>NW_023416289.1:6125000-6467500 GCF_014176215.1 Rousettus aegyptiacus | reverse complement strand
GGGCAAACAGAATTGTATGCGAACTTCTGTGCTTTAAAAAAAAAAACTTTCATTGAAGTATAACACACATAGAAGAAAGTCTACACATCTTAATTATCCAACGTGTTGAATTTTCTTAAACGGCACACACCCTCCTAACTTAACACCCAAACCCAGCACGGGAGGTGACCAGCGCACCAAAACCTCGCTCAGACCGCTTTCAGTAACCCGCCCCCCGGGAACCGTTTTCCTGACTTTGTTCCAATTTTTAATGCTACGCTTAGTTCCCTTATTCTTAAGCTCTGTGTAGACTAAACGCGTCAGCGTCTCCGGTTCTCCCGGCGCTCCGTGACTTGCTGCTGATGCCACCCGGAGGCACGTGAAGTCCGAGGCGGGTGCAGAGACGAGCCGCGCAGAGAGCAGAGAGTCCGAGCCCGGGCAGGTGGGCAGGGCCTGGGGAGCGAGTGGGGCGGCGTCTGTTCCCCCGAAGGCGTGTGCAGAGAGCAATCAGAGTGACAACGAGGCCCAAGGGACGTCCTAAGTGCCTCGCAAGGAGGGCAGCGGGAGGAGGCCGGGCTGCGCAGGCGCACTCGGCTGGCTTATTAAAACGGCTTTGATCCCCAGCCGCTTTGATATCCTGGGTCTTATAAAGAATTCACTTTCAGGGGTAAATATAGGTAGTTCAGAGAGATTTTATGACATACTGTACAGGCTCCTCTTCCAGAGACTTATTTAATTACTGGGGTGAGGAGGGCTGGGGGCTGCAAGTGCCCACAGAGAGGGGCGGGGCCTCCGCGGCACAGCCAGCGTGGAGAGCAGGGCGGGGGGCTGAGGCCCAGGCTCGCCCCACAGCCCCTGCCCTAGGAGGGACCATCTGCGTTGGTCTCGGCACAGCCCCTGCCCAGGAGGTGAGGGGTGGACGAGGTTCTGCCTTCCTGCGGCATTTCCGATCCTGCTGGTTGGCAGCCAGCTCCAAGGTCTTGAGTCTCCCCGGGGCTCTCCCACCACGCTTTGCACCAAATACAAGATGCGTCTTCCTGTCTGGGCCACTCATAGGGTCCTCAATCCAGAACAATCCTCAGTCTCTCAAGGATTCCAGGATTGGACTCATCCAGAGACAGGACACATATAAAGCACTTACAATAGTGCTTGAATCATAGTAAATGCTCAGAAACTACAAATGAAATTAGCATAATGTTGTAATGCCTCTCAGGGCAGAGACTTGGCCTCACGTGCATCAATAAAAGCTACTATTTATTGGCCATCTCTGCATATTGGGTCCTTTTGGAAAAAAATCATGAGGATAATAAGGTGTCCACGTAAAATCTCACGAGAAATTGTTATCGTTAGCACCGTTTTATGGATAAGAAAAGTGAAGCCCAGAGAGACAAGGAGACTCAGCCAGGATCAAAAGTCAGATAAGAGTGTTGTCAAACCCTGTGTTCCCTGCTGCAGCATGCCTGGTTTTGTTTCTCCCATCTGCTAAACACACACACACACACACACACACACACACACACACCTGTTGGGCCTGCCACTGCACTAGGCACATAGAACTCACTTGTTCCTTATTACCTCAGAATTGTTATTTTGTTTTCATGCCGAATCTCTCACTATCTACAAGCTCTTGGCAGGAAAGAATCATGTCTTAATCATCATTGATTCCCTAGTCTAGTACAGGGGCTGGTATACAGTGGTGCTTCATAAATGTCTGCTAAATGAATGAATGACAAAGATAAGAAATGAGCAAATTTGAGGGAGTTCATGATTTTGTTACTTTTCTTGGTAAGCCCACTACATAAGTTCTGCCATTCTTGCTGTACCCCAGCAGTAACTGCCACATGGCAGACAATAAACAAACCAGAGAAAAATGACGGTTTAAATCCAGAACGTACCTTTTTTTAAAATCATGGCCTGGCCTACTACCTAATCCCTCATCCTTCACAAACCGCAATCAAAGAAGTGTTAGATGAAAGCAAAATTTCAAAGTACAAAAAATCTCCAAGGTGGAGGACGAGAGCCACGCCCTCCTCACTTCCAGAGATGCTCGGTGGGCAGGCAAAGGCCTCGCACATAGTAGGTGCTCCAAAGAATAAACGACTCAGCGTCGGCTAGTTCAAGCAGAGCGGCAGGGCAATTATCCCCAGGTCCCTTCACTCCAATCACAAACATAAATACACACACACACACACACACTCATATATGTATACATTCACGCCACACAAGGCCTTTAGTAGAGGCAAGGAAGCTGCTCGGAGGTTTACAGGACTCTGGCTCCACCCGAATGTGGACAGGAGCCCTCTGCTCTATTTTTCTTTCTTTCTTCTGCTCTTGGCTCCTCTCCCTGCCCTGGAGCTGAGGCAGTAACTAATATTGTTTCCTGGCCTAAATAGATAATTGCCCTTCTGGCTGGATAAAAGATGTCTCACAGCGCAGAGTGAAATATCATTAATAAAGGAGACTGATTTACTCAGGAATTCCTCTAGAAGTGAGATTAATAAGCCATCCCCTGGTGCTAGATATAATCTTCCGTTCTCTCCTCACCGCATGACTTATTTCTGCAATGACTGCACTATTCTGTCATTAATCATTACGGGAGGCCAACAGTTTATCCAGGCTAATGGGCCCGATACACAAACAACAACTTTCTCCTCCCATTTGACAAGGGAGAAATGCAGGGAGGAAAAAAAAATTAATCAATCGTGTGTTTCTTGTTAAGGAAATAAGCTACCACTTTACCCAGGAATCTGAGCGTATGTAAATGACTATGACGTGCGACTTATAGATGGGTATGTGCGGGTAGAGGGTGCCCGTGAGCACAGGTAGACCTCGGAGGTACTGCGGACTGGCTTCCAGACCACCACGATACGGCGAATTTCGCAATAGGGCAAGTCACGCGCGTTTATTTCCCGGTGCACATAAAAGTTCTGTTGACACTATACTGCGGTCTACTTAGCGTGCAGTAGCATTTCCCATTAAAAAAAAAAAACAGTGTACATACCTTAATTTTGAAATATTTTATTGCTGAAAAGTGCTAACCATCATCCAAGTCTTCAGTGAATCATGAATTTTTGGCCATGGAGGGCCTTGCCTTCAGTTTGTTAAAAACACAGTATTTGTGACGTGAAATAGAATAAGGCTTGTCTGTCTATAAATGTGTGTGTGGCGTGACAGTGTGTGTGCATGCATGTCATATGATCCTGCACATGCATAATCATGTATAAGATATGTTCGTGTGTGTAGTGTATCGGAAACGAACAAATGTAGATGGGAGTATCGGAGTTTGCGGGTACGTGGTATGAGATTGTATGCTAAACTTTACATGTAAAGGGACACGTAGCATGAACCTTGTGTGTGCGGCAATGTGCATGGCATGTAACTGTGTAAATGTGTGTGCCTAGGTGTGATGTTGTGTTGTAAACATGTGAATGAGGATTTTAGCATGTATATCCCAGCTAAGGACTGTAGGCTCGATAAATGTGAACTATGCTAAATTGAAAGACAAACTGTTCAATCTGAAAAAAACCCATTAGCAAACTTTTAATTTTCTCATTTCTGTTCCCCTGAATTTACTCTTCTTCCTTCCTTCCTTCCTTCCTTCCTTCCTTCCTTCCTTCCTTCCTTCCTTCTTTCCTTCCTTCCCTCCTTCCTTCCATTCATCCATCCATCTATCCATCCATCCATCTACCTACCTACCTACTTACCTACCTACCTATCATCTATCTCTATTTATCTATCTATCTATCTATCTATCTATCTATCTATCTATCTATCATCTGCCTATCCACCTCTATCCATCCACCCATCACCCATGCATCCACCCATCCATCCATCCATCCATCCAATCTACTGTCTTAAGCTGGGCATCCCAGAAAAAGAACCAAGACAGGGATTCCCATCGAGCGATGTATGGGGTGGGGAGAGGTTGACTTCCCTGGCGTTCTGGCAGAGGGCAATATCTGAAGAAAGTGAACCATTAGCAGCCAACACTCACAGCAGGCGGGGGTGGGTGCAGCTGCCCAGTAGAGGGGATCTGGGAGTGGCACCTTAGCATCTAATGTACCTTCCAGGTTATGACTCAGAATTTCTTAGACTTGATTTTGGCGGGGGAGAGGGGGACTGACGGGCTTCAATCGGGTCCAAGATCAGAGCTGGACTTCAGGATGATAGCCCCGGGGGTGTTTAGGCCGGAGTGGAGGCGGCGGGGCTGTGATGGTCTAAGAGAGATATGGGGTGTTAATGGAGTCGGTGCAGTGAAGAGGACAACAGGCTTTGCTGCGCTCCCAGGTCCTGCTGCCTGCACCCTGGGCCTCCAGGGGCCGAAAGGGCCATGGCGCCCGGCGGGGCCCCAAGCACGTGGGCACAGAGCCCGCCCCAGCCCTGCCGTCCCCTCTCCCAGCATGCAGGCAGTTCTGGCCGCCGTCAATGGCAGCATTCAGCCAGATGGGTTCCTGTCCCATGGCCACAGAAATGCCTGGTCGCACTGGGAAGGTGAGAGCCTGGCTGGGTGCGTATTTATAAACCAACGTCCCTGTCCTTGTGGTAGGCAGCGACGCAGTGCCCGCGCGGGCAATCGGCCCCGGGCCTCGGCTGCAACAGAGCCGAGGCTTGTCTGGGCCGGCGAAGGGCCGCCAGCCCGGGCCTGGCGCGGGCAGGAGCGGGGCGGCAGCCACGGCGTGAGTCTCATCCTCACTCTCTCCCCGGGCCACAGGGGAGTCCAGCGGTTCCAGGCGCATTTCTGATGTTGTCTCGTGAAACCTGAGTCCTGAATCCTGAATTATGGCCTCGCTCTGTCTGCTCGACTTGGTGACTGGAAGGAATGTGAAATGGGGTGATTCTGGCCACCCCTGCCAGTTGTAGCTCGGAGAATGTAGTGTTTGCAGTTGGGATTAGAGGCAGCTTTCATGTTGACAAACTGAAATGAGCAGGGTTCGGTTTCGCAAAATAAACTCCTCTCGCGCTGAGCTGCACGGTGGCGGCCCAGGCTGCAGACACCCCGAAATGACTCACACGGCGCTGACACCCGTGCACACGCTCTCAGACTCACGCCACACACAACGCGGCCACACGTGTGTGCATCTGAAGAGAGGTTAAGGACTCCGAATCTGGCTGGGTTTGAATCTCAGCTCCGCCACTTAATGAGTGAGCCGAAGGACCTTGGGCGGGTCACTCGGCCTCGCCTGCAAATGGGCTGCGAGAGGCCTCAATCCACGGTCCTTACCCCCAATCACCCCAATCGTGCAGGTGCCCCCCACCCCCCACCCTTAAGCCACGCTTTCGCTTTCCACAGTTTCAGTTACCCAGGGTCAACTGTGGTTCAAGCACGTGAAATGGAAAATTCCGGAAATAAACAATGAGTGTGTTTTAAATTTCCTGCGGTGCTGAGTGTCCTGACGAGATCTGGGGCCATTCTGCTCGGTCTTACCTGGGGCATGGACCTTTCCTTTGTCCGGCGTCTCTGCATTCAGACACTTCCTGCCCGTTCGTCAGTCGGGATCCGTCTGGGGTTTCAGGTCCCCTGTCGCGGTATCACAGTGCTCGTGTTCAAGTCACCCTTATTTTACTTGATAACGGCCCCCAAGCGCGAGAGGAGTGGTGCAGATGATCCAGATACGCTGCAGAGAAGCTGTAAATCGCTTCCTTTAAATGAAAATGTTATGGCGGTCTGGGGAAAACATGGTGTATACATAAGGACTGACACTGTTCGCGGTTTCAGGCACCCGCTGGGGGTCTTGGCTCGTACCCCCGGCATGAGGGGGCAGTCCCGAACCTAACTTAGTGAGCAGGAGGTGCGTGACTCTTTGCGTAAACGCTTGGAAGGGCGCCCGGCTTATGTAACTGAGTGCCACTTGAGCCGGAACAAGAAGTCCCCTCACTCACATCTGAAGGATGTTGGTGACCGCCCCACCCCAGTCCCTGGGCCTCTCTCACCTGCAGAAGATCCTCCTCTCGCTGCCCCGCGGCTGGCGAGTGGGTGAGAGGAAGCGGCCTCGGTGTTCGCTTTCGACATCTCTCTGTCTCTCTGGCTCAAGGCAGGGAAGGTCTCATGACCCCTCCAGCCCGGTCAGCTCGGCGTCACACTGAGCTTCTTTCTCATCAAGGCTGAGAGGCTCCAAACGTGGCCGCGCACTCAAAACCCGACGTGGTCCAAGCAATCTGGACACCGTGGAGGGCTCGCCAGGTTCTGGGCACCGGGCTTTCCATCCGATCCCTTGATTCTCCCCACGGAGGCCCCATTTCAGCTCCGTCTTGGAGAGAAGGAATCCAGGCTCGAGGGCCCCGGCGACCTTCCCCACGCTGCTCGGCAGCCAGATGTTAAAGCCCTGCTGCATAACAGCTCGCCAGTGCCACTCGTGGGCTTAGAGATGATTGGGGGTGGCCCTGGCATATGACCCGTTACCCGCCCCCTCCTCCCAAAGCTCCATCCACCACGCAGTGAGTGTTGCTGTGTTTTCTTTTCTGGATGACATGGGAAGAGAAGTCACGGGCGCTCGAACGTCTTGACTCTTCCCCAACATCCCTGGAGCTTCTTTTCAACAGAGAGAGAGAGAGCGAGGCTCAGCCTTGAGCTTGGACCTCGAACAGCCCCAGTAGCTGGAATGCAAAACCGCCTCCTGTTCCCGCCGCGCTCATTTTTATCATCATCCGCCGTTCACGCCGAATGACATCGCTTTTTCCATTTCTGGTGCCAATCAAAGATTTCTTGTGAAAGTAAACTCAAGTCTAAAAACCGAGTCGATTTCATGAACGATATCGAGGCGAGGAGCGGTGGAAGCAGCCTGTGGACGCGGGGGAACTGGAGGGAGGGAGGTCCTCCAGCCGCTTGAACATGGCAAAGCCTGCGTTTTGCTCTAGGGCTTCTCCAGACCCGGGTGACCTGATCCCCCTGCCTCCATGGGGACTCTGAGCACCGGTGGCCCTAAATGGACTTTGCCAGAACAGTCAGTGGGGCCGGGACCTGCCCATCGCCCTGGGAGGGCCAAGGGGCTCCTTCCACGCCCCCCGCTGGCTGGGGTGACTATCTAAACAGCCAGCCGGGCCTCCCGCCCGGAGCTGGAATCTAGAAATTCAGTAGGACATCTAGCCGGAGGGAAGGCCTGTTTCAATGGATATAGGGGGTTGCAGTACCTTCCTGAAGTAAGATTCCAAATGTGAGAAGAATAAGAAAGGGAGACACAGAGGGAGGGTCCCCTAGACACCCTCGCGACACGACATCCCCACAAACACACGCGCACACACGCGGACCCCCGCAGTCTCCTCTGGGGACCGGACCCTGGGGAGGTCCATGCAGCGACGGGGCCAGCACTCCTTGAGGCCCTTGTCCTTGCCACCACCCAAAACGAAAACCACGAGTGACGTCACTCAGGGCCTGACAGGAAAGGTATGTGCTCCATTTCAGCCTAATGACAGGGCCATCCTGGGCCTGGCCTGCCCGGCCCCGCCTCCCCCCACCTCCCTGCCCGGCCACCTTCCTGTGCCCGGCGTCTCTGGCCAGGCCGCTTCCCGGACACGGCGTCCATTAGGCCTCAATTACCTGGCAGGGCTGTGGCCTTTGAAGTGGCTGCAGAGGCCGCTGGGAGGCTATTTGTCTCTCACCTGTCACCACTTATTTTCCTGGGCTCCTGGCCTGCGGCCCGGCCATTTTTAACTAATGGGGATTAAATAATCCAGCTGTAGTACGAATGCCCACTCCCAGCCGCTGGGTCCACAGCGCAGTCATTAAGAGCTCGGCCCGGGCTGGCAGGCGCTGCCTGCGGAAGGGGCAGAGAGAGGCTGGGCAGCACATTCTGGATTTTTTTTATTGCCTCCTCATTATAGCTATTATCCACAAACACAACCGCTAATGAGAGGGCTCAGGAATTCGGGAGAGGAAGGCTTTCATTTGGGCTGGAGAAGGAAGCCGTCGTCTGCCCTGAAATAGCAATGCCATGTCTGAGGCCAGCTCCGCCCCCTCCCCAGCACCCCACGTCCCAGGGCGTACGCGGTGGGACTCGGGGCAGAAGGGGGTGGTGGGAAAGAGACCTGCAACCTCGGGTCCTGCATGCCTGGAAAAAAAAGGGGGTGCCTACGTCTCACCTATGGGGTGGCACCACTCACTGCCAACGACAAGCGCCCAGGTCTGCGTCAAGCGCTGTGGGGTGACCATGTCATTTACCGTACAAACTGGGGAGACCGCTGAAAAGGAGCACTTTTAGCAGTTTCTCCTGACAAACCATGACGGTCCTGGGCCAGGACTCGGGTGACGAAATGCGAGGCCCTCCCCTCGGGTACGAAATTTAAGGGCGTGCCAAAATATTCGATAATCGAGATTAATATTTTAACGCGCAGTTTTTAAAATCAAAATAAGTGCAAAAAAATAAAAATTCCATGATGAGCAGACTATCCGAGCTTTAAATAAAGGTCGGCTTCCGCAGGGCTGGGATTGGGGTGAAGAAAAGGGGGTTCACGCGTGCCAGTGCAGGAGCAGGGCCTGCCTTTAAAATGTTAATATTCTGTTCACCGTGAATGTTTTAACTTAATTTTGATTACTTTAAAAGATTGCGTTAGAATATCATTTAACTCAATTACTGGGCCCTCTTGTATTTTGTACCCAAGGCTAATGCTTCGTTTACCTCACCCTAATCCCAGCCCCGCCACCCAGGTTTGGACAATTAAAGTTCTATCTGACCCCAGCTCTTGCCTCTGTCTGTCTAGCCTTCCGTGCTTGGACAGACGGAACTCCTTTGTTCTGGGTCTTTCTCTCACTCCTGAGCCTCTCTTGCGGGCTCAAACTCTTGCACTGTTTTCTCATCAGACGCTACAAAGGCCAGAAACTAGAACCCCATTCTCCGAAGAGCTGGGAGGAAAATGTCAACCCAGAATTCTATATTCAGGGAAAATATCCTTCAATAATAAAGAAGAAATAGAGACATTGCGGACGACGGAATGTTAAGAAAACTTGTCTCCATTAGGCGTGTATCTCTCTCACACACACACACACACACACACATACACACACACACACACAATGCTAAAGGCCACTCTTGGGCTAGAAGGAAATGATACCCAGATATGAATCTGAATATTCACAGAGAGTGAAAAGCATCCGAAATGGTAACTCTCCGGATAAATGCATGAGACTGGGTTTCCTCTTAATTTCTTTAACACACAGAGAATCGTTTAAATCAAAAATGATAACGTTGGAGCGCGGGCTTTGTAACTACACAGACGTGGCGCACATAACAATGACGGCTTTCAGGATGGGCGGGTACAGAGGTGGCAAGGTTTTCGCATTTCTCCTTGAGTGGTACGATGTCACCCTACGTACACTCTGGAGACTGAAGGGCGTATGCTGAAATCCTAGAGCGACCACTAAAAAACGTGGTTCGGCGGGAATTTAGCGCATAGACAATAGATAGATAAAAAAAATGGAACTCTGAAAATATATTCAGATAACTCAAAGGAAAGCAGGAGGAGAGACGAGGGACCAAACCCCAAAGGTGCAAATAATAACATAAAAATGATTAAGAAAAACAACAACAGAAAAAAAAGAAAAATAATAACGGAAAAGGAATACCGCGGCAGACCTCGATTCGACCACATCCGTGCTTTCGTCAAATGTTTATGGGCTGAACACTCTAACGAAAAGGCAGATTGTCAGTAAAGTCAAATGTCATCGTAAGACCAGAGAAGAACTTGGATGGGTACAGGCCTGATATTCTCGTCGTGGGAGCCGATAGAGCTTATTAGTCGTTAAAAGATTGAAATACTTCCACGCCAGTTGCTAACCGGTGCCATGTGCCCACTCCATGCTCAGCCCTGGCCCCTTCCCCATGAACCCACACCTCTTCCAGCCGGCATCGCGATAGCTCATGCCTGGCACAGGACAGGGATCCTGGGACCCTGGTCCAGCATGGGGGCCATTGTCCATTCTAAGTTGTCATTTCCAGTGCTGCACCAGTTGGCCTCATTTTGAATATTACCCCTGGATCAATGTCAAAATTCGAAACCAAGTGTTACAAATGTCTCGCTCAGGGTCTCGCCAGCCTCAGTGTGCGATTCATTTCAGTGTTTTGCTTTTTGTGCATTTTGTAAAGAGCATCCTGAATCCCACTGGAAACGAGTTTGAAACGATAACGGTTTTATTCTTTTATTAACGACCCACTTTGCTATCTCAGGGTACACTTCGACTTAACAAAGGCAGACGGAGAAATTTCATTCCGAGGCTGGCGCACGAAAAATTTAAAAATAAAAAAATAACGCGGCAATGATCTCCAAAAGATTTAAATTGGGGAATGCATCTTGACGTGCCTCTGATTTTTTAGATGTTCTACGCTGGTGCTTTTGTGATAGCTTTTTGAATACCTAAGGCCACATAAAAGTAAAAAATTTTAGCTAGACGTGTGAAAGGCTAAGGGCGGCATAGAGCATAACCGTGTGTGCATGTGAGTGTGCACGTGTGAGTGTGTCGCAGGTGCGTGCACGTGTGTGTGTGCGTGCGCTGTCTGGGAACACATTTGGAGTGACCAGTGCTGTCTCGCGAGCCTGATCTCCTAGGTGCTCACTGCTCTGCGAAGGGGGAAGGGAGGCGACAGCCCCGTCTCTGCCTGGGGCCCCCATCTGCTCAGCCGGGAGGATGGCGTACTCCCCACCAAGCCCCGCCGGCCGTGCCCACGCCCCTTCTCGCCGGGTGGCTCTGGCGGCCCCCGGGTCTGACTGCAGGAAGGTCAGAGATGGGGTTTTAGAGACACTCGTGATTACCTCCTGGGTGACCGCCGAGGCCAGCCAGTTTGGGGCTGACACCTTTCTAAACATAGCAGAGGGGAAGGACTGACATCCCGTTCGTCACCAAAGCCACTTACTTACCCGCCCAGACAGGCCCACGCGCCAACGGGGGCCACTTATAGCCACCTTCCAAAGGTCCCAGAGTGGACACAGTACCCAGAGAGGGAGGGCGTGACCCGGAGGCCAGGAGCCCCTTGACCAGAGAGGAGTCTCTGGAGCGTGACATTTAGAGGCCGAAGGATGGGTCACTCCCCTGAATCTCTTTTGTCCCCATTGGGAAAATGGGGATATCATTGGCCCAACTTCCTAAGGAGCAGAGCCTGCTGCCGGGACTGGCCCCATCGCCGCCCTTGGCCTCTCTCCGGCTTGGGAGAGGGTCTCGGCTGAGGCAGAGGCAGTCGGGACCTGTGCACAGCTACGCGTGTGTGGAGTTGTGGTTCTGATCCAACTCCCCACACGCTGTGTATCTTCGCGTGACTCGCTGCCCCTTTCTGAGCCTGATTTCTCTGAGCCACCTTCGGTCCTTCCAGACCCATCGTGAATACTGCTTGAGCCTCTGGTGCAAATAAAACCGCTTCATTGTGAGTCTGGTTGGTCTGAACTGTAGTCTAATCGCCCCAGAACCAGCCTGGCCCTGGGGCCCCAGGAGGGCTTGGCGGCCACTTTGCAGCGAGCAGAGAAGGCCGGCTCCCTCTCTCTGGGCCGCAGTTCTCATTTTCACCAGGGGCCCCGTAGCTTCCATGCTGCCCTCAGGCTTCTGTCGATGCGAATTAACTCACTCCGAGGTGGCAGGCACTAAACGCGACTCCAGACTCAGCGCTTTCTCAAAGGGAAGCCGAAAGGGGCAACGCTTACCCAGTAGTGTGACCTAGCGTGGGGGGCACCTCGGAGGCTCACGGGGAAGATGTCTAGGAGCAGAGAAGCCCCTTCCCAGAGTTCCTCGAGTCAGAACTAACAGCCTTGTCCCCCAGCGCGTCCAAGTGAGTGTGACTCTCTCCACGGATTCCCGCCTGCCCTGTCTGCCCCAGCACCACCCGGCTGCAGGAGAGAGAGGACCCAGGGGTTTAGATACAGGCACCCCAGAGCCCCATCCTCTTGGCTGAGGGACTGCTCAGGGTGAGCATGGCACCTTCCGGTCCCGAACAGCCCCTCTGCCGTTTGCTCAGCCTCCCGGGCCTCAGGCCCTGGAGCGATGAGCAGCCCCCAAGAGGCAGCTCGCGTGGGCTTTGGCGTCGGCCTTGGCGTCAGAGAGGCCTGCATGTGCATGTCATCCCTCCCCCAAACTAGTGTGCGACTTCGGTCAAGGAGCGCCGTCGCCGAGCCTCAGTTTCCACATCCGTGGGAATGGGACGGTACTCCTCACTGCGCGGGCTCGGTTAGGAGGCTTAACCGAGCAATTCGTGCAAGGCTCCTTGCACAGAGCCTGGGGCGTGGCCGGGCCCTCAGCAGATGGACGCTTCAGTGGGGACGGTGACGAGGAGGACCAGGAGGATGGTGCTTGTCTGGAGATGGCCGGGGAGGCGGGCGGGGCCGCAGGGGTGGGGGCTGCGGGGCTCCTCTCCCTGCCAGCAGTGCTGTTTGCCATCAGCGACATCTGGCTCTCGGCCCTGGATGTGTATTAGCAGTGATTACATGTCCCTTTAAATTTTGGGAGCTGTCGCTAACGGGTGCCGAGGTTTGTTTGCACCGTTTTTTTCGGCTCCGTGCAGCCCCTGCCCCTCTCTCCTGAGAGGGGGCAGGGAAGGAGGGGCCCCTGCTCAGTGGGTTTAATTTCCATGAAAAGCGTGCTTCCCGGGAAGGAGCCCGTTTGAAGTGCTCCAGCTTGGCTGGAAACGAGTCCCAGGAGGCAGCCGCCACCTTAGACACTGGGGTCCCCCTCCCCGAGATGGGAAGGAGGAGGAGCCCTTCCCAAAGGGGGAATCAAATTGGTTGAAAATTAGGATGGAAGAAAAAAAAAAAATGACGATGAGCCTGACCTGAGGGTGAGGACAGAGCAGGGCATCCGAGCCAGACAGGCCTGGGCTCTTGTCACGTGTGGGTCGCATGCTGGCAAAGCATTGGGGGCACGTTTCTTAACCTCTCTCTGTGAAAAGGAAAAAGTCGAGCCTCCCTAGAACACACACACACATACATGCACGCGCGAGTTAGGGGCATTAAATGTGCTAGGAAATGTTGGGCCCCAAATGCAAAGGTCGATAATGTCACGACCACCCAGAACGATCATGAAACCAAGGACAAGAAGCCTCCCCCCTCGACATCCCTCTCCCGATCCCGTGGCTCCCCGTAGGGGCTCCCCACCGCGGTGCGCACACTCCCCAGCCCGGCCATCCAGCTCTGTCCACGCACCTCCGCCTCTGACAGCTGCCGCTTGGCCACCCTTGGGACCAGGGGTGCCATGTACCAGGTGTGTAGGTCACCTGCACAGGGATGCACTCAAACAAGAGACCTATGCGGGCCCCGAAAGGCTGTTTGGGAAAGAATCGCAGATTTCCGGGTACTCTGAGCGTCATCTAGAATAGGGTGCAGGCTCCGAGGAGGCACCTCCCCTTGAGCCCAGAGATGCCTCCAGACTCCTCGCCCTGTGGGGTGGGGCGGGGCGGGGCTGCAAGGTGGGCAGAGTTGGCCCTCTGAGGTACGGGGCTCAGAGCAGGGACCCTTCTTACCCAGGTCTCTGTGTAGTACTGATATCAGAAGCTGGGGTGCTTGTGGATAAATGGCTGCCACTAGTTGCCTCTGGAGGGAGTGGCGGTGGGCATAGCTATTTTGGAGGGCAGTTTGGCAGTGGCTGCTGAAATGTCAAATGCGCATACATCCTATGACCTGGAAATTACAACTCTTCAAGGCCACTCCAGGAAAACACACCACCTCGTCTAAAGAGGTGTGTGCAGAGATGTTTCACGATGTAAATACTGAAAAGCTAGAAACAAACTAAGTGTCCGCTGGGGGCAGAGGGGCTATCTAATGAAGCCAGGCCACGGAACGCTGTGCAGTCATCGAAAAGAATAACGTAGTCCCACGTGTCTCACGAGGGACAATCGCGAAGACGTAGTTGGACGGGCAGAAGCATAGCACTTCGAGATGATTTATAGCAAAATCAAACAAAACACCGCCACATATTTCTAGAGGTACGCGCACACGTATGTAAACACAGAGAAACATGGCTGGACATGGTATCGACATGTGATACCAGAGGTTGCCTCTAGAGAACGGAGTAGGGGACCAGGAACTTAAAACTCATCTCTAATGTGTGTGTCCCCTCCGCATGGAGTCACGTGCTCCTCGCGTAATTAAAATCCAATCTAAACTTTAGCTGAACGAGCCACGTAAGCTCTCCATCTTTTCATTGTTAGAGACAGCGACTGTTTCCAAAGCATTTCTCACCCAGAGTTTGTCAGTCAGCAGGGCCAAGAGAGCCCCATTTTACAGACGGGAAAAACAAACTTCGGTACAGATATTGATCAAGAGCCTTCAAACCCCTTCCGGGGAAGACGTGACTCAGGAGCGATCCATCTAATTTCCTTAATGAGGTGGATGAAAAGAAACTCACGCCCTTCTTATCATCTCGCTCCTCAGCTGACGAAGTAGGATCATCTGAGCGTCCTGCCTCTGCGATGGCCTCTGCCCGAGACCCCCACCTCACTCTACTCGTTTTCATTGTTTCCAGCATAGCTCACGCTCACCTCCTCCAGGAAGCCAACCTTGCTGCCCCAACCCAATCCATCCACCTCTCCTTCCTCTGCTGCTTCTCGTTTTGTTAGAACTGGCCCTGTGTATCCACAGAGGTATTTATCATATACCTACGATATGCTGCCTGCCAGCAAAAATAAATAAACAAATTAATTAATTAATTAATTAAATGTACGTGGAATATTTAGGAAACAGCTAAGTGTTAAACAACGTGGTATTGAGAACAAGTTAGTCAAAAGCGTATTTGAAAAACCTCGCCAGTCCAAAATATGACTCTAAAGCATGGTCTCCTCGTCCGTACCTTTTTTCTTTACGGAAGAGTCGCAGGAGACACTGCTCAAGGCTTCATGACTCTTACCCGACGAACAATTCTAACAATCATAATGATGTGGTTTTCGAATCTAGAGAAATAACACAAATTGGGACGGGGACGGAGGTGGCGTCTCAGCGGCACGGGCGTCAGGAAGCAGCAGTGACAGCCCACATCCTGACAGGAAAATGAGAGAGACACGAAACGGAGGCCTGAAAACACGGCGTCCCTCCCTTGGGACAGTCGGTGTGCGGACAAACGGCCTTCCCCCAGCCGGGCGGGTCCGGAACACGGTCTCAGGGCACCGGTGCAGGCGACAATAACTAGTGTTCGGGTCTAAGTCACCCTTGCTAGAAGGTTCAATAATACTCTGAGTTCTCAAAGAAAATAGGGCCATGTATGATTTATTTCAGAACATGTTTTTTAAAAAGGAAAACAGTCCCATAAAAAAAACAAAACTAGAAAAAATTTAAATAAGTAAAAGTTATTTATAGAAAGGGGAACTTTCAATTACCTAAAAATTTAAATATCTGGGAAAGCTCTGTTGCCCCACGAATCTGGGTAACCGAGGCAGGACAGGTTACAGCCGGTCATTCACGAATCGGAGTCTATTTCTGTCCTCTGTTGGCTCCCTCCCTCCCATGTTCTGTGCCTGCCCTGGCGGACGGATGACCCTCGCACAAGAGACGATGTCACCCACCTGAGCACAGCTGGGAACCGACTTCGCATTCCTGACGGGCCCTGAACCTCGCATACAGCTCTGGTTCTAAGACTCAGATCGGGTAAGAGCGAGCTGGGAGAAAAAAGCATCTGAAATAGGCGAAGATAAGCCAGACTGTCAGGCATCCGCGCTCTGAATTAAATAGAGCCTGACAGGAGGCGAGTATGCGGACGTGAGAGAGAGCGAGGGGCGGACATCGAGACTCCGCGTCTTCGAATGTCAGAAAGTCTCAAACCCGCTGAGAACATCCGGACTCGACGTGGCCCGAAAGGCTTCATTTGGTTTGCGGGCTGCAATCATTTGCTAATGTCTGTTGGGGGAAGAAGAAGTCAGATCCAGACTCCATGAGAAAGCCTTCCGTGAGTGATTGGCCATCCATTATTGATGTCTGCCACAGGTGCGGAAGGAGAGCGGGGGAGTGAGCCTGCCCGAGACTGGCCATCTCTGCTCTTCCCCGATGCCTTTATCATACAGATGAAACAGGAATGGTCCAAAGAAGAGAGAAAGTTGCCAGCAAGAAGGAAGGAGATGGCTTGGAATGATGTCGTCTAGTCTGACAGCCGCCTGAGAGTACTGAGCCCTTGAAATGCAGTTGGCCCAAATTAAGACGCATAATCATAAAATACACATTGCATTTTGAAGACTTCGTATGAAAAACAGAATGTAAAGTATCTCATCAACATCGATATTGATTACATGTTGAAATGATAATCGTTTGGACGTGCCAAGTTGAATAAACTATATTAACAAACTAATTCCACCTTTTTCATTTACTTCTTTAAAAGTATAGCTACTAGCGAATTTAAAATTAAGACATGGCTCACATCACATTTCCATTAAACGGGGCCATTTCAGAACAAAGCAGAGGAGCTCTCGCAGGCAAAAAGGGGCGGCCTTTGAAGGACTCATCATCTTAATCTAGCAGGTCGTCCTCAAGGAGGGCAAGAGCCAAGATCGTTTGGTAAATCCATGGATCACGGCCTGATTTTATCTCCTTGCGATGATTAAAATATTGGGACAAATTGGCAGACCACCTTGGAAGTTCAAGTCACTTCCATGTCCCCGGCCCACACTGTCTTACCTACTTCAGTCCCTTCTACGTCTCAGTCACCTGTGCTTGCTTACCTCTGTTAATTGTTTCATCTTACCCAGAGAAGGAGGGCACCTCGCAGGTCCATCCTACAGCTGAGCCAAGAGGCCAGGTAATCTGCCAAGGTCACAAAAGACAGGAGCTGGTATGCCTTTCACCATGTGGGTGGGAGGGACAAGGAACGCCTTAGCGGGTGTCTATTTTTAGGGCCAGGCCGGGCCAAAGACTTGGAATCGTTCTTCTGGAAAGCTCTGGATGGAATGCAGCCTCACAATAAACCATAATCAAAACCGGGCTTTGCTAGGCAGGGGAAGAGGGGCCCCCTCGTGTTTGCCCTTAATTCAGACTTCCCTCGGGAGGAAGCGGGGCCGTGGCTGGGCCTGCCTACCGTGGGTGACGCTGCAGGGCACAAGCTCTGGGTGACTCTCTCTGGGCCTCGATGTCCCTGCTCCCGCCGCGAGGAGGGTCGAGGTGATTTTATTCAACCCCCGCAGCCTCTCCAATTCCAAAACACCTGCTCTGCGTCAAAGCCATTGACTCGGGGCCGCTCGATAGGCTCAGATCTGAGGATGATAGAATGAAGAGAGCAGAAAGCTGAGAATAGCCTCGGTGACGACACCCAGCTGTCCTGGTCCTGGGACCCCATGTTCCTCAGAACCGCTGCACATGGCCATGCAGGTTGCAGCAGAGTGTCCCTAACAAAGCCGACGGGAGAAGAGCCGCGGCCTCGACTTCACTGTCAGCCGAGCGCCTGGTACGCAGCCGCACCGGCCCTGGGGAAGGTGTACCTCTCTGAGGATCACAAAGACGCCGTGCAAGACAGCGGAAGGGTCCTTGTATTCCCCTCTGGGGCACGTCCACTCTCAAAATGACTCCACCCACCCTTTCTGGTCAATGCTCAGTCGATTGGATTTAATGCGCACTCATGGAATTGGTACACCTTGTGGCCTGAGGCCAGAGGGAGCGTGAGCATCAGCCGTGGCCGTGGGGCGAAGGTAGCCCAGGGTGCGGGGACGGGAGCAAGGGACACACGCGGGTTTGTGTGTGGAAGCCAGGGAACCAGGCCGGTGACCAAGGGACGATCTCTGGACCTGGGCTTGGACAGATTCATGGTCCAGCTCCCCATGCAGTTTCGGATAAGAGGTGACTGTGCCCATCCGGGCGCTTTCTCTTCCTGAGCCTGTTTTTTCACCTATCAAATGAGGTTCGTGCCCTCGGGGCCCCGCTGAGGGTCAGTAGGAAGGTGGACGTGACGGCACATGGTGGGTCACAGAGCAGAGTCACGGCCCGCCCTGCGGCCCCCCGGATGTCTCAGCCCACCCTGTGGCCTGGCTTCGCGCACACAAGCCACCTTTTTTTTGTCCCTCGGGACCTTCCCACTCTGCATAAGCCCTGCAGCACAGCCCACCTGCAAAGCTCGTCTGGAGGATGAGAAGACCTGGGGCCAGGGGAGGGCGAGGCACACTCTTCAAGTAATCAAAGGAACTTGAGGGCCTCCTTCGCCACTCAAGGTGGCCCAGCCGTGGGGGAATTTGAGAAGGCTGAGGCTTGGTTCTCGCTGTTTGGGAGCTGGCCCAGCTGAGGGGTCAGAGATTGGGCCTCAGAAACCTGCAGACAGGATGGCCTGGAGGCGGAGCTCCGGGGGGCTGCCACCACTGCCCACACCCCAATGCTGCGCAGCCCCTGGGGAGATGGGTGTCGCCAGGCCAGGCCAGGCCACCCCCGATGTCCCAGTCTGTGGACGTGTCCGTGACCTTCAGGCTCTACCCATGGTAACCGAGCCCTTGGCCCACTCCAGTGATCCCTTTGTCCATTGTGCCCGGGCTGATGAGGCGTGACCATGCCCATCTGGGCACGACTCGGAGGCCCAGGGAGGCCCCAGCTCTCCGAGTCAAGGCCAAGAGCAGGCGAGTGCTGTCTGAGTTTTAATCAGCTGCCATCTGAGGCGCTCGGATCATATGGATCATGCAAGGTGACGGCTGACCCAGCCACTTTCTGTAATTGGGATCAAGTACCCTCTTGGTGTCTGGAGAGGAGACTCTGGGGCACAAAAGGCCTGCCAAGGTCTGGCCTCTCCGCTCCCTGGGAGGATAGGGGACCTAGGCCACCTCCACTAGCAGGAACCCTAGCCCCCTCCCCCACCTGAAGCCCAGCGTGCCCTCCCCGCCTTAGCTGCCAGGCCCACAAGCTGGAGGGGTTGTGGGAGGGAGGAGCCGGGAGCCCACTTCTCC
This sequence comes from Rousettus aegyptiacus, assembly GCF_014176215.1. Taxonomy (NCBI): domain Eukaryota; kingdom Metazoa; phylum Chordata; class Mammalia; order Chiroptera; family Pteropodidae; genus Rousettus; species Rousettus aegyptiacus. The sequence continues at coordinate 6,448,718 of NW_023416289.1, read as the reverse complement.
CCTGCACAAGGCAGGCCTTCCCTTTCCATAGGCCTCGCCGGCCACCTCTGGCACTCTTGGCCCAGATAGCAGCCCAAGTCAGAGAGAGCTGTGGCTCCATCCCTCCTGGCCCCAGCCTCCCAGAGCCTCAGCTTTTATATCTGCAAAATGGGCATCTTTGGGTCCCCCAGCTTGTGTGGCTGAGAGGATTAAAAGAGATGATGGCTATCTATTATATGTCCGGCTCAATAAATGCCAGCCTCCCCCCCCCCCCACCAAATCCCCTCCTGCGTGACATGAGGAGAATAGTGCCAACCCACTCAACTCCCTAGCGTAGCAAAGGGTGTTCATGTGCTTTGCTAGCTCTAAAATGCTATGCAAATATTTTATTATTATTATTATTACATCAATAATGAAAATTGACATTAATAACAATAGCCAACTGTATGTGCTAAATAAACACTTTTCCTTGCATTGTCTACTCGAATCCTCACGTTAATGCCATCCAGTGGGTGCGGTTGTTATTCCCACTTTACAGATGGAGAAACTGAGGCATAGACAAGTCGAGGGTGATGGAGCAGCCCAGATCTTAAGCGGGATCTGACTCGCTCCAGAGCCGGCTGAGTCCTGTGGTCCTCGTTAGCAGGGCGCCATCTTTTACCTAGGCGCCAGCCCCATGCTCAGGGCTCCCACTGTAGATGAAGCTACGCTTCGTCCCGGAGGGCCCGGTTCAGCCCAGGCGCCATGCACTGTCCCCTTACGGTGTGCGTCTCAGAGTCTGTACACCAAGGTGCTGGCAGGTGGAGAGCAAGTCAGTCCTGAGCGGGCCACGGTGGTCCCGGCTTCCACCAGCACCCGCCGCCTGGACTCCCTCTCATTCCCTGCTCCGTGGGCTGAGAGCCAGCCGTACCCACCACGCTCCCCACCTCCCACCGTCGCATGAGGTGGAGCTGGGTCGAATGGTGTTCGGCACGGTTTGGGGGAATGAATCTTTTCCCCACGAATACCACACCCCACCCGCTCCGCCTGGCATCCGCTGTGCCTGGAAGGATGCAAAGGCTTTTAGCATTTTACAGATGCTGAAAACTTAGTGGAAAAAAAAAAAAAAGTCATGTAGGTGAGAAAGCCCAGGGCATTTTGGGGGGGCTGGTGAGGTCCGGAGGGGGATGTAATGTGAGATGAGGCTGGAGCCTAACGGCTCAGAATGCTAAAGACCTCGCATGCTGCACAAAAGCGTTCGCCTCCACTCTGTGCAGGAGCGTTGGGAAGTCACGGAAGGGAGACTAACGGAGACGCCTTTTAGGAAAGTCACTTGGGCTGCGGCGATGAGGATTCGTCCATCCCTTGCACAGACATTGACCGTGCACCGACACCGTTCCAGGCTCTGGGGACCGAACGGTCGAGAAGGCCACCAGCGTCCGTGGCCCAGACGGAGTTCACATCCCAAGGGCAGAGCCCACCCCACAGTGGGGCGAATGGCGGGGAGGGTCAGAAAGGCTCTCAGGGGAGTTCCGTTCCCTTCCCGCTTCCCCGTTTCCTCCTTCCCAGCTCAAGCGGCGTCACCCTCCGCCTGGCCCTGCAGATGGCAGACTCTGCTCCTGAGACGGGTCCCGCCCTACGCAGGCAGCTTCCAGACGCTCTGAGCCTCACAGGAATGCCGACCCCGGGCCTATGCCCCCGGCTCTTCCCCTAACCTGCTCCATCCTTTCTTGTCCGTGACCAGCTCTTTCTTGCCAGCATCTTTTTTTTTTTTTTAATTGTGGTAAAATACATATAATATAAAATTTACCATTTTAGTTATTTTTAAGGGTCCAGTTCGGTAGCGTCAAGTACATTCACATTGCCGTGCAACCCACCTCCAGAACTTTTTCGTACCCTTTAAACAACAACTCTCCGTCCCCTCCTCGTCCTTGGCCCTGGCAACCAGCAGTCTCTTTTCGGTCTCCGTGAGCTTGACTAGCTCTTGGTACCCCAGAGAAGCAGAATCACACAGTAATGGTCTTTTAGCGACTGGCCAAGTTTCATCCCCTCTGTCGAACATGCGAGAACGCCTTTCCTTTTTAGGAACGAACAATATCCCACGTGCACCTTCCTCCCAGTGTGACCACCAAAAACATCTCCAACATCGCGAATGTCCCCTGGCGGGGGCGGGGCGGGGGAGGGGGGGCACTGTGCAGAATCACCCCGGCTGAGACCCACCGCTGTGGCCAGAGCACCCTCTGTCACGTGCTGCCGTGGACACCGATGTTATTTATACAGCAAAACCATATATACTCGAACTAAAGCCGACTCGGGACCCCAAGGTCAAGAACGTTTGTTGAAAGCGGCATTGACCGAGGCCCGGGTCTGTCCAGCGGGGGCTCTGCTGATGTCTCCTCTGGGGCTGCACTTGGAAATGGACTTGACGACCAAGACCGTGCACAAGACTGCAGGGGGCAGCTTTGGCCTTCAGAACGAAGCCCGCTTTGCAGGGGCCGGGCACGCAAACTGCCGCTGCTCTGTGCTAATTACGAACGGGTATGAATTATTCCTCCCCGCTCGTGAGAGCGGGTCTTCGTCACAGCCTCTGCTGCTCCCTGTGTGAGCTGAGATGAAGACGCCTGAATTTCGGGGGCCTTTTTAACAAGGAGGTTTATTTCCATACCCGCGACCAAGTCAGTGAGTCAGTTACGCCTCGGGAATAGGGCTGTCTCCGAGGCGGGGTGCAGAGAGGTGGAAACTGCAGGTCGGGCAGTGGGGGGAGTGTGGGCGGGACTGGCCGTGGTGGCCGTCTCGAGTCCCATGGACCTTTGCACCGGCTCGGGCTTCACACGCATGCTCAGTGCCGAGAAGTGCGGTTCTCACAGGAGCCTCCGAATTCCCGTTTCTGGCCCGTGTTTCTCAGCGTTAAGAAATCTATACAGCTGTTCAAACCAATTACCTGAGGTTTAACTTCATCAGATCCCGGGGTTGCCGCCGGCCCCGTCTGCACCGTGCAGACCACGGGGTGGCCTCCCCTTTCCCTGAACCCTGGGCCACCGAATCGCCAGAGCCAGACGCTCTGGGCTGGGCCACCACCACAGGCGTTTGTCATCCAAACACGCCCAGGCCCTCCGAGTGTCCCCCGGATGAAGGATGACACAGAGTCGTATCTCACGTTGCACTTCAGCAACCAACTGGGTGGATGGGCCAGCAGTCGGTCTCCAGGCAGATTCAGCCACTGGTTATGAAGTCCTTGGGAGAGGCAGGGGACTCTGCCCCATGGGACACGGAGCAGAGCGGAAGGGGCACTGGAGCTGGGGAGGCTGGAGTCGAACCCCAAAGGGGCCGTTTATTAAGGTTGCGTATAGCTCAGGGCTTACGAGCACTGACTCCTATGGCTCTGGGTTCGAACCCTGTGTGGCTTTGGGCAGGTCTACACCTCAGAGTCTTCATCTGTAAGCGGAGCTAAAGAAAGGCCTCATCTCATAGGGCCCTCGCGAGGAATCTGTGAGTTTACGCGTGGAAAGTACAGGGATGCTCGCTGGCAGTTCAAAGGGCACCGTGTGAGTCTTTCTTTCTTACAGCAACGCAGCCTCCCGCAAGTCCCTGGAAGGCCACCGAGGCTCAGTGGCCTTCCAGGGACTTGCAGGAGGAGAAAGGGAGAATCAGAGGAGACGGCACATCTGACGTGTCAAGTCCGGCCCCTGGCATATAGCAGGCATGCAGCCATTGGCGGGAGGCATGTTTACGCAGTCCACAAAACCACGTCCCCAGCTTCTAATTCCTCTTCACGGCCATCGCGTCGTTTCCTCTCTCCCTTCTGCGTCGGAGGAGCCGAGGGATGCTTGGGGCTCGTACTCACTCCTTTCGATAGAAGTGTCTGTGCGATAGGATGACCACCCGTCAGATCAGTACACTGAGTGAGCCCAGAGGTTGCTGCCACTTCCCACCCTCTTCTTGGCATTTACCGATCTGGTGACAATTTCCATGGGAAGCGATTATGGATGTTGAGCAGATCATTACAGGATGGCTCCGTCTTCCTCTTCCAGCTGTGCAAATGTCACTGCTGGTTTCCCATCCCTGAGCGCAGTGAGTTATCGGGAGACACTCAAGCTCATCGCTGGGGCAGGGATGGTGCCTTCTGATTAGTACCGAGAGGCCCCTTCTGGGGCGTGGCTCAGTCTCTAACTCGCAGAGTGACCCTGGGCAAGTACTTAATCTCTCTGGGTTTCGGTCTCCTCAGAGAGGTACTAGATAGTGTGAGATCCCCGTGTGAGATCCCCAGCACTGTGTTACGACTTTCAGGAGTCAAAACAAAGTGAGGGCGTGACCCCTCCCCTGTCATTCAGAAGAGGGCGAGCTGGTCTGGAACTCACGGGATGTGGGTTTTTGCCCAGGTCGTGTGACCTCAGACAAGCCACCCCACCTGCCCAGACCTTGTATTGCACATCTGTAAAGTAGGCATTACACACATGAATCAGTTGTTTGTGTTCCTAGCTATTTATACTCCGCCTGCTTCCAAAAAGGATTTGAGACAGCTTGTAATCAGACGCTGTGAAAATAGACATGGAAAATCAAAGACTATGAGGAAGGAGGAGGAAGAGGCAAATATACCGGCCACATGGCTCAACATAGTTTCGGTGGTCAGTCTGACCCTTTTTGCCTTGTGTCCCAGGAAGCTCGGCGCTAAATTTATTTTTCCGGAGTTACACAGTCCAGACAATTACCTGTTCAAAGGAAATCCACTCTTTACCAGTTGTTCAAGAAGCACAACCTTTTTCCCAGAATTAAAGTCTGAAAAGAATCAACAAAGATACCAAACCTCAGAAAATGTTCTATAAATGTCAGTCTTTACATTGAATCAGTCAACGGCCATTCATTGCACAAGATGCTGTGTGTTGAGAAAATTAGGGCAACAGGGCGAACCAAGCTAACAAAGTCGCTGCCCTCGCAAAGTGTATTTTGGTGAAGGAAAACACACGATATGTAATAAACAACACCAAGTAAATAAACAAGAAAAGATGAGAAAACGTGTAACTCTGAAAATGATAGGGTAGGGGTGGAGAGGGGGTGACGTTACCTTGGAAGGTAAAAAAAAAAAAAAAAAAAAAAAGCATCTTTGTGGAGCCGAGAGTGGAATGGCAAGAGAACAGAAGCCTCGGAAACGTTCGCAGAGAGACAATAATATTCCAAGCAGAGGGAGCAGCAAGCGCACATGTCCCGGGGGCCGGGGAAGAGCCTGGCGCTTTGCAGGAAAGGAACGCGGAGTGGCCAAGCACAAGGCGAGGAAGGCAGGGGTAGCAGATGAGAGAGGAGGAGCCAGACCACAGACGTCAGGGGTTCTCCCTCTGGGCCATGCACTAGGATCACACCGGAGCGGTTCACACCTTACCAGTTCACACCTTACTGCCCTCCGGGCCGCATCCTTAGGGATTCTGATGTAATCGGCCAGGCCGCGGTCCAGACCAAGCTCTCCCAGGTGATTGCACAGAGCACCAGCATGAGAACCAGTGGCCCGGGGCCTCCGTGGACCGTTGCAAGATGTCCACCCAATGCGATGGAATTCACGGGACGATTTTGAAAGTCTTCTTTGCTGCCGGGTGGAGTACGGATCTAAAGGAGGGCACGAGCGGATGAAGGAAGCAGGCGTGCTTAGGGAGCCATGGGTGTGCAGGGAAAAAGCATTTTTAGGGCCTCCTCTGTCTACATAAATAATTTGAGTCTTGCCAAAGCAATGAGTCGGCACCATTCAGGTGGCCAGAATCCGCGAGATGCCGTGAGGGAAATACCGCACTGGCTAGCAGGGGTCATGTGCTTGCCACGTCACCCTCCCGGAACTGCGGCCAGGCCGTGTGCCTCGGGACGGCCCCGTAGGTTTGCGTTGCGGCCAGGCCGTGGGCCTCGGGACGGCCCCATAGGTTTGCATTCCGCAGCGCCTTGGGGCATCTGGTCTACCCAATGTATTTGCTGGGATAGAGGATCGGAAGTGGCATCGAAACAAGTCCTTGTCTGGGCTCTGGGTGCCCAGTGGCCCCGCTGGCCCCAGCTGCTTCCAGCCACTAGAAAGGGACTTTGACTTACAAACTCATAAGAAAGTTACCCCAAAGCGTAGGAGCCACTGGGGTCCAGAGCCCAGGACAGGTCTGAGGATGTCACCGGGAGACAGTACAGGTACTGCGGGGGTGAGGTGATGGCAGCCGGGGGGAGGGGGGTGGCAGCGCAGAGAGAAAAAGGGACCGATCCGGGGATCTAGAATATCCTGAGAGGCAGAGCTGTCCTTGCAAGCAGAAGTGATGACGACCGTGGTCATCGGGACTGTCGACAGCTACTTGGCTTTCTGGTTTGGGGACACGTGATAGAATCCTACTTCTTTGCCATTCCGGACTGGCACGTGGCCTTTTCGAAGGCTCGAGTCAGTGAAATGGGGGAGAAGCGACATGTCACTTTGACCGGGAGTTTTAAAACGGCTCACGACATTCCGGACAGACACGGCCCCGCCCTACCGTGCGCACGGCGCGGGAGTGGAAAGTCGGCCGTGCCGTGGGCAGCCTCCGAGCTTGGGGTCTGGAGGGGTGTTCGTCACTGCGGCATCACCAAGCTTTTCCTGACTCATGCGGTGACTCCTGAGTGGCCGAGGCCGGGCTTTCTCCCACCGTTTCCTCTTCTCCTTGGCCCACTGGGTGGGGTGGGAGGCCTTTCCAGCCTTATCTGGGGCACAGAAGACGATGCCAGCCCCCGTGGTCAGCCGTTTTCCGGGCCTTCGGACCCGGGAATGAAATCGGGCAGGCAGAGAAATGTGCGTGGCCCTCACTCCGCAGCCTGGCCAGCCCGGGCTCCCGCGCCCCACCCTGGCTGTGGGTTCATTAGATGAAAGTGCTATCACCTGTCAGACAAACTGCTAGAACTGTGATAAATTAATGATCAAATGGTACAGTCGGCGCGGCTACTGTACTGCCTCGGCTGGTTACAAGCCTGGCCGGGCGCTTAAAAAATGCAGCCGGCATTAAAAAAAAATCAGGCGTTAAAGGAAAATGTCACCAGGCTTTTCAAAAAGGATCTGTTTTAAAATGACCATAGACGGCTCGGTTTCGGGGTCTTTATTTGATTCTCGTTCTTTGTATTTTGCTTTATCGCTCACAAGGAAGAAGGGGTGAGGCGTGGGGAGCGGGCAGCGGGGAGGCTGGAATGCCTGATGATCCCCACCAGCCTCCAGCCCTGCGGGGAACTCGGCCCCTCCTGACAAACACGGAGAGATTCTTCCCGGGGCCCAGCCGGCATGAGCATCTCTCCAGTGGTTACTGTACGAATATAGCAGTTACAGTTATGCGGTTCTAGGGTCTTTGTTTTCCTCTTTTATCCGTTCATCCTTTTAGCTCCACTAGGGCGATGGAGATATCCCCGTGTGTCAGGTAAGAAAACTGACGCTCGAAAAGGGACCGTGGTCAACACTCTTTGGGTGCTGGCTGTGTGCGTGTCATAGGTGGCATCTCACCCAAAGGCCACCAGAGTCTTGAGCGGGCACTAACATGACCTCCATTTTAGGGGAGCGGAAAGGGAGGATCAGAGAGGTTAAGGGACTTGCCCACAGCCACACAGCCAATCGGCGGTAAAAAAAAAAAAAAAGAAGGATTCCACAAATGTTTCAGGCTCCCGGAACCCTGGAATCTCATCCCCGAGGGCCTCTGGGGGCTATTTCCAAAAAAGAAAGAGGGAAAGGCTGCTCTCGACGTGAGAGAGTCTACGGCTGGACTCCCGATCACGCCGGATGCTTGCTACGTGAATGCATAGGCGTCCCCTGTTGGCCAGCCCCGCCTGGCCCTTCTTCCTACGGTTTTATGAGCTTAATTTATTCTTTTTAATATAAAATCTCATTACCTGAACATGATACCACCACTTTCTCTTTATCTTTGATATGAGAACAGAGAGAAACCTAAATCAAGCCTTTAAATAAAGTCTATAATCATGTTGCACTATCACCGGCTTTTCAAATTTCTAAACAAAATTAAGTCCAAATACCTTGAGGAGAGTAGCGAAGGGGAGGGGGAGATGGAGACACCCCCCCCTCTCCCCACACATGGCTCTCCCGGGCAGCCACAGGGGATGCAGTTACTCGGGGAGTAGAACCTCACCTGCCTGACGCTAGGCTCCTGCTACTTTCTGGCTCCATGGCCCAGGTCTGGAGAGGGGATCAGGAGAAGTCCACCCCACAACTGTGTGTGCCCGGGATTGATCTCAAAAAGCCATTATTAGCCTCCCCTTGATGTATTTTTCAAGGCACTTCCTATCCAGCATTAATTTTCATAAAGGGGAAATCGACAATCAGTTTAAAGAAATACGGTCAGGGGTTTTGATTCCCTGAAAGCTTGGGGTGGAAAAGTTGAGGCCAACGGGATTGTGGGGGGGTGAGGGGTGGGGTGGTCTTGGAGGCTGAGGGTGGCAAGACTTCCTGGGAGAAGGAGCTTCTTCCCAGCCTCGGATTTGTACGGGCGAAGAAGGGGCCGTTGCCCCAAACTGAGGAAGGTTAATTCCGAAAAGAGCTGTATTCCGAGTTTCTGAGAGGCGCGGAAGGGAAGAGGCAGTGAGCCCCACGAGTTCCTGCAGCTGCTCGGAAGGCCCGGGGGAGAGGGGCCACGGCTTCTTGGGAGATCGCCGGGTCCCATGTGCTCGCTTACGTGGGAGGAGCGACCAGGCCCCCCAGAGCTGGCCACCTGTCGAGGGTCCCACCGATTCCACCAATGTTGGTCACAAAAGCAGAAAAATGTCACAGAGGAAAACAAAGAAAAAAAGCAGTTCGGACTGAAGGTTTGACTGTGTACCAGGACACGGAGGTTTAGGCTTCAGCTCTGCTGCCTGCCTGTCGAATAACCCTGGGCAAGGCATGTCAGTGCTCTCTGGGCATACCTCAGTTTCCCCACCTGTGAGACTGGGACAAACATTCCCCACCGCACATAAATTTAAAATAACCTACGGGGAAGTGTCCAGCCCTGTGTCCACACGAAGGATAAGTAGTAACTGCTGTTACGTCTGAGCACAAAGAGCTGGATTCCGTCTCCCTTTTCTTCAGCACATCGCTTATCTCGGGACATGGTTGAAGCCTCCTCTCTTCCAGGAAGCCCTCCTTGATTGTTTGGAATGAAACTAAAACATCCGTGATTCGACTCGGACCGTGGTTTCCATTTGTGACCTTGGGAAAGTCATTTACTCTCTGGTGGCCCAGTTTCTTTTCTACGAAATGGGAACTTTTCAAAATCCCTGCTTCATAGTTACTGTCCAGAGTAGCGTTAATTGACGGTCACGAGCTTAGAAAAGTGCCAGATACACAGCCAATCTCAACAAGGGGTTAACTAAGAATCTTATCAACATTATCACCATCCTCTCCAAAGCAGGCCAGATGCCCATGGCGGTGTATGCCTGTGGGCGTACGTGTGTGTGTGTGGGTTTATGTTAGTCTCATACAGGCGATGCTTCCATTGACGCATAAGGTACAAACAGACATGCAAACATCTCAAAATGCACGGCTCCAAGGACTTTCCCAAAGTGAACACACCTGTATAACCAGCTTCCAGATCAAGACGCACAAAGGATAAATGATAACTTGGAAAAAAAGTCCCTGTGCCCTCTCACAGAAAATGGCAGCCTCCTGGAGGCCACACCGGAGTAGACGGAAGATGCCAGGAAGATGGACGATGTTACAACAAGCACCTTAGCACGTGGGCGGCTGGACCAGGCCGAAAGGGACCAGGCAATGGAAGCCCTGGCTCGCGTTCCCCGGGGACAGAACCCACAGATCTAGGCTCTGTCTCCAGTTGGCTGTGAGACTATCCCTTCCTGTCTCTAGGCCTCGATTTCCGCCCCCCCCCCTTGAGATGGCTGAGATAACTTCTTACATCTCTAAGGATGTATTTAGTCATTCATTTTCTTAAATATTCATCGAGCACCTGTTATGGGCCAGACACTGTTCTAGGAGCTTGAGATACAGCAGTAAACAAAACTGATACCCATCCCTGTCCTTTCAAACTCTACATGCTAGCAGGAGGAAGTGGATAATAAATAATAGAAAGAACAAAGAAGTAATTACGTATGAGTCCAGGGGAGTGCCCCGGCCAGAAGGCAAATGGCAGCTGCCCGTCACGACCGTCTTTCTTCTCCGGTTCCCATGAGTCTGTGTCATGCCGGGCCACAAGTGGCTTCAAAACTGATTTTCCCGAACCCCGTTCCCTGGAGGGTGAGCATCACAGTCTCTCCCAAAGCAGACACAGGTGCCGGGAGGGATTTTGCCACCTGTACGTGCTCTTGCCATTTGTCCGAATGAGGACGGAACGTTTCAGACACACAAAAGGGAGCATAATAGACATGAACGACCCCGACCCCAGCGTGTGAAATAGAGTCGAAGCTCCCTATGTCCGTCCCTGACGGCGCGGAGGCTGGATTTATCCTGACGGGAGCCATGCCCCCACCCCCTCCGCTCGGTGGATGCGAAAGAGCCGGTTCCCCACATCCCCGCTCGCCTGCCACTTTCCTGAAGACGAGCACCTTGCCGTAGGGGTCCCCTGCTTTCTGTCCAGAGAAAGAGCTCATCACACGCACGGAGGCCTTGGAGAACGTTCTCCCTGCAGGATAAAAACCCCACTGCCTCCCTCCCCCGCGGGCAGGAGCTGGTGAAAACGAGCCAAGCTGGGCAGATGTGGGCTTTTGCTCCGACCCAGTCTGGGTAAAAGAGGAGATAAAAAAGCTGGTGGATGGGGGACAAGTCAGTGGAAACCGGAAAGGGCCGACCTTGAGTATCTTAGGGAGGAGCTCGCTGACAAAAATGACCCTTAAGTAACAGGATCAGGGGTGATCTTCCAAACATTTAATGAGCACACTTCACAGGGCCCACCAGGCTTCCTGGAGTGCATTCTGGGTGGCCCACGCTGGGTCAGGCTCTCCCTTCTCCTTGCTCAAATTGTGGGAAATCGGGGATCTTAAGACCTAGAGCTGCAAGGTGGGAAGGTGCACGGGGCCTTGAGGAAGCAGCTACCTGCCAGCCGGTTGAGTGTATTTTAATATTTTAACAAGCAGTGAGACCTGGGCTAGAACAGCAGAAAGAGACGTGCGTGGGCCCTGGTTGCAAAGAGCTAACGATGGCCTCGGAGAAAGAACTTCGATGCAGGATGCGTACTTGGGTCCATCCTGAGTTTTGAGGGTCCTGCTTCATTCAAAGCACAGAGAAAAGGCAGTTTTCTAAGCATGGGAAGCCATGTCAAGTGTGGAAGGGGCCCCGACTGTACAAGGATACCCCACAAATGGATGTGTTGGAAACATAGAACGTTTTCTTTACAAACTGTCATTAGTTGCCACAATTTCTAAATGGAGCTGAACTTCCAGCTTCTCTTAGAAAATCAGAAGATAGGGCGGCTAAGCCCAGGGCCAGCCCTATGGAGTGTCTGGAGCAGGGTAGGGGCTGCTTCCCCTGATGGCGTGCACCCTTCAGGTCCCCCCAAGTCCTCTGCAGCCCACTCTACTTGTCTGTGTTTCTTGCCGGACCCTAAGTTTGCCACCCATGAGAAAACAGAAAGAGCAGAGGATTCGAAGCCGGAAGATCTGGGCTAATGTCTTCACTCGCCCTTCCCGAGCTTACGCGATCTCCTAAAATCTCAGCCACCCCGTTTGCAAAACGCAGGTCGCAATAATTTCTTCTTCAAGGGTGGTCGTGAGGATCAAATACGATTGCTCAAGTCGCCGACAGACGGGGCCGCCCGGAGGTAAAGAGCAGATGCATCAGAATCGGACTGCCTCGCAGTCCAGGATTTGTTGCCGCCAGGCTGCATGACCTTGGACAACGCCCTTGACCTTCCTGTGTCTCATTTTTCTCATTCGTAAAATGGGTGTGAAAAACGATCGACCTGACAGGTTGCTGTGAGGATTCTGCAGCGAACACGTGGGAATCGCTTAGCCTGGCGCGACATCACGTGCGCTCGATAAACGTGCATTATTATTACTATCGCTTCTGTACAACTTCCTCGTTGCGTGTGGCTAAAACTTACAGCCCTGGGTCGGGGCGGGAGACCTGTCTGAGGAATATCATAAGAGCAGTCTTTTTCTTTTCACCCAGAATATTATCATAAGGGAGGATAAAGTTTTTTAAGGTGGAAGATTTTGCTTTAAAATAATATTGAGGTCGACGATATAAAAGTCAGTCAATCAATAATAATTATGTTCAATTGGACTCTTTGGGAAGAATTTTTACACAATTTCTCAAAATGCTTCAGGAATCAGAAAGCCTTCTGGTGTAACTGCTGTCCATTCAACCTTTAGACATCTTCCCAGGACGTCCCCCTGCTGTGAGAAGCTATATATTGGGGACAAAGAGAAAGAAACCATCAACTTGGGCAGCTTCAGCGAGGCCAGAGCTCTTCTAGAAAGCTGCTGGACTGTGTGCTCAGACCGCTCTTTTGCTCACGGCAGTAACGTGACGATGTCTCTCGGATTCTGCAACAAAAACGAGCTCTCTCCCCTGCCCAGAGCAATCCGAAGAGAAGACATCTTCGTGGCCCACCTCGCATGGGTGTGAAATGAACAGGATGACACGGGCGGGGCAGGCAGCCTGGGAACCAATCACACGCTTCCCTCCGTGACGACGCCTCTTCCCCCAGGGTCTCAGGCCTCCTGCCTCGCCGAGGCCCCTCTTCCCAGCAGGCCGGGCCTGCAGCGGGTGCTTCTGGAGTCCAGCCAGGGGCCTCCCAGTCTCCACGTGCTTTATGCTTTCTTTAAAGCACTCCAGTGCCGGCAGCAAGACCATGACCATTCTTGCCTTGGGGAAGACAAGCAGAGACCTACACCAGCTCCAGGAGATCCGAACAGGGAAAATGTAAGATGCCAGAGGAACAGGAAATGGGGCATATGTTTAATAGGCCCAGTTTGTGGCAGCAACAGGAAGAATTTTCTGGGCGCTTGGGGCACAAGGGCCGAGGGAGCAAGCTGGCTCAGGGAGTGACGATGCTCCAGGCTTGAGGGAGGAGGGAGAAGAAGGTAAAGAGCGGTGAGCTCAGAAAGGCACTTGGGTCATTCACTGGGCACCAACTCTCGGGCGCACGCACTGGGTTCAGCAGGTCTGGGGCCCAAGTTTCGACATTTCCAGCAAGCTCCCAGGTGCCGCTGGTATCACGGGTGTGAAAACCGCACTCTGAGAGACGGGGCTTGTCTTGAAGCATCAGTTGCACAGTTTTTACTTAGACCGTGCCTTTATTTGGAGAGGTTGTAGGGTGTCTGCTAGAAACTATCGAGGGGCTGCAACCCATGACTTCCTCTGCCTTCAGAGTGGAGAAAAAAAAAAAAAAAAAAATATATATATATATATATATATATATATATATATATATATATATATACATACACACAGCCACTTGAGCTGCTTGCAGCCCCGGAAGGCCTCCACGCTCTGGTACTCTTGGGCGTTCGCACACGCTCTTCTCTCCACATGGAACCCCAACCCCCAACTCCCTGCGTGCTAAGAATCTCTGCTTTCCGATTTCAATGTGGATGACTCTTCATCCAGGAAGCCTTCCCTGACTGCGATGGTTAATTTTATGTGTCAACCTAACTGGACCATAAGATGCCCAGATATTTGGTCAAACATTATTCCGGATCTGCCTGGGAGGGTGTTCGGGATGATACAAACATTTCCATCAGGAGACTGAGTCAAACAGATGGCCCTCCCTGGGGGGCGGGCAGGCCTTGTCCAGTCCTGAGTAAAACGAACAGACTGACACTCTTGTGAGTAACAGGCAACTCTTCCTGCTTGGCGGTTCTTCCATCTGGGGCACCAGTGCTTTTCCTGCATTCGAACTTGAACTGAAAAAATGGGGCCTTTCTCGGATCTTGAGCCTGTCACGGCTTTCAGACTAGAACCACACCGTCGGCTCTCCTGGGTTTCCATTTTGCTGCCTGCGAATCTTTGGACTTGTCAGCTCCCATTATCGAGTGAGCCAATTTTCTTATAGTAAATCTCATTTTGTCTGTCTGCCTGTCTGTCTCTGTCTCTGTCTCTCTGTCTCTCTCTCTCTCTCTCTGTCTCTCTCTCTCTCTCTCTCTCATTCTCCCTCTTCTCATTCTATTGGTTCTTTTTCTCTGGAGAACCTTGACTAATGCACTGACCCACCCAAGATTTTTTCTCTTATTTCTGTGGTTCTTGTATTTTCATCTTATACCGGTAAAAATACGTTAGTTTTACTTTAGAGCGGCGCCACCCAGTAAGATAACCAGGAAGTATAAAATACACATCAGATTTTGAAGACTTAGTATGAAAAAAAAATGTAAGAAATCTTATTTATAGTTCATTGTATTGATTAGCTATTGAAATCATATTAACTTTGACCTATTGGGTTAAATCAAATATGTTATTAAAATTAATTTGACCTGTTTTTTCTTTCTAGTGTAATTACTAATAAATATGATATTACATGTATGACTTATGTTTATATTTCTTTTAAACAGTGCTACTCCAGGGCAGGGCACAAAGTGAAAAGTCCAGAACAAACGATGCTGAAAATGCTGTAAGTTACCAGAATCTTCTAAGATCCAGAAGTTGAAGTCCCTCAACAGAGTTTCATCATCAAATATATCTTAGGGCTAAGCTAAGCAAACTATGGCCAGCGGGCTGAATCTAGCCACAGCCTGCTTTTTTTAAATAAAATTTTTCTGGAACAGAGCCACACGTACTCCTTCATCTACAGCTGTCCCCGTGTGACAATGGAAGAGTCGAGTAGTTGTTACAAGATCATCCGACCCGCACAACTTAAAATATTTACATCTGACCCTTTATGAAGAAGTTTGCCAACCCCGGGTCCAAAGCAGAAGGCTCGAGCCTGCGTCTCCGGGAGGCAGGGAGGCCAGCGTTGGGCGCCACTCCACGGCCCATTACCTGGTGCCTCTGAGCGTGTTTCTGTGGGCCTCTGAGCCTCAGTTCAGCTGTCTGCAAAATGGGATAGTTTTCACAGTTACTTCATGGGCTGCTGTGAGAATTAAGCGACATAATACATCTGAAGTAGCTTGTACCCAAATAATAATCATTGTGTCCTACGTGTCTTTGTTTTTTGTTCGTTCGCTTATTATGCCGAGTTAGGGGGCCCTGCCCTGGGCCTCCGCAGGCCTCTGCGGGGTTGTCTCTCTGTAAGATATTTCTCTGCTCCCCCGGCTGTCTCCTCGCCCAGACTGTGAGTTCTCCAAAGGCATAAGAGTCTGCATCTTCTTGCCTCTTACAATCACAAAAACAGGTGGCGGGGAGTGCTTGCTGGCTCCCCCCGGCCGAGGCCCCTCGCCGCTCACTCCTCTCGCTGTGTGGGCAGCTGAGAGGGGCCTTCCCTGAAGGAACCGGGTGAGAATGTGGGGTCCCTGAGACCTACCCCGCATCGCATCCTAGTGGCGCCCCCATTTGGCCCTGGGGGCTATGCGACCTTGAGCGACTGGGGAGCCCGTCTCTCCCTACAGCGCTTTGCCAGACCTGTCCCGTCGGGTGGTTTCCATCCCAGCTCCCTCCAGGGTGCCTCTGAGTCATCTAGGAGCCCAAAGCCGGTGTCCAGATGGGACGGAAGCCTATTTTTACCCACTATTGATCTCTCTTGACCAGAAACCATCATTACCCGGGTGTGAAAAGGCAGCTCCCAATGGCAGGAACCTCTTGGCCTCTCTGACTGATGGGTGCTGAGCAAATTGCTCCAAGTCACCGGGCGAGAAAACCAAAATAACTTTACGAGACAGTCGTGCGGGCCCAGCCCTGTTGGGGCTCTCGGAAAAAGCTAACTTGGACCCTTTCTAACATTACCCACAGCTTTTCTTGATTTCTCTTTTTTGAAACAAAGATGAAGCTAGCCTCTAATTGATCTGTGTCTGCAGCTCTTGGCTCTGCCTGCAGCTGGACAGAGGTGCAGAGCCTTTGGCAGGGTCAGGCCTGGAGGACACTCTTCCTCATGGGGCCCTCTGTGGCCTAGGGCTCTGGGCTCACAAGGAATCGCAGTGACCTCTATTTACCAAAGGACAGCTGGGGCCAAGGAAGAGGGTGCTGTCTTGTCCTATTTCACATTAAAGCCGAGGCCCCCCTCCCCGTCTAATATCTCGAAAAACAATCCTGCTCTTCTGAGTGGACGAGGGAACAAGCTCGCCTCTTACTCACCCAGAACCAGCAGGCGTCAGCAGTGGGGATGCACCTACGCCCTCACCCATAATGCCGGGGGCAAAGGCTTGGGAGCTGGGCAGCCCGAGTCCAGCCCCGTGGTGCGCTGGTAAACACTTAACAACCAACTGTCTGGGGGGATGGGAGGCACCCAGATTCCTGGCATTTGCTGATTCCTGCGGTGTGAATATTACGGCTCTGGCTGATTCCGAGGCATCAACGTGACTAAATGCAGAGTCGGGGAAAGAGGCGCACAGCCAGGTCGCAAGCCATGACATGCTCCAGGGCGCCGCGGGCTCCAGCTCAGCCACGTCCTGCTCTGCGGCCACAGACGAGTTACTCGACCTCTCTGTGCCTCAGTTTCCTGCCAAATGGGAACAATAATGGTGCCTATTTCTTAGGATTATTGTAAAATTTAAATGATAAATTCCTGGGAAACTTTTAGAGCTGGGCCTGGTACATAGTAGGCACTCAGTAAATGCCGGGTGTCATTACGGTCACTGAGTTTATTGTTATTATGAAGTTCATAACTCGGCGGACAAGGCAGCGCTCGTGCTCACATATGTGACTTAGAGACGGGTCCAAGAGAGTGAATCCCTACCTTGTAAAAGGCCAGGTGAGGAGAGGTAGGCACTGAGGGGAACAATCCCCGAGGCTGCCTGGAGGAGGTGAGAAGAGAAAAAGAAGTGAGCAGGAAACCGAGGACCAAGACACAGAGAGAGGGACATGCGAGGGCTCAGGGATGATGACGGGAGGCCAGGGGATGAGAGTGCAGCTCGGAGCGCGGGCCCGGGCCCACCCTTCGTGTGGCATGCCGGAGCGTGGGCCGAGCCTCCTGGGGCTCCCGACGGCCCGGCCAGAGGGGAAGTCCGGGCCAGGGCTGGTCTGGAGCAGGGCACCAGACCCCTGACAGGCTCTCCAGCAGACAACGTAGTAGAGAACTGGCCTGAGCAACAGACATCGGACCCCCCGAAGCCCGGAGCTTTCAGAAGTGCCTCTCTCTATGCCTGCCGACCCAGCAGAGCCCGGCTGCCCTGACTCAGTAATTGCAAGTGATAATTATTGAGTGCGCACAAAGGCCTGGCTTGTTTTCTCCAGCGGGTGGGGGCCCGGGTGGCTTTGTTTGGGCCAGGAATTGTCGTGGGGCCTCTGTTTAGCCAGTGCTGTCTCCTGTTTGTTAACATTCCTCACTAACTCTGGCTCCTCCGGGGCTGGCGAAGAGGGAGGAAGGCGGCGCGGGGGCCCTCCAGCCTCCGCGGCCCCGCCGCCAGCTCCCGCCGCCCCTGGGAACGCCGGGCCCTGCTTTCCTCTCACCAGACCCACCGGGGACAGGAACATGGGGCAGATGGCGGACAGGCCCAGAAAGCACCCAGCTCACCTGGCAGGTGCAAGGCCCACATCCCGGGCAATTGCCTTAAACACGGGGCCTTTCTCGTTACCCGCCGTGGGTTGAAAACAGTCATTAGCTGTCACTTTCTATGGCGGCCTTCTCTTTCTTTGGGGGCAGAGGGGATAATTACACACCCGGGCCCTTCACTATCTTGCACGGCCCCCAGGACAAACGCTACCTAGGTCCTCTCGGCACTCGGAGCCCCTTCCCACCCAGCACTTACACGGCCGACAAATGAATGTTTTTGCCTGTCCTCGGTTCACATAAATAGCCACAAATTCCTATAATTAACTACAGTAAGCCAGGCTGGGATTAAAACAAAGACGGGCTTGTTTATGGGATGTTCTGAAACGAGCAATTTTCAACATCACAGTGTCAACTGCTGTCTCTGTCTTTGTTAAGCAAGGCATCGGGGTGAGGGGGGCGGGCAGGCCTGAACGGTGAGGGCCGCGGCCGGGAGCTGGAAGGCGGGGCGGGCACGATCGCGTCCACGGGTCGTCGGGCCCCTAAGACTCCAAGACTCCCTCGATCTCTAGTGGCAGACAGCAGAGCCGAATACAAGCAAGGGGACACCCTCTCCTCTCCCCAGGTGATGGGGTTCGAGGGCCCCCCCCCCCAGAATGGCTTCTTCTCTCACTGTCGGCAAAAGCATCTCCTTCTACTCATTCCCAAAATTCTCACCATTAGGTATTCAAGTGAGCCAGGGCTTTAGAGACCATCTGGCCCAAAGCTTCCCTCTCCAGATGGGGAGACCGAGTCCCCGAGAGGCTGACAGAGCTAACTGCTCAGGGCTCCTCGGTGACCGGATGACCAAGTGGGACTCAAACCCAGGTCATCTCGTTACTAGGAGGGCCGGCACACCAGGGCCCTTTCTTATAGCCTGCGAGCCAAGAAGAGTGTTTCCATTTTTAACTGGTCGGGGGAAAAAAAACAAAAACAAAAAACCGAAAAGGAGAAGAATACGACATGGCTTGTGAAAATTAAATGGCATCTAAGTGTCCATAAAGTGAAAGTGTTGCCAGGACACAGACTCTCGTCCATTTCCATGCGTTTGAGCTGCAAAGGCAGAGCCAAGAGGTACCAGAGACCACGTGGCCCACAAAGCTTAAAACATGTGCTGTCCGACCCCTTACAGAAAGAGCCTGCCGATCCCTGCACTAACACATCATACGCGGCTCTACTTTTAAAAACAAAATAAAGAACAAAGGTTTTCAAGGGTTTTTTTTTTTTTTTCTGTTGCATGATACTCTTTCTTGACACCAAATCTTGGGCAGACACTCGGTGCGCAAAGCTCATCATGGGACCTGTTCTGCTCCGTTAAGCCGGGTCGGGGTGGGGCGGGTAGGAACCCCAAGGAGACAGGGGACTCCCTGAGTGGGTGTAAGAGTGTCCGAAACGCCCAGGTGGAAGTAGGGTGTCCTGCCAAGGCCTCGCCATCACCCCGGAGCAGCGGGGTGTCTTTAGGCCTGCATTACAATCCTCAGAGGGGGAGCGGGGTCCCTGGCGGGCCCTGAGAGAGGAAACTGCCCGGAGACCTTTTAGATAGGGTGGCCTTGCTCCACAAACACTGAGGAGAATAGATGGGACGATGGCATGTCCCTTACGGAGCTGACGTTCCAGTAGGAGAGACAGAGAATGAAGAGACTAAGGAATTGATGTTAAATAGCTACTTGTCACAAGGGAGAGAAATTAAGGGTTGAGAAGAGACAAGCGTGTAACACTCGATAAAGGAGGAACGGGAGTAACGTTTGAGCAGGGAATGAATGAAAAAACATAAAAGAGAGACAAACCTAGGTTTCAGGCAGGGCTGGCGCAGGCTGGCCCGCAAAGGTCGCTAGGTAGAAGCTTCCGGGAACTCGAGAGAGAGAGGCAGATGGGGCATTGAAAAGTGACCTTGAAAACCTAGAGGTTTGAGCTGGGCAAGGAGTGAGGGGCGGTCACCCCTACAGACGCTACTTTAAAAACCTGCGTCCCATTCCTATGATCTTAGCCAGACCCCTGGAGGAAAACCCCAAAGCACAGATACTTGTCCCTGTTGGCAAGATTGGGCATCCAAAGACGTCAGCGGAGAGGGCCCCAGAACCCAGGTCCCTTGACTCCGGGCAGAGGGTGGGCTACTGGAGGCCGCGGGCAGGGGTTCAAGGTCACGCCCTGCCGCAGCGTCATGGGGAGACAGGCGCCCAACCCCCGCTATTTTTATTTGTTGCTCTTGATGATTTGCCATCACGGTGCTGCCATAAAAGCCACACGGAGCGTGGCAGGGTGACAAAGCTCGTAAAAAGTCAAGAAGGTGTTTAATAGCTACCGGGTGGTGATGAGGCTCCTGCAGGGGCTGCCTCCTGGGCCAAGAAGCCAAGCGGCTGCAAACGCATTAGCCGGGGCCCCGGTCAAAACCAAGGAAAGGCACGGAGCATGCGCAAGGGGGGCCACGCGGGCCGGCGGGACGCTGCCCGGGGAGGCCTCTGTGACCTCTGCTGCCACCTCTGAAAAACGGGGGTGAATGGAGGGATGACAATACCACCTGTCAGGGGTGCCGCGAATTGCGAATGAGGTGACACGCGTGAAGCCCTTTTACACACTGATGAAGGAAAAAAAAATGCAAGCGCTGCGAACGATAGCGCTAACGGAGGGGGGCGGGGCAGGGCGACGAGAGCGCGCGGGCGCGCTGAGGGACGGTCACGACCTACGTGCGCGTCAGGGGCCCCGTGAAGCAACGGGCTGTATGTGCAGAAATTAAGACAGGGCCTCTGGGCCCAGGCTGCCTGGGTTCAGATCCCAGCGCTGACCCCTAAGGGCCATGCGATTGGGGCCAAGTTGCTTCATTTCTCAGGATCTCAGTTTCGTCACCTATAAAATGGAGATAATCATGGGTCTTACTTTTCAGGGTGTCTGCCAGAATGGCCTGTTACATAAATAAAGCAGTTAGAAAGTGCTTGGTTCGTGGCTCTGATCAGGGAGCCTCTCTCGGCTGCGGGTTCTGAAATCACGAGATAGCCGGCGGCATGGGAAGGCTCGTTCTCAGGGGTGGCTGGGCCCGGCTGGGCCTGGCTGGGCCTGGCTGGGGGAACTTGGCACTGGGGACCTTGCCGAGTGGCGATCTTGCTTCCTGATTCTCCCTCTCTGGCTTCTCACCACCCAGCAGAAGTCCAGAACGGGTCAGATCTGCTGTAAACCACGGTTGTCTTCTTCATCCAGCTATTTGCAAATGTTGAATTCGCTGAGCTCCAGGCGTGAGCTTAGGTGCAGAGGACGCAGTGGGGGGCCGGGAGCCGGCTGGTCCGGGGAGCCGACTTCCCGTGGGGAGGGCAAGAGGTGCATCTGTGAACAGATACACGATGTCCCACCAGCAGCGACGGGGGCTCTCAAGAAAACCACAGCAGCTAGGGAGCCGGTGACTGGGCCGGGGTGGCCAGCGGAGGTCTCCGAGGAGGGCACAGCCCAGCACACATGCCCTCTCTCCCGATCTGTATGACAGATGGGACAGGAAAACCTGGGCAAGACGTTCTCTCTGGTCCCCTTGCCTGCCTTGCTGCCGCCTTTTAGGGGGGGCAGTCCTGTTCCAGACTCTGAGGCGCCCCTCCCTGGGGAGCCCGGGGGCCAGCCACAGGCAGGCACCTGGGTCCTCTGAACCGCCGCTGGAATCAGCCCTGAGGAGAACTACTTTTTTTTTTTTTTCGGACCAAAGGTACAATTAACAGCCTCCGCTTGGGCCTCGCCCAACCCCAGGACCTCTGCTCACGCCTGACTGACCAGCAGGAGGGAGGGGACCCTCCCAGTACCCCTCAGTCAACTGCCAGGGCTATTTTGGTGACTGTTATTTGGGCAAGGAGTGGGCTAGTGGCTTGTGGGAAGGACAGAAGGAGGGAAGATGCTAAAAATACTGAGGCCAGCCTGAAGCGACTGGCCTCTACCCTCTCTCGGGCCTGGCCTCCCTTCCTGGACGAGAGGAGTCTGGTCCTCGTTCTGTCCTAGGGACAGGCTTCTGAGGGCTCATATCAGCCCAGGAGCTCTTTTCATTGTGGCTAACGTTAGTCACGGCCACCATTAGTCAGGAGGTCCCAGGGGGACTCGGTGACCTGCTGAGGACAGAACACTGGCAGCTGTGAGTGGAGCAAAGGCCAGCCAGTCGGAGCGGCGTCCTGCCGGGCATACAGTTTAGGAGGAATCTGCCAGGCCTTCCCCACCTGCGCCCCTCCTCCACACAGCCAAACCCCACGAGCCAAGGCCACCTCGCCCCGGACGGCAGACGGAAGACCCCAGTCGTCTGCGGTCTCCCTCTGCCCTCCGCCTTCTCGTCTGCTAGGCCGGCGGGCCCAGAGGACCAGGAGCAGAGCACTCCTCCAAACCCCGGGTCCGTCCCACCTCGATCTCGCGTGGTCTCGGACACGTCACCCAACTTCCCGGCCTCGGATCTCTGGCTGGGACCACCTTGTAAACAGCTACCTGGGTGAATCCCCACGGCATCTTCCAGCTGGGAGGTCCAAGGGAACAGGGTGTGTGGTGTCTTCAGCTTGAAGGTCTCCCGCACGAGTGAGCCCGCCTGAACCAGGGAGATGGGGTGGGGGAGGGGTGGGGCGCGTCAGGGGAGGGGCCCTAAGGGGCCCCTGACGTTGGACCTCGTCATTCATTCATTGACCCACCTGTTCCTTCATTCAGTCATTCCTTCAATGCTGTTCAAGCAAGCTCCATCGACACCTAAGCATTCTTCCAGGCGCTGCCAACTTAACGGGGAACAAAGCGAAGCCCCGCGTACGTGTGCGCGTGTGTTTACGTGTATCTGTGTAGGTGCGCGTGTGTGGGTGCATGTGTGTGCGTGCGTGTGTCCGTGAGAGAGAGATTGTGTAGAGGGCTGGGAATGCTGACCAGCGGAGGTCATAACTGATCCAGAACTTCAAGGACGTGAGAGCGTGAGGCACTCAGATACCTGGGGAAGGGAGAGCACCCCGGGGAGGCCGCAAAGAACGCAGGTGCCGAGCGGCCGGGGTGCCTGGACGGGCGCGAGGAAAGGCCTCAGCACCCTCCCTCCGCCATGCTGCCGTCGCAGGTCCTGGGCGCCGAGGTGGCCCCGGCCCACCCCAGCACCCTCTCCCCGGGGCGGCCCTCTCTCCCCTGCGAGCCCCTGGTGAACCTTCGCCCTACAATTACCATCCTCTGCCCAGGGCTATTTCCTGCAGACTTGTAAATAGAACCTCTTTCAGCTCCACACACATTATGGTTTGTCTAAAACGGTGTCAAAGGAGCCAATTTTCCTGAACGGGGACCATTGACGAGAGGTAAAGTTTACAGAGGACTCCCGCAGGACCGGGGTCTGAAGGAGTCGAAGACAACAAGGGCCTGGGGCTGACGCAAGGGACAGCCGAACGGACAGGGGCGGACCTGGGGCTTCTCTCAGGGTGGGTTTTCTTTGGGACATAGACATACGGTGGCCGGTCCCCAACCCGGCCGGAGTTATCAGGGAGGCCCCAGTTCAGACGCAGCGCCTGGTCTTCGGCCTGCCTCTGCCAGCCACTCTCTCCTTCCCTCTGGGCCCGTTTACCCTTTGTGAGCAGATGACAATGACTCTTGACCATGCCGGCAGTGACAAGCCGCAGCCACTTTGCGGAAGTGAAGGTGGTTTATTATCGGAGAGAGGCAAGAAGTGCGAGGAAAAGGTGAGGTGGTCCCGAGGCTTGCCCACTCTCCACACCAGCCGCTAGTGACCGTCTAGGCCCGTAGGACGTGAGCAAACTGAGAAATAGCGCCCGCTCCTGGCAGACGCAGCCCACAGGCACGGCGTCTGGTCGGGTGGAAGGCAGGCCGGACTGGGGTCTCCCTGTGAAGTGGGGGGTTATTACCTCCATATGCTACAGATGAAGAAACTGAAGCCCAGAAGGACATCGCACATTTAATGCTCAAAGTCCCACATTGGATAAGTAGCAGAGGCCCCACTTGACCCCAAAGCACTTGAGTCTTCCACATTCTAGATGCTTCTCAGTCCTGGCCCTGCTCTGCTTGCTTTTGCAAGTCCTGGGCAGGGCCCTCTGAGCGGGAACCTCTATGGACCGTGACCTTTCCGCGGCCCCAGAGGGGCGTCCCGTGCCAGCTCTACAGCTCTAGCCCTTCCCAGGGCCCAGGCCTGAACCCTACATGACAGATGCTGCCCATGTTGGCCCAACTTCCTGCTTCACTTATGCTACTATGAATAAAGGTTCAGAGAGCATTTTAGGAACCAAAACCACCTAGTAATCTTCCTGGCCTTTTTTTTTTTTTTTTGCCCCCCCCCTAACAAAACAAAAAGCTAGAACAGATGTTCAAGGAACACTCTAGCTAGAAAAACACACTCAGTTGGATGATATAAAAAATGGCCGAAGAAACAGAGGTCCAGAATGGGGTTCTGGACCCAGATGTACCTCTAAGTCGTTCAACTTCTCTGAGCCTCAGTTTCTTCACTCACCGGATGAAAAAAGTGTTAATATCCACCCTGTCGATATCCCATGGGCCTGAAGGAACGGCTTGGGTGGGAGCCAGACACAGTGCTTAAGAACGCGGGTTTCAAGATCAAGCTGACCTGGGTTCGAGTTCTCAGCTCCGCCATTTCTGGCGACATGGTCTCTGGCATCCGAGAGTCTCCTCTGTGGGTCAGCGTCTCTAGCAGCAAAATAGAATGAGCGCTCCTTGCCCTGTCTGTCTTCCAGGACGTGTGTAGGGGGTATAATGGATCCCAGGGTTTTTCTCCTCCTTCTGGAGATTTCCAGTTGCTAAAGGATTTTTTTATATATATATTTAAAAGGTAAAATTGCGACTCACGCGTAAACATAAAACGAACACGCACCGAAGGTTATTATTTAACTCGTTAGTTAACGAGACAGCTAGGAAGATACTACCATTATTCGAAGGAGAATTTAAAGAACCCATATCCATAGGCAATCAAGAAAGCCGAAATGAATTTAGAAAAAGACGCAGAAATAATCTACCCGCACAGCATGAATCAATTGCATTCCCGCCAAACACGATTCATTTGCATGCCTACAGAAAAAAAGAATCATTTGAAATAGTATTCGTTTTCTACAACTTTCGGAGATGTTAAATAGCTCTGAGACTAAAGAATGTGGAAACAATCCAGGAGGATGAGCTAGGCAGGCCACACAGCAATTTTTTTCTACCCATTTCAAAGCCTTTCATAAGTATTCCTGACACGGTTATGGTTTCTCTGTCCCCCTGCCATCCAAAACAGAGTAGCAAAGAAGCACGTGTCGCTTGAGCCCCTCAAATCGAGGTGGCAGAAAACGTTCATTTCAGGTACCGACTTTAGTTCATCTGAAGCACCTGCCAAGAGTGTGGAATGGAGAAGCTTCCGTAGCCTCTTAGCGTGGCTCTCCATAATGCATGGCTCATAGGACATGCCTCTCCATAATGCATTCTTGTGTGATGGTTAATTTTGTGTCGATTTGGCTAGACTCTGGCGACCAGTTGTTTAGTCAAACGCTAGCCTAATCCTTTCTGTAGAGATATTTTTTAGTTGTGATTAACATTTATAGTCAATTGACTTTAAGTAAAGTAGGTGACCCTTCACGACGTGGATGGGCCTCATCCAATCAGTTGGAAATCTTAAGAACAAAGACTGGAGTTTCTCAAAGAAGGAATTCTGCCTCCAGATCGCCACGTAGAAATTCTGTGAGTTTTCAGCCTTTGGATTCAAGACTGCAGCAGCAGCTCTTACCTGGATCTCCAGTCTGCCAGCTCTCCCTGTGAACTGAGACCTGCCAGCCCCCACAATCATGTGAGCAAAGTTGTTAAAATAAATCTCTCTGTAGATAGATGAAAGATAGGTAGGTAGTTAAATGATAGATAGATAGATAGATAGATAGATAGATAGATAGATAGATCTTCATCAAACAAGGGATATAGGTAGATATAGATATAGATGAGATGAGAGAGGGAGGGAGGAAGAAAGAGAGAGAGAGAGAGAGAGATACAGAACAGACACATATATAGATATAGATAGGAACTAATACGTATAGCATTAGTATATATAGAGTGATATATGTGTACACTCAATTTCAGCCCAAATAGCTTGGCAAGGAGCCCCGGGCTGGAAATGTTCAGGAACCTCTAGGAAGCACTTGGTTCTCAAAATGTGAAACCAGAATTGAGCTCCGAACACCCAATGATTGCTGCTTCGTTTGAAGAAAACATGAGTTTAATTATGCAACCTCCGCCTGCTTCCAGTCGCATCCCCTCCCCCCACATCATCCTGTGGGGAGCAACCGTGAGCCTTGCAGTACACCCTGGCGTTTTCCTGAGCCACCTGTCTTATAAGCCACTTCATCTGCCTCCAGATGAGATGCTCGCTTCTCAAGCGAAGATGGGCAGAGCCCCCAAGGCAGAGAGTAGAGTCCCTCTCCTGTAACCTGCGCGGCCCCCCACAGGCCTGGGGATACACATTGCTCCTGCGAGCGGCTTTAAAGCCTTAAGACGACTTTTTGGAATAGGAGCTCAACAGCTTCCTGAGCATCTGTCATCTTGTCGACCTCCCTGGCTGTTGGGGGGAATTCGAGACACTGTGACTTTTTCAATTTAAATATTCAGAATGCCTCACTGTTCAAGTTGGGAGACTCTGAAGTGGAAATGTGCCTGGCACTCAGAACAGCCTCTTACTCAGGTGGCTCTGAAAACTTGTGCTCCAGCCACCAAGACATGACACGTTTCCTGTCGGCCCTGCTTGCCGGTTCTAAAGCCTCTGTCTTCTCAGGCATGTGAGTCGCTGGAGGAGGCATGGGATTCAGGATGACTAGGCTGGGATTTGAGTCCTACATCTGAATTCTTCTAGCTGTCTGACTTTGAGCAAGGTCCCCAAACTCCCTGTGCCAGAGTTCTTTGTTGTATAAAAAGGAGATAACAGTGATTGTAATTCCTACCCCACTAAGCGTATCAGTCAAGACAGGCTAGACCATGCTGCATAACAAATAACTTCACACTTTCAGTGGTTTAAAACAAGAAGGATTGCTTTGCTCACTCAAGCAACATGTCCATCACATGCTGGCACAGAGCTCAGCTCCACGCCCTCCTCATTCACATCGGTTGACAGAGGCACCCTCTGGAATGTCACTGGCCACCAGGACAGGGTGAAGGGAAAGTGGAGAATCGGGAATTAACTCTGAAGTGCTTCCACCCAGAAGTGATGCTTTCATTGGTCTGGGCAAGTCACAAAACCACATCTAGCTGTAAGGGGAGAAGGAAGAGCCATGCCTCTGTGTGTCTGGAAGGCAGGGGGAAGAGGGAGACTAGAAATGTTGTCGAGCAGGACTCAATCTACCACACCCACGTCTGATGAAGAGCACGTGAGAGAATCCCTTAGATCATAGCAGATCTCAGGCTGTGAGGAGCTTCCGCATTTCTAACTGTTCTCAGACTATTCTGGCCACTGGGATGACCACCTTATAACTGAGAAACTGCCACACATTCCAATGTCACATCTACTTTTGTGTTTATAATCACATTGGTGTCAGGAAGTCCAGCTGTAATCACCAAGAGGCAAGAAGAAAAAAAAAGAGATAGTCTTAATATGAAAAGATACAGCAGTGCCAAATAAGAACTAATTGGCAAATGTACTATGGATTGTTTCTAGAATTCAAGAGAGCAGTAGTGAAGCAGTCAGCACTATATTCTTATTTCAAGCAATGATCTGGTTTTGATAAAACAATATTACTCTTCCTCTTAAATATTTATATTTTAAAATTTGAGCATAAATATTTTTAAGTTTGAACGTTACTATTTTTGTCTAAGTTTATATTGAATTCATCAACGTGTTAGGATCACATACCTGTATAAGGGCTATAAGATAGTTTTGTGTGTTTATTTTACAGGGGATACTTACTGACCTTTTTGTCACCCGGCATTCGAACACTCTTCCTAGGATAGAGAAATCCCATTTTATGAATCGGGGTCTACTTCTGAATGGAGAAGCTGAAAACACCAGCAATCTGCTTTCCCAGGCTCCCTTGCAGCTGTAGACAAATCACATGACCTGAGTCCACCAATCAAATGCACTCTTACCAGACTCATTGGAAACTTCTGATGGAAAAAAGGAGCGAGGCTACGTGGAACCCTGTCCTGTCAGAGGAAGTTGGTGGCCGTGGTAGCTGCTGTACCTGAGCACAGCACAGGTGGTGTCTGAATAAACAGCTCTGGCATCCACGACAGCTGTGGTCCCACGCCGGGCTCTGTAGGACCAGTTACACCACTTGATTAGGTGATACGAGGCCTCCATCCTTTTCCTCTAGTCTTTAGGGAGAGTCTATTAGCCACTCTACAGACTTCCACGAATATGTTTTTTCTGCTTATATTAAGCACTATTGTTTTCTGTTGTTTGCAACATGCATATAAATACTGAAGTGACATTAAATTAAAAGTAATCTGTGTCAAACCTCAGCATCCACAAAGCAGTACCTCATCCTAAAAGAATTGAAAAGACTGAAGACAGGGGAAGGAACTTGCCAGTGGGTGAGTACAGCGTCCAGACCAAGGACCCATATTTCTTGCCTTTGGTCTCTAAATGTCTTCCAATGGAGCAGCCCAGCTGGGGCAGTACTGGCCTTCTCCAGGCCTGTGGCATCTGTGTGAAGGGGTGTTGGGAGGAAGCTTGAGGCATAAACAGGGAGCTGATAATGGAATCTAGTTAAACATCTCACCCCAGCAGCTGTTCCCCCCAAGCATCCTGGCAAGGGACACCCCAAGACTGAGCGCTAGGATTGCTGGCCACAGGCCCAAGATCAAGCAGGGCATGGGGGCGAGCCCTTGCCCCTGCAGCCAACAGACAATCACCTCGCAGTCCACATCTCTCCTGTAAACAAGCTGCTGTGCCTGAGAGAACATGATAATAGCAGGCCCTGCCATCCTGCCCTCTCCCTGTGTCGGGGAAGGTCTGCAATTACCGTCTTAACCGACTCAGATATGGCTCAAAAAGGGCATGCATTTCCCGACGCTGTATACAATTTCTGCAAACTTTCTCCTCCTCTCCTTCTTTGAGGGCTGAAAGCTCCCACTCCCTCCTCCCATCCGCACCCCTCCAACTTCTGCAAGGCCAATGATAAGACATGATCAGGAGAACATCGCTGTGGAGTCTTCCTCACCCATAACTCACATCCGTGGCCGCCAACGTAGTTAAGCTGGAGGCTTGAGAAGTAGGTACAGAAAGGTCTCCATTAATGGTCCCAGCCAGACCTTCACTGTGCCTGGAATTTTTCCATCAAAGAGGCAATCCTTTGGTAAAGCATGGCTCTCATCAAGTTCCTGTTTTACAATGCTTATCTCTGGGGACACCAAAGAGACTTCTTCAGAGAAAGCCAATGGTTCAGATTCCTTAAAAAGCATATACCGAAAAGCATATCTGCCCAGGCATGAGCTGGGTGACAAGGGCTAGGTTGGTCTGGACGTGCCCGCCCTGGGTCTCCGAAAAGCAGCTCTTGGCACCCACCGCTCACTGTGATGACACAGGCCCAGATGGTTTCATGGAGATGCTGAAGAATGAGGAGAGAGGGTGGGAAGTAGAACAAGCTGGAGCCATGACTTCTGAACTCTACAGAAATCTACTGATAGCGCCCAAACAGGACTCAGGATTAGGCATTTCTCTTTGTGTTTTAGCTTCTTCATCTCTAAAATAGAGATGATGATTCTACCAATCAGGACAAGCCAGGTTATCCTGCAGGAACAAACAACCCCAAAAGCTCAGTGGCTTCCAACGACACAGGTTAATTTCTCCCTCATACTCCAAGTCCGCTGTGGGTTGACTAGGCGTTCTGCTCATTGAATTCAGAGCAGCTACCAACTCAAGTGTTGCTGGTTGATGAACCGGAGGGGAAAATCATGATGGAGATCTTGGACCCGCAGTCAGTCATGCTCTGACCTATAAATAACATGCGTCACTTCTGTCCACACTCATTGGCCAGAACTAGACTCCCGCTACATCCAACCACAAGGGCCCAGGAAGTGCAGTCCCACCACGTGTCCTGGAGAGGAAGAGCCGGAAATATTTGGCGAACAGCATCAGCGCTTACCGCAATACCTGTGGGACGTACGTGGAGGATTGATGAGACAATTAAACGAATTAATGTGTAACAAGTTCCATCTAAGTAGAGGCCACTCTTGCCATGATGATGATGATGGTGGTGATGTCTATCATTAGTAGAATATTAAAATAAGACTCACGTGACCTATCAATGAAGGAATACTCACTGTTTTGAATTGTTATTAAAATGATATTCAAAAATTTGGTGCGATGTCAAGAAGGGCCAGGCCTAGCTCTGCCACCAATCGCTGTGTGATCTAATGAAAGATGGTGTCTGTCTCTGAGTTTCTAATTCCTCTTTTGTACAATAGGGGTCTTGGGTTCGATATCCAGGACCAAGCTTGAGGGGTAGGTACAGTATAAATAAAAGGAGTTAAGGCACTGACTTTGGCTCACCCCCGCTAGTGAGGGTAGCGTACACCCCTTGGTGCTGAGCCCAGGAAAATCTTCGACTTCGGAGCTGTCTGCATCAGGCTCATGAATCTCAATCCCTAAATTATGGGTGACAGTGGCTTCTTAAAGAGGAAATGAATTGTTGCAACACAATCCAGCCATGTTGTATCGATATGATTAGCTAGTTATCCATGGAGTGCAGTAATTTGCTTTGATTTTTAAGTATCCGTTAGCAGCCAAGTCCTAATGAGGCGGCTCTAAATTGATTAGATACTCCAAGATACAGCACGGTTCACAGATTGTTTCAGAAAACTGTCAAGATCCTGAGACTGGCATTTCATTGGATTTAATGATTGCTGGAGAAGGTGTGCATCCCAGCCAGATACAATCACATTTGTCAGCATGATCCTTTTAAGCACAATTCAATTAAAGTGTTATTCTCTAATTTTATTAGAACCGGAGCCCAGAGCTAATGCAAGCTCCCGTTATTTCGTCAGGAGGGAAGTGTGCACAATTTAATTTCCCTAATTGGAGTTTAGTGATCTAACATGCTTTTCATATCTTAATTCTTGGGATAATCTCCGGTTTTTGCACCTGCTACAATTCCTTTAATGGAAACGAGGAATTAGATGCAACGGTTACGCCTGGCTTGGAATCACTGGGTCACATCTGCCTCATTGAGGGGAATTTGCACATCTGGATCCTTTGCTTTGACCTGATTCTTTCACACCGATCTTGGCCTTGCCTCGGATGAGGAGCCTCTCTAGCCCAGACAGGATCAGCGTTTCCAACCAGGCTTGCAGTCTGAAGGTGGTGGAAAGATTGTGGGCTAGCCTTGGCTCTTGGTTCCATCAGGCATCCATCCATTCATTCATTCACTCATTACGGAGCGGATGACGGTTACGTGCCGGGCACGTGTTAGGTGCTGAGGGTACGAACACGAGCAAATCAGACATGGCCTTCGACACCAGGGAGCTTAGCGACAGCTGAGAGAGGGGATGATGAGAGAGTCACTGTGTAAGTAACGAAACAATGGCCATTGTGATAAAAGACAGGAAGGGAAAGAACTGTGTAGAAGAGACCTTATCCTACCCCAGGCTTAGTCGTTGGGAGGGCCTCTGAGGAGTTAAGCCAAGACTCTAAGGCGTTTTCATGACCCGAAGATCTTGGACAAGGACCAAGGGAAGTACTGTGAAGACCTCGGGCAGGACCCTCTCTCTGGCCACAGCGCCCAGCCCCCTGCCCCAGACAAGTCTAACCCTTTCGGTCTTGGGCAGCGCCCCAAGGTGAGAAGAAGCTTGGGACATTTGTGGAGCCAGTGTGTCATTTCATTCAAAAGAGGTAGAAATGTCAAGAAATTAGGTTACAGAGGCCGATAGGGGAACAGATCCCACAGAGACCTCTGGGTCTCCGTTTACTCCTGTTTTCCCGATGTCCCAAGCTGGGTGACAAATTATAAGACCATCGTCAAGATGGGGTGGAATATTTATTACTGACATTGTCTAGAATTGCTAGTGCATGGCAATAAAAAAAAAAAAGAGAGAAACCTTTACTGGGTTTATTGTTTGACCTTCCCTCCCCCAGGGCAGGCTGCTCTCTCCCGTGGTCCCCTGCCGACCTCGCTTGTAGCTTTAAATTTTATCCTATGAGCAAAGGAAAGTGAGAAGACCATGAATGTAGCTGGCACTGCCCTGTTCCTCCCAACAGTCCCTGGTAGGTACTAGGTATGACGTTTCTGCTGTTAAAGACCTCGCTGATAGCAACTCTGCCTCTAGTCGAAGAACTGCGCTAAGACCAAATGGCACCCAGCAAGCCCCCACCCCCGCCTCTTCCCACGAGCACCCACACTCCACAGAGTCCTGCTCTTGATGTTACTATGACGATAAGAAAAAATAGCTAAAATGTATGTATTGAGCTCTGTGCGTTCAGCCCTTCTGTGCATTATCTCATTTAATCCTTTCCGTGGCCATAGGAGGGCGCTGTGATTATATCTTTTATACACATGGGAACACTAGGGCTCGAGAGGTAAGTACTTTGCACAAGGTCGTCAGCCAGCAAAAGAGGATTCGAAGCCAGGTTAGCTGTTCCTTAGCCACCAGAGCGAATTGCCTGACATCATAAGGCTTCTCCCCACTGCCAACCATGAGGCACTGGGTTTCAGAGCCTCATCCAGGCCCGGATGGATGTCTAGTCCTGTGGACCCCGCACGCCCCTCCTAAGCTCTAGTCTGGCCTAAGCCAGTCTGGCCCCCAGCCAGCATTCAATGGCAAGATGCTCGGGGCCTCCCTCATTCCAGGACCTGGCTTGGGGACATCAGCTGGTTCTGGTCTCTGTAGAGATATAACAGCCCAGCAGTGGTCACGGCTAGATGACATGCAAGGCAGCTCCTCGCTGGTCAGAAATAGCTTCCCATTACACTCAGAATCAAACCCCGAGTTCTTCCCGTGGTGCACAAGGTTCTGGAAAATCTGGCCCCATCCTCTAATACGCTCCTCTTCATGTGCTCCAGCTACTCTGGATTTCTTTCTGTTCCTCCCTTTCCACTTTGTACCTTCGAACTGGCTGAACCTTCCTTCTGGAACATTCTCCACGCCTCCCTCCCACATCTTTTTTCAATCTGAGCTCCAATGTCAAGCTTTCTCTGGCCAGCCACTCTAAAATATTGCTCCGCCCTATCCATCAGTTCTCTTTTTCTTATAGCACTTCTCACTATCTAAAATTACATGATATAAAAAAATAATAATAAATACAATAAAATAAAATGACATGCTATATGTGTTTATTTGCTTATTTATTATCTCTCTCCACTGACCAGAATGTATTTCTATTAGGGCAGTCCAAGTCTGTCTTATTTACTACTTTATTCAGTACCTACTACAATGCCTGGTACATAGTAGACGATCAATAAATATTTGTTGGATATTTATAATATAAGTAGATGGATGGCTGGCTGGCTGGTTGGATGGATGGATGGATGCATGGATGGATGGATGGTTGGATGGATGGTTGGTTGGATGGATGGGAGAATAGATGGACAGATATCACACAAGGAGTAGCTGCAGAATCATAGACCATCAGGCCTAGAATGATCCTCAGAAAAACAAGCCTCTCCTCTTTCAGAAAAATCAGCTGAAGTCCTAAGACCAGAGTAGACTCATCCAACTCTGGAAAACTAGGTCATGAAATTGCCTTTGATTTTGAACAAAACAAAAACAAACAAACAAACAAACAAACAAACAAAAAAGTGCTGAATCATTAGAGGAAACCTAACCGATAAAGTAGAAAGAGCACCAGACTGGGATTCAAGCCATTTTGCCAAACGGACTCCACGCCCATTCGGATAGCCGGCCCTTTATTCCGTAATCAACTGGCTTGTGTCCCAGGTGACCATCCCCAACCGTGGCCGCGTGGCCGGATCCATTGAGTGCCCAGTGGCCTGCCTTACAGACACGCGCCAATCGACCCCATCCCCCTCCGCAGGGTCCGGCCCAGGAAACACCAGGAGAAGGAGGCGGTGGCAGAACCGCTGGGCCATGACGCGGATCAGAACTGCTGACCAACACCTGTGCACTGGCCGGCTTCACCCAGCCTTCAGAATCAAAGCCGAGAACTGGAATCGGTCGCTCAAGTCACGTGAATTTCCAGATATCTATCTTTCCCTGAGACGTCGGAAACTCAGACGACGCTGGGCCCACGTGTCCCGTGGGTAACAGTCGGCTGGCCCTGAACAGCGGCTGCCTCTTGTCCCTCGAAGCCCATCCGGGAAAACAAAACCCACTTCAAGAATTCAGCAGGGAACTGGAATTTAGTTCAGCTACTTAGCTACAGAGTCGTTAGAAGGGGCGGTGGTGGGGGGGGAGGCAGTGGTT
Organism: Rousettus aegyptiacus; assembly: GCF_014176215.1. Taxonomy (NCBI): domain Eukaryota; kingdom Metazoa; phylum Chordata; class Mammalia; order Chiroptera; family Pteropodidae; genus Rousettus; species Rousettus aegyptiacus. The sequence goes on along the minus strand of NW_023416289.1, from coordinate 6,414,930 downwards.
GTATTATAAGCAGGTGAAGTATCTGAGGCGCAGAGAGTAACTTGTCCAAGGTCACACAGCTCACAAGTGGCGGAGCTTGGCTTCGAACATCCAAAGCCCGGCTTTAGAATCTTTGTTTTTAATATGCATTAGGTCATTTCGCTTCCCAGCGCTTGTGATGCACGTACCATGAGTATCTGCACGGCGGAGATAGGAAAACCGGGATCTAAAGGGGAAAAGCGATTTGCCCACGGTTTCAGCCTTGTTAGCAGCAGCTCGCAGGCTCGTTCCATTTGGGTCCAGGCCAGACAGCACGTCCCATCCACCCCGCCTGGGTGAACACATAAGATGGCAGACGCAGACGATAACTCACACTGCACGTGTACTCGCAACGAGTCAGTCACCGTTCTAAGTGCCTGGCGAGTATTAGCGCATCCTTACGTGAACCCTGCAAAGGAGATGTGCCTTACCTACCCCCTCATACAGATGAGGACACTGATCCCAGAGAGCTTGCTCAGATCACACAGCTGGGAACTGGTACAGTCTGGTGCCGGAGCCCGTCTGCGTTTCTGCCTTGTCTCCTGGCCAGGGACCCTTCTTCAGCCTGACGGGCATTGAACACTATGCAAGCATATTACCTAGGTATAGCAGAAGGCAGCTGGAGAAACGGCGGCCTCCCCGACTCTGACCAGCACCAAATGAATAGTCAAATGCTCTCTAATGGAGCCCAGATCCGGGACGGGGAGCTACCCTCAGCTGGGACAGCGAGGACCAGAAAATGAGCCGCTCCTGGGGGAAGCTCTCCCGAGACTGGGCTCTCACTAATGCAAACCCACAGAAGGTGCCCGACAAAAGATGCTGCTGATGGAGGAGGTGAGCTCCTTGCTCTGCACGGGGGGCTCTCACTGTCAGAAACCATTAGGGGTCAAGTTTGTGTGTGAGCCTGGCTGGAAGCTGAGGCAGGGAGAGTAGGAAGAAGAGCGGGGGGGGGGGGGGGTCTATTAAAACAGAAACAGAAGCAGACAGAGAGGAGGGAGGGCGAGAGAGATTGGGAAAGAAGAGGAAAAGAGGAGAGAGACATATTGAAGCAATTGGGGGGAAAAAAGTAAAAGGAGAGAGGATAATTTTGAGTGAGCACTTCCCCTCCAATACTCCTCACCCAATCCTCGTTTCTCCCCCCTGCCCCCCCCCCCCGAAGTCGATGATTAAGTTATCTTAGAGACTACAAACAGAACGAGACTGGAGGCTCGGAAAATGATTTAGGGAGATAACGAAATCATTGTCTCCATGAACGTTGACTAAATAAAATGATTCTTTCCAACATTTTCTTCCTACGATGGGCCCCGGTGGTGAGGGACGGGAAGGGGGACCAGGTCACAGGCCGGCTGGCGGGATTACCTCTCCGTGTCCCTCACGGGTGGCGAAGATTCATTTCATCTCATCATCTAAGTGTCTAAGTCTCCTGGCCAGGTAAGTGCTCACGACAGTGAAAAATGACGAGTGGCTCCAGAAAGTCCAGGTGCTGGTGCCCAGGATGCCAGGGAGCCCAGCACCCCACCCCCGCCCCCCGCCCCCCGCGAGACACCAGCAATGTCTGCAGCCCTTTGCCTCAGTTTTAGGGCAGGGGCCTCTGCTGCCTTCCTGGACCCCAGAGAAAGAGAGGTTCACCCCTAATTATGCTCCCGCTTCAGCAAAGCTGGGTAGGGGGGGTCAAGGGTTAGGATGCTGCTGAGTTTCCTTGATTCAGGCCGAAAGGTGAGCCGTCCCCTCAGAAGGGCGACTTTGGATAACACACTTTCCTCGATGATTCTGAAGCCTCAGTTCAGAGCTCCTTGCTAGGACACCTCGCTAGAGATGAGCAGGCCCCATGAAAGACTTTGCAGATGGTACCTGGTGGGTTTTCTTTCGTCTTTGTATTTTGTAGCAACAGTGCTGAAGCTACATAGTGTCACCGTGTGCGCTGTGGTCTCCTGCTTGGGTGTGGCTTCTTCTTACCTTCTTTCCTTCCTTCCTTCCTTCCTTCCTTCCTTCCTTCCTTCCTTCCTTCCTTCCTTCCTTCCCTCCTTCTTCCCTTCCTTCCTTCCTTCTTTCTTTCCTTCTTTCCTTCCTTCCTTCCTTCCTTCCTTCCTTCCTTCCTTCCTTCCCTTCTCCTTTCCTCTCTCACTCCCTGTTTTTCTTATTTCAACAAATCTTGTTCTAAGCTCTGAGAATATAGCAGCGAACAAGACAAACAAGGTCCCTGCCCTCATGTAATTCACATTCTATAAAGAAATAATGGACAATAGACAAACAAACCTACGAACTGCAATACTATAAATATTGTCATGCATTATGAAAAAAAATGGGCAAGGGTCATGGGATGGGGCAGGGTGGGCATGGGCCACCGTGAGGCTGGATAGCCAGGGAAGGTGTCTCTGGGGGCGGGCGGGGGGGGGGGGTCTGCGAGCAGATGAGAGTGGGAGGAGGTGAGGTCAGGACGAGAGGACGTGTGGTCAGATCAGCCAGGACCCCGAGTTACTCTGGGTGAGATGGGAGCTGCCTGACTGCTCTGTGGGGAATGAGCATCGAGCTAATAATCCAGGTGATAGGTGGGCCAGGTGGAAGCAGTAGAAATGGTAAAACTGGGGTGTGGGGGAGGAATTACTGTTGTATTTTGAAGGTAGAGCTGGCTGGATTTGCTGAGGAACAGGAGAAAGTATAGAGTTATCCTCGGCTGGTGTCAGGGTGAGAGCAGGGTGAACAGAATGCAGGGCTCTACCTGGGAGCGCAGACGAGGGACCCCCCACCCCCCGAGGCACAGCCGGGGGCAGCTGAGGCAGACGTGGACCCACCTCCCAGAGCTCCCTGGTGGCCTGCGGAGTTAGAAGGCTCTCCTCACAGAACACTGACTCTTGCCGTCCCTGCCGGGTGCCTCTCTGCAAAGTGTTATCACCCCCTTTTTGCACAGGGGCGGGGGGGGGAGGAATGCCTCGATTTCCATCGATCCATCCTGAATCGATGCTTTTAAAAAATCTCACGCACATTTGGCTTAAGAGCCAAAGCATGCATTTTATGTTTTGACATGGTGTCATCGATCGGAGGCACGCGTGTGCGTGTGCATGTGTGTGTGTGTGTGTGTGTGTGTGCGCGCGCGCGCGCGCGCCACCTGCCAGAGCCCCCTGCCCACCCTGGCGGCTGGCCTGGTCGCAGTGCGTCCTTAATGGCCTTGCCCCTGCCTGCACCTTTCATGCCTCCCCTGGCCCTCAGCGAGGGGCCCTTTCTCAGGGTTTTTGAAAGGATCGATAAGGTGCCGAGGCCTCCTGCTGCTGCCTGTCACTCACACTCCGCCATACCATAAATTATGAATCTGCCTCTCTCTCTCTCTCTCTCTCCCTGGCTCTAATTTCTATTGCATTCGTCAATGGCTCTGCGACGGTTGACTCTTCGCGGCCTCAGAGGCGGGGGTGCAGTTGAACTTTAGCGAGGACGCGGGTGAGGGTGGAAGGCGTAGGAAGAGGGACCGTGTTGGGGGAGAGGGAGGCAGCAGCCACTGGCTCTGAACGGAGGACAAGGAAGGGAGAGGAAGGGCTTCGGGCTGGGTGTCAGCAGGGAGGAACAGCGTCCTGTGGTCCTGGGGCTTCCTCAGCTGGTGGAGGTGAAGCAGACCCCAGCTTCTCAGCTTAGGAACAAGGAGGATATTTCTGAGGGGAGGGGAGAATGAATTGGGCATAAAATGTCATCTGTTGAGCACCCCCTTCCGCCACCCCCCATCTCCTCCCGCTCTGGCTTTTAGGACAACAAGGAACCTTGTTCGGGCTTGGCAAGCCAAGGGGGGTGCGGATGGTGGGCGCAGCATCCGTCTGGTGGGAAGTGGGCTTTTCTCACGCGGGAACCTTGGCTATTGAGTGACGCCTTGGAAGAGCCGTGGGCTGGAAGGCTGGAGGCCCAGACTCTGGCCCTCATTTGCCCTGTGACTAGCAGACCAGCCAGTTCTCACGCCTCAGAGGTATAGCTGGAAGACCCAAGTAGCCGACACTTGCAACAGCGAAAAAATTGTTAAAAGCACCTACTAGGTGCTGTCTTGGCTCGCGTTCACCACAACCTGAGGACGATCACAGCCCTGATTTATTGATGAGCAAGCCGAGGCCAGAGGTGTTAAGTCAGTTGGTCAAGGTCAGACGTCTACAAGAGAGGGAGATTTGAACCCAGGCCTATCCAGCTCCGGAAGCTGTGCTCCTAGTCATTGCCCTGCTCCTCTCTCTGTTCCTCTCTCGGTTTGAGGCCCGGTCCTGCTCCCTAATGCTGTGATTCTCTTAGAATCTGTTCCCATGGCCTTCGGGCTCTCACCTCTCTACTATGATTCTCACCTTCCTGCTATGACCTCAGGGTCTCCCCCAGCTACACTCTAACCAGGCCCCTCCTCCCTGCACCTTCTCTCCGGGTCCCTCCATCTACAAAACCACCCTGCTCTCTGGTCTCTTGACACGTCAGTGGTGACTAATGGATTGGGATGTTTTCCCTGCCTCGTGTAGTTTTACAGTCAAACATAGACAAAGACCGAAGCCAGAAGTTCCGAGTTATAACCTCTGCCTTGCAGTGTGACCGAGAGCAAATCCCTTCCTCCTTTACGACCTCGATTTTCTCACCTGTAGAATGGGTATGAGGTAACGCGTGTTTTACGCGCCACGTAACAGGGATGGGGAGGTGGGAGAGAAATGGGGTCATTCTCCAAGACCAAAGTAGATAAGGAAGGAGGAAGTATCCAAAGCTCTAAAACATCATGCACGGGACACAGATCGGTCCAATTATTTGTGCAAATGTGAAAGTGCTTTACTCCTACCCCAGGGAATAAGACTCAGACACGCGCTCTGGGTGACGTTGGAGGGGAAACTAAAAGACTGTCTAGCTCTGCAGCTACAATGACCTCCGACTACCGGTCTTAGGGCTCCACTGAGGCCTGCCTGGGCAGCCCTTTGGACAATGTTTTTAGGTTGGGGACAATCATAGTCTCCCCTACTCCCATTCCATTGAAGCGAGTGGATCTCGATGAGACTAAAAACTAGCACATGGACAGAGCCCCCAAACCTACCAGGCTCAGAGCTGGTCTTCTAGAGAGGAGGGGTCCCCAGCCCTGAGCAGAGAACCAAGCAGAGGGATTCATTCCTTCACTACTCATTCATACATTCATTTGCACGTGAATAAGTTAGTGACTTGGTCCACAGCAGGTGCTAAGGAAGTGCATGTCTTTACCATTCATTCATTTTTTCCGCTCAGTCACAGGGTTGGTCTGCACCACTCCCGGGGGGGCGGGGCATCCACAGGTGTGCAGACATCCTGTTCACTCTCTCTCTGAAGCCAGACACTGGCCAGCACCTTTGGGCTTCACAGGTGAATAGCAGAGTCCCCCCCCTCCTCAAGGAACTCACATTCTGTAGCAGAGGAGATGACGATGTCTATAAACATACTGTAAAAAGCAAGAAATACCCCCTACGAGAAAAAAGTAGAAAGAGGAGGAAGGCCTTCAGGGCTCATGCAGGCAAAGCGCATCAGGGAAGCATCAGAGGTGGAGAGATCCACGAAGGCCTGCCCCACCTGCAGAGGGCAGCAGCGACCCGTCTCCGGACCGTGGCGTTTGTCCAGCAATGCAGGGCCAGGGTTATAAAATCCTCTGACTTTCTGTTTAGAGAAGCTGGAAATCCAAATTATTTTGCAATATTTTGCGATTTTTAAAAACATAGCACTGGTCCATCAAAAGGACTACCAGTTTGCAACTCTGGTTTAAGCTTTACAGGAAGAAATCGATTCCTCCCCAGGGAAGGCTTCACGGTGGTGTTGGAGCCTGAGCTTGAACACTAGGTAAGATTGACATTTGAGATGGGAAAGAAAGGATTGATAGGGACCTTTGAGAGAATCTCGTCCATCTATCCCATTTCCCGGATTAGGAAATGAAGGCCTGGCCCCTCAGGGACTAGTTCCTTTTGGTTGCTAATTAATAGAGGACAAGAAAATAGGGAAGAGTTTGGAATAGTGGGTTGGAGACAAATTGTGGAGAACCTTGAATGCCAGACTAAGGAATTCGGGTCGAAATAAGCAGGCATGCCTAAGAGCGCATGTTTCTGAGTGCTCACTGTGTGCCAGGCTCCATACCCCATTTCGTTTAATCCTCACAATACGATCACTATCGTCCCCTTTTTACAGATGAGAACACTGAGGCTTGGCTTAGCAAAGTTAAGAAGCTTGCCAAGTTTATACAGCTGGTGAATGGCAGAGCAGGTCCTCCGATCCAGGCCTTTCTGACCCCCGAATTGACCACCATGTTACCCTGCAAGAGAAAAACTGAAGCGGTGGATTTTCTAAAGATGTTCTATTGCCCGGACGTATTTTTAAATTCTCTAACTCGTTGACTCCTGTTTCGTTTTATTGACTTGAAGATTGAGTTTCCACATTTCTCGAGAAGTCTCTCCCCTCCCCTTTTAAAACACAGCTGTCTTTTAGGGCGGGGAGGAGGAGTGTTTTAAACAGGAGTTGTTTAACTAATTGCCAATTATCTCTGAATAGGGTATGGTTTCCAACAGCTGTAGGGGATTTTGGTCTCCATCCACTGCCTGCTGTTGCTGGTACTTGGAGTGCGTTGAGATATTCTTGGCCTCTTGCTTCAAAGAGACAAACCAGTGTCCCACCCCCTCCTCCATTCTCGAAGACTTGCTTTTATATGGACTAGCTGGCTTAGGGCATTGATTGTTTCTGACTAGAAGAAGATGGATAAAGAGGATCTCTCTCTCTCTCTCCGTGCGTGCCCCGCCCCGCATTTGTTGGGGCCGAATTATCCCTCAGGACTTGGTCCCACGCTGTCATTTCCCAGTGCATTTTCACATCTCCCTCTGTGGATGGATGGGTTTTGCTCAAATGTGAGAGCAGACCTTGCCTGCTTCCTCCCAAACCTAGCAGAAAGCGCAAAAGAAATTCTAGGATGAGATGCCAGAAGACCCCAATGCAGATGGGTGATGTTAATTGCCCCTCCTGGCTCTGTCTGTTGGATTCCTGGGAACAGGCCGAGGGGCAAACCTTTGTAAATGTTAATCTCCTTATGCTTAAGATATCACACTGTCTTTGATGTTCTCAAACATGTTGACTCCTATCTGGGTTGAGAGTGTGTGGCCCAGACAGGCCGAATGCTTGTTTTGTCTTTCGTCTTCCTCCAGGAGGGCTCAGTGATAATGTATTCACCTCCAGCTGAAATGGCACAGTCCTTCTTCAAGGCGAGGTTGTTGTGGGCAGGGGGGGCGGGATGCAGGATGCACCTAGGCCCGCTCCACTCCCGTCCCCCGAAAACCAAACTTACTACGAATTATTTTCTCACCCGAGTCCCGCTGGGTTCAAGTAGATGACCCTGTTACGAGCTCCTCCTGCCGATACAGGGGGAAAAAAAGATTCTTAAAAGTCCATGTGTATTTCTATGATTAAGGTAATGCTATTTGGTGAAACAAATAAAGCCAAAACAAACAAACAAACAAAATGTATAGTGGCTCAGACACAGCGCGAGTTGATCTATCCCTGATGTCAAGCCCAAAATGGAGGCTCTCGAATGGAGGCGGCTTTCCTCCAAATGATGATTCAGGAACGCAGATTCATTGTCTTGCGGTCCTTTTATCTTCAACAGCGGTTGCCAAGGTCTCTGTGTTCCTCAGCAGCAAACTGTGGAAGGAGAAAGAGAGGGTGGGGAGCGCTCCCCTATGTCTTAACTGCAGGTACCTGGAGATAGCATGTCGCTTCCTATCTGATTTCATTGGCAAGAACTAGTCACGTGACCCCATCTGGAAGAGGGGCTGGGAAACGCTGTCCTGGTTCGCGGTCCTGGTTCGTAGCTGCTCCCCACTGACGACCTGGCCTACAAAAGTGGGGGCAGGCTCCTTTGGTGGACAGTCGGCCTCTCTGCCACGCACTTGAGCTGTGAGAAAACAGCTGTGATATAGAAGGAAGAGAAAGCCGTTGAGTTGGAGCTGAAGGGTGTGGATTTGAGTTTCAGAGTCTGGCTATGTCCTTTGGGGTAAGTCACTTCACCTCGCTGAGCCTTGGTTTCCTGATCTGTAAAACGGAGGGGACGCAGAGTGGGAAGAGATAATAAAGGTGACCGTTACGTACTATCCAACATTCTACCCGTGGTGGCCCACTAATTTTGGATGGTACAGTATTTTAGGGAAAACGTGATGCAGTTGATGATTTATGTGGATTTTAACTCCCCCCCCAAAAAAAAAAAAAAAAACATTTGAAAGAACTAGCAGTACCAGGTCTGCATTCCTGTATGGTGACTATCAGCTAGAGCTGAATGGAGAAAAGAGGGAAATCCCACACAGGTCCCACCAGCCCCATACGACCTGCTTTGTGCCTATCGACGTGGCCTTTCTGGCCCTCGTCAGCAGGCAGGTTTGTGATGCCTGAGCCATCCCATCTATCTTAAGGATGGTGACCACGCTCGAGCTTCAGGGATGTTTTACTTCTACTTTTCTGCTTTTCAAAGGACTTAGTCATTGCCAAGCCTCCACTTTAGCTGCAGAATCTTGTGTATTGGCTTAATTAGCCGATCAGCTCTAGAAATTGATTATTAACGATTAAGGCCAATGTAATTTTTTTAATGCTTGATTTTTTTTTTTCTTTAAATCTTGGCAGAGCATTACGTAATGAATACCATAGCACGATGTTCAGGATCTTGTTAACTTTCATAAGATAATGAGTGGGAACTCCTGGAGAAGGTTTTATTCCAGAACTCAGAGCCCTGTGAGTCCAGTAATATGATTAGGAAGTGGGCCCGCCGAGGCCAGTGCTGGGGAGGATGACTGACTGACGGCTAGGATTGATTGGCACTGGAGGCGATGCCAGGGGCGTGGCTTTGTCGGGGCAGGCTGGTTATCTCCTGCCAATATACACTTGGACATCACTGGGAAGGCAGGAGATGGACAATAATGGATGCCTTCTAACAGTCTGTTGACAGAAGATAAGTTAAGAAACAGAGTCATGACTACTGGGCAGAGCATGGCAGAAATGAGAGGGAGAGAGAGAGAGGAAGGGCGAAAGGAGGAGAAGGAGGAGGCAGGAGAGGAGGAGGAGAGGAAGAGGGAGGGGGAGGGGGAGGAGTGTAAAGAGAAGAATAATTTTGGTTATATTATTCAGGGTAGACTAAGGCGTGCTGTTATATAACAAATTACCCACAATCTCAATGGCTTGAAACAACAAAGGTTTTATTTCTTGCTCACGGTACATATCCATTGAGGGTCAGCAGGGGTCTCTGCTCCACGTCGTCCTCAGTCTGGGACCCAGGCTGACGGCGCCTCCATCATCTGAAACATCATTATGGGAGGGAAAGAGAGGAAGTGGTGAATCAGGCACTGACTTCGGAAGGGCCCCCCCTGGAAATGACACGTCTCACTTCCATGCACATTTCATTGGCAAAGGAAGTCAGTGAGGAAGCACAATCCCACCGCAGGCCCGGGAGGGGAAAAACTGGAAAGTTTGTGAACGGCCTTCACATCTACCTCTCAGAAGACTCCAGGGTTTGGGGTCTGGAAAGGATGTGCACTAATTGGGACTCTTTGGGTTACAAAAATAGAAGGTGAAATTCAAAGTACCCAAAGAAAAGGGAATTTATTGACTCACAAAACCAAAAGTCTGGCAGTGACTCTGTCTGTCTTCAGGCAAAGCTTAATCCGAGGGTTCGAAGTCTCTAGGATCTGGTCTCTTCTCATCTTTCAACTCTGTTCCCGTCCATGTGGACTTCATTCTCGGGTTTTATAGTCCCAGGGTTCATGTTCAATGGGAAGAGGAAGCCTCTAACTCTCCTCAATTTTAATAAACATCCTAAGTCTCAATCTCATTGGACCAAACTGGGTAATGTGCACGTTCCTGAACCAATCACTGTATTCAGGGGGATGGGCAATGGGCCAGACCTAAATAGTCTAGCCCTAGCATCAGAACTGAATTAGTTTCATCAAAAGCATATAAACTCAGAGTAGGAGAGAGATGGTTCCTGAGGAAAATTAGGGATGCTGGACTAGAATAACTGTCCGAAAGTATACACAAATAAAATTACACTTGTCCACTATAAGATGTAGAGGTGCTCCAACCTGGTTTTCCAAGTGTTGTTTTGTAGATGTGATTCAGGGTCTGCCTGCGAAGCTAAGATGGGGTTCCTGCACTCTTCAATCTCCCTTTTGATTAAAGCAGTTGTGCTTTGTTTGTTATAATATATTAAAATTCCACGTAAGATAACTTCAGAACCAGAATGAGAGAGAGAAGAAGAGAAAGAGGGAGAGGGAGCAATCTTTTGCTAAAAGAAAAAAAGAAAAAGAAAAGGATGAGGTGGGGATTAAACATCATTGATCTTTAATCTCACCACCTCATTTTGCAAGATTCAGAAAGATTCGTAGATGTCTCCTTATATCCCATTGGCCAGAAGTGGTCACATGAGCACCTAGCTGCAAGGGAGGCTGGGGAAGTGGGCATCTGGCAAAGGGGAATGGAGGGATCTCAACGGGCCTAGACACAAATGGTTCGTCCCCTAAGGCTGGGCACATTGCCATCCCAAAAGAGAAGGAAGGCAATGGCTCTCAAAGAGCTGTTTTAAGATTAGGGTTGAGCCTCATGCCTTTGTTTATTCCTCCATCGGCCTATGAAATTTGCCTGCAATGATCTCCTTCAGGCCTCACAATAATCCTACAAAACACTGACTCATACATTGGTTTTTAAAGCATCCACTTAGAATGGACTCTTATCACCATGATCGTGTCCCAATTTACGGATGGAGAAACTGAACCTCAGAGGTGAATCAAATACCTACGGGACTTTGCTTACCCCTTACTTTATACCTTTGGCACAGATTGGGGCAAAGCACTGGGGGAGGAGGGAGTTTTAAGCATCTACCTTTTACTATGTAGGCGTCGACTGTAGAAAAGTGTGGGGAGAGAGTGAAAACAGGCATGCCGGCCAGAGGGAATAAAACGGGCGAAGGCCCAGAGGCAAAATAGTACATAGAAATTGCACTATTTTATAGGGTTAGAGCACGAAGTTTGAAAGAGCATCATACTTGGGAGTCCAGGTCAGAATGATGCAGAGCTTCGAATGACATAGAGGGGAATGAGGGGAGGCTTTGATTTTTATCATTCTCCTGCTCTACAACCTCCCATAGCTCCCCCGGCTACTGTCCCCTGGCTAAAATGGACACAGCGTGTAGACGGAAAGATCGGGGGAGAGCCTGGAGACAGAGAGGCCCATTAGGAGGCTGATGCCCCTCAAGAGGGAGAGGACAAGAGCCTGGCGGGGAGGAGAGGAAGGAAGAGCAGGCGCTCAGGGGCAGGGTTTTGCGGGATGCACCCCGCTCCCGGCCCGCATCCTACAGCTCGCGTCGCATTGAGGATCTCCGCTTTCCCGCAGCTGATGCCTAAAGCAGCAAAGAGCGGCCGGCACCATCTGGGTCCAGAGAATGGGAATCAGACATTTTCAGGTTCACGTCCCACTTGGACACCTACTTACACACGTAAACCTTTCAGGGCCTCGGTTTTTTTCATTTGTAAAATAAGGATAATAACAGCACCTACTCCATAAGTCCGATGAGACTCTACTGAGGTCATGTACGTAAAACCTTTAGTACAATAACTGGCACGTACTAAGAGACCAATAAGGTAGCTACAATGAGTGATAACAAAATCACGGAAGTTTAGATAATATGTTGACCCATGAACTGCATGATTGGGAGATTTTGGTTAAGGACCGGGTGTCGGCATGCTTGGACATCACTTATTTTACCCCCAAAGTGGCAACGCGGGCCTCACAACTAAGAAATGTCAGATGAAACAGATTCCATCCAACGCGATTCGAGACGTTACGGAAAAATAAACAAGTAAGTCATGAACCATCATTGCTCCTGCTCTTGCTAATTATAAAGTGATGAGATACAGAGAGAGCATATCATAAATACTACACACATACTTCCCGTGATTGAAGTACTAATCGCTATGAAAAAAAAAAAAAAGAAAGAAAAGGAAAGAAAAACATATTCTCCCTCCACAAGCCCCCACTCGCGCAAAAGAAATCCACGGTGTCACCTCTAGAGGTTTTCATCATTCAGCAGTTTTTGGAAAGAGTGATTGATGTAATTAAAGTTATTGGTAAAGAAAGACTCAGTTACCAAGGAACAGATGCGTCAGCAGAAAGTTTTAAGTAATGAAATGATGTTCCAAGGAGCGATTTTTAAAATAAGCTTTTTTTTTTTTTTTTTGAACTTTACACATCTTAACCATCGCCGGTCAGCAAAAAGATGTAAAATAATTAAGAGCTGGGGGAAAACGCACTACGCAATTTTAGAAATCCTCAGTTGGGGTCATTTTTGAGAAGACGAAACCGTATTTATTGAGTAACAATGATAAGAGGTTATATTTACGGCGAGTCACACGTGTTCTTCGGCGGGCTTTGCTGACGTTATCTCATTCAATCTTCACCCGCTGAGGTAGATGCTATTATTCTTCCTGTTTTATAAAGTGAGGGCACTAAATTTCAGAGAGGTTAAGAAACCTGCCCAAGAAACCTGCCCAGGACAGCACAGCATGAACGGCACGGATGGGAATGAAACCCAGGCAGCCGGGCACTGGAACCCACCTTCTCCATCACCAAGGGGCCTGGGCCTCTCTGTCTAGATTTCGTGGTCTTTTAATCTGGCTCACTAAGGACACTTCGAGATAACAGGTTGCGGTCAGAATTTGAACTCATATCCATCTGCCCCCAGAGCTGTTTGTTTCAAAGTTCATATTTCTGTGGGAAGAAACAAACAGGAACATAGGCTTGGGGGGGGCGGGGTCCATTCATTTGTTTTCATCTCCACCGACATGTAGGGAACGGTCAGGACACTCCGGGGCTTTGCATCGTGCGTTGGTGCCGCAAAGCCGGGGCAGGGACACAGTCGGGAGGACGTGCCACAGCTGCTTGACAGACGACAAAGGCTCAGACCAGAGCAGGGGAGGGAGGCGGTGGAACGAGACCTCTCAAGAGGACCCGTGGGACTTGGGGAGCGAGCGCATACGGGGCGTGGGTGAAAGAGAGGCGTCGGCCCGTTTCTACTGGGCGATCGGATGAAGGAGGGCCAGAGAAACGGATCTGGAGTCAGAGTTGGAGTCGGGGAATGGCTAGCAATGGGGAGAAGGCGACCTCGGCTGGGACGTTTTGAATTGGAGTTGCTTGTGGTCCTTCCAGCTGGAGATGCACGTCAGGTGGTCAGACGCGTGGCCTAGAGCAGGGGTGAGAGCCGGGGCCGGATGCAGGCCGGGGACGCGGCAGGACCACTAAGGGGTCACGGCAGGCCTTCTGGGGCTGGGGCAGGCGGTGGGAACCGCTGGGGTAGATACCTCTTAAAGGGAGGTAGCATCTGCCCCATCAAGCCTACTAACCCCTTCCCCAAGCTGTTCTCAGAACTAGAGACCCCTACAGGGAAGGGAGAAGGGCCAGAGTCCTTTGTGGTGTCAAAGAGCGGACTGGGCAGCGGGGCTTGGCCTCTCACCCCGAAGAGCGACCCAGAGACAGGCAAAAGGCCCCGGGCCTTGCAGAACCAGCGGGCCGGAGAGAACAAGAGCCCGGCGGGTTTGCGAGGGTTCTCCAGTTTCCGTCCTGCCTCCCTAGCAGCACGCACACACGCCCCAAGATGGGGATTAGAGGGCAAAGGGTCATTAAGAAAGGGGCGCACGGGCAGCAGGGTGGGGACAGCCAGCCCCGCCTTCGTCACCAACCAGCTGTGTGACCTTCCGCAAGTTGCTTTACCTCTCAAGGCCTCAGTTTCCATAGAGGTAAAATGAACAGTTACTATTTCCCAAAGTGTGGTAAGTGCATCTTTGGGGAGGGACACGTGATGACTTGAAATGGGGGTGAAGAGATGCTCGTGCGGCCCACAGAAGTCAGGAGGCAGCCGGCAAAGCAGAAGGGAAAGGGGTTGGGGAGATCCCTAGGAGCGACGGGAGACATTGAAAGCTGCCAGTCACTTTCGAAGCCCAGGGGGCCAAGACTGTCAAGTAATTATTTTGTTTTTTATAATTATCATCTATTGATGGCAAGTGCCACTAGTTTCTTAGTTACAGTAGAGGTATAAATATTCCTTTCAATATAAGTAAATGGTGACAAAATTCGAAGGAAATCATTCTGTATATCGTCTCAACAGTGGAGGCCATGACAAGGATTTGGAGGGTGAGCCCGGATGAATAAATTTGGAGGAGCACTGAGTAAAGCGAGGGCTTATTTCTTGCAGTGTCAAGGCATATGGAGGTTTTTAGACATTCCTACATGTTCTAGGATCTGTCAGGCGTTTACCAGATTAAAAGGGAAAATTAAAAAGAAAAAAGGGAGTAAGAAAGAAAGAAAAAAAAAAATCTGAGAGCAAAACAAGTCCACCAACCAAAATAAACCAGGCTGACAATTTTTCTACCACATTTTTCAAGAGAGCAAAGAGGTGGTGTTTATTCCAAATGAGCCCTTTTCTCTAAGTTGCCACTAATCCACTCTTTTATGTCATCCAGGAAAATCGGCCCTCAGCGACCAAAGAACATCTGCACATAGGCGTCTTTGGAAAAAAAAAGAGCCACAGGGTTTGGATTTAGATGCTGGCTACAAATAGAGGGCAAACAAAACAAACAAACAAACAAAAAAACCTTGTGGTTTGGATCTAAAAAAAAAAAAAAGAAAAAAAAAAGGTCTCAGAAATGACAACTGTCTGGTTAGTCTGATGTCAGCCCGTGTTAGCTGGGCCGGTGTCTGGGCTGCTCAGGAACTGTGAGGATATTTGGAATCCAAGGCGAACAGATGTCTCACTCTGCTTGAGAGATGTCAAGACGCTGCTCCTAAGGGCCTGTGGGTTCCCTTGGGGACAAAGCCACTGATAGTTTTATAGAAAAAAAAATTCCCCGAGATGACAACCATATAGACAACACAAGCAAGCAGTCAAGAAAAGGATGAGGGGAAAAAAAAAAAAAAAAGTCACGCTGAGATATGAAAAAAGAAAAGGCAGGAAGGAAGGAAGGAAAAGAAATTCAAATAAATGCACGGAAGACCCATAACTCGGAAACTGGTCCCCGAGTCAAACCTTCGTTAAAAGGAGTTGCTCTATGAAATGATGGGACGTTGATTTCTGCTTGTATTAGGCGAGATAAACTGCGGGTGGGTGAAGGGTCCCTTCCGGCAGGAGAACCGAGCACATCATCTCTTTGAAGCGCGATTGTGGAGGGAGGCACAGGCTCCCTGGCAGGCGTGGCAGCCCCAGTGCCTCCTCGCCTCTGACCGGCTCGGAGAGATGGCACGCTCCTCGCTTCCCCCTCATCTGTACTTCACACACGGAGTCCCGAGGAAGCGGCCATGCTCCAGCCGCGTTCCAGGAGGCCTAAGATGTTTCTCAGCCCGGCCTAAAAATATCTCCCTTGACAGCCTGTCACAGTGTCTGAAATTCCACCATTATAAATTCATTCCTCTCTGTTAAGGCATTTTGTTTCCAAGACTTCTCTGTTAAAATAGAGATATCCCAGAGAACTTAGCTTGCGTGAGGCAGAGGGAGAAAGCCTAGGAGTCAGGAGGCCTGGGTTTCTGGTTCGGTTCTGCTGATAAACTCCCTGAGTGAGCATGAGAAAGTCGCTTTTCACTTCCTGAACCCCAGTTTCTCCACTGATTAAAAAAAGGAAGGAAGGAAGGGAGGGAGGGAGGGAAGGAGGGAGGGAAGGAGGGAGAGAGAGAGAGAGAGAGAGAGAGAGAGAGAGAGAGAGAAAGAGAGAGAGAGAGAGAGAGAGAGAAAGAAAGAAAGAAAGAAAGAAAGAAAGAAAGAAAGAAAGAAAGAAAGAAAGAAAAAATGATTGACAGTTATAAAAGGAAGACGCAGTGGTCAGAGCTCTCTGGTGTCGGGAGGAAGGATCTGTTCACTGCAGGTTTTGCTCTGGGTGCTGTGAACTTTGCCACTGAATGCCCAGCGTGTCCTCTAGAGCAGGGGTCCCTAATATTTTTGGCACCAGGGACTGGTGCTCCTATGATCTGGGGTGATCTGGGGTAGAGCTGAGATGGTGATGCTAGCACTCAGGAGTGGCTGCAAATATGGAAGAAGCTTCACTCGCTCACCTGGCCCAATGCCGCTCACCTACTGCTTTACCGGTTGGTGGCCCAGTACCTGTCTGCAGCCTGGGGGTTGGGGGATCCCTGCTCTACAGAAACTCCTTTGGGCCAAAGGGCTTAGGGTCAAATCGATGGATATCTTACTTCTCCCCTTTCTGAAAAAAATAATCCTGCTTCTCTCTTATTGTTTGATATCTCAGCAAATAGCAATCCCCAAGCTCCTGGGTGCTCGGGCTCAAACCTTTGGAGGCAGCCAGACTCCCCTCCTCTCATCCCTCACACCCAATCCATCGGCAAAGCCTGTTGCCTCTCCCTTCAAAATACAGTCTGAATCTGACCACTGCTCCTCACCTCTCTGGCTACCTCCCTGGTCCAAGGCAGCATTACCTGCTCCTGGATTCACCATCAGCCTTCTAACTGGTTATAGCTTCCACACTTGTCCTCCCAGAGTCTCGGCTCCTCACACCTGCGGTGACTTTTAAAACATAAATTAGGTCCCGCCACCACCTCAAATCCCTCCCCCTCTTCTTCCCTGTCTCGCTCTCATCATGAAACTCAAACATCTCATGGCGACCTACAAGGACCTATAACCTGAACCTGGCTTTGCTCTAGCCTCATCTTCCCCCACAAAGATCTCCTTGCAGTTGCTCGAAACTGCTTCCACCTCGGGATTTTTGCACTTGCTACTTCCTCTGCCCAGAACTCTCCCCGCTCCATCCCCAGAGATCTTTACAGCCTAGTCTCTAATTTCTTTCAGGTCTCTGCTCAAATGCTACTTTCTAAGGGACACTTCCCAGACTGCCCTTGTTAGTTAAACAAACACGCTCCCTTCCATATCCTTGCTCTCCTTAATTTTTCTCCTAACGCTCATCACTGGGACATTGTGACAAACCATTGTTACTTTCTGTCTCCTCTCTAAAATGTAAGCTCCGGGAGGACAGGGCCTTTGTTTTGTTCATGGCTGCATTAGCAGCACCTAGAACAGGGAGGCCAGCCTCAGCATGCCACTGCAGAGGTCAGTGCCAAGGGCTTTCCTATGCTCTGTTTCAGCAGGGCAGGATGTGCTGCAGGGTCAAAGGCAGAGCGGACTGTTGGGAGATCTAGGTGAGCCTGCGTGGGGGGAGTGAGGTAGGCAGGGGACGTAAAGAATTCCAGCTGAATTGATAAGTTCATGGGCTTCAGGTTCTGGATTGAGAGCAGAGGAAGCAGCTAAAAGGCCGCTGTGGGCAGATTCCACAAGGCAGGAGCCTGCAGACAAAAGGGGGTTATAAGCTGAGGTGTTCTGGACTGTCCTGGGAACTAACCTGAAATTCAATTCTCCTCCAAGTCAGGTCCAGTCCATTCCCCAAAGCTCAGCTCTGATCAGGTCATTCCCCGGTGTAAGTGCCTTCCCAGGCTCCCCGTGTCCCCCTCCCCCCTCAAGCCCCAGGCTGTGGTACAAGGCCAGAGAAAGTGGTGAAGAGGTAGGGAGGAGGAGGGGCGTGCTGAGGAATGTCAGCTATGCTGGTAGAATGGTCACCAAGTCAGAACCTCAAGCCTCACTCCCCTGCCCTTACCCAGGCCTTGGCTAGTGAAGTCTTCAGAGAGCAAGACCCTAATAACCATACTGAAGGACAACTATATGCCACCCACTAGAATCCTCACAAAACCAGGGTCCCTTTTTACAGGTGAGACCACTGAGGTTCAGAGAAGCCATTTGATCTGCTGAAGACGCACAGCTCGGTAAGTTGCAGAGGTAGGACTGAGCCACCAAGGCCCAAGCGCGCAACCAGGAAGCCGTAACGCCTCTGGACAACAGACCACACCTCCTTCTTCACGCTGCCTGCGCTGCCCTGGTCACACCGGAGTCCCCGCTTCTTTGAGGCCTAGTCTGGCGAGACTGCCGCCCTGCCCTGCGCCTGCAGCTAAGGCGGCCCTGGCCTCGCCCCAGGTCTGCAGCCGGCCTGCAGGGGGCGATGGTGGCACGACTGGAGCCTGCGCCCCAAATCAGGGCGGACCAGCAGAAGGCAGTAAGGTCAAGGAAAGCGCCCAGGGCCAGAACCCCGCGGTAGAGGAAACCCCTTTCGGGCGCTGAGCCCCGGGAGGCCGAACCCCAGCTGTGTTGAGCGCCGCCGCCAGGCTGCGGGTGCGGACCGGAGCTCTCCAGCCCTTGTTTGAGGAGCGGCGGCCAATAAATTCATTAATCATCATTTTATGCCTCATCAAACCCCCTCCAAACCCCTCCATGGGAGTTACACAAATTAGCCCCTGAAAAGACAGTAATTTCAGTTTAGCGAGGTAAGTGCTTTCTGATGGGCTCAGCGCACAGAGCTCTCCTGACAAGCCAATCCATCAGCGCGCTGGGGACGGGGCGCGGCCCGGCCGCCCAGCCCAGCCAGGCCTCGCCCGGCGCGGCCCTGCCCAGCCCCGCCCAGCCTTGCCTCCAGGGGCTCCTGGGCGAGGGTCTCCGCCTAGGGCGCTCCCTTTGGCCCGCTCCTTTGCACCCATCCTCAGGCTTTCTCGCCCGGCCTCTTGCCCTCGCCCACCCCGATCTCCTCTCCAGCCCTTAGAAGAGGGAAAACCGAGGCCCAAAATCGGGGAACGAACTTGAGGGTGAGGACGCGCTGGCGCTGAAGTTGTGAACTCTAGCCCGGGCGAGGGAAGAGCTAGGAAGCCCTTTCTCCTCCTAAGGTCTGGATGTTGAGGTTCCGCGACCCCTCGAAATGATCGAAGGGCCGTGTGTATCGCGTGCGTACATCATTGGGGGTACGGGGTAACCGACAGTTTCTCCCCGATTCGGAAAGAAATCCCAGACTCCAAAGGAGAGCCATCTGGGGAAAGATGGAGGTCCTTCCGCTTGCAGGGCGGAGCTGGGGCGCCCCGTCCTTTTCGTGGCCCTCGCTGCTTTTGCTCTGAACCCGCCACCTGGAGTGAAAGTCGACGCTTGGGAACAGCAGCAAGAAAGAATTTTCTATCGAATGGGCCTGGGGTATGCCTCCAGCATGGGGAGGTTGAGTAAGAAAGAAGAAAACAAGCCGGAGAATGTGTGATGAGAGGCGGGGTGTTTGCAGGCGCGAAGCCCACGCCGCACCTTCTCACGTTCGCGTCCTGGTGCCACAGAAGGTCCCACGGGGATCCTACCCGGCGGGCAGGGCCCATGTAAAGGAGGTTGACCAGGACCCGCAGCTGCGGCCGAGCGGACGGGCCAGCGCTCTGCAGCTCTCGCGGGGAGCTGGAGCGCCGCGCGCCGCGCCTTCATTAGCTTCCCCTCCACGCGGCGCTGCATGCTTCGGAAAATAAGTTAGCAAACGGGGAGCCGTTTATCTCTTTTATCTTGGGGCCTGATCCAATTAAATAAGTGCACATTTACATTTGCATCCATCAGGCGGGAGCGCTGAGAGCCCGAGGTTTGCTCGGAGCAAATAAAAGCAGATTTCACTGGGGAAAGTGGCGTCTGGGCGCGCCGGGCTCCACCGGGCGCCGGAAACGAGCGCAGCCGGACCGGGCCGGCGGCCTGGGAGATCCAGGGCTGGGGCCTGCAGCCAACAGGAGGTCAGAGACCCCCAACGGCCCCGAGGGCCTGGCCACAGCAGTGGGTGCAGCAGGAGCTGCAGCCCGGCCCTAGAGGCGATCCCCAGTTAGGCCACAACCTGGGCCCCGCCTTGGGCGCGGGACCCAAGTCGCATTTCGCGCGCAAACGAAAAGGAGACCAACTCTAGCCTGGTCACAAAGGGGGATCCGCGGGGTGGGTCTAGGGACAGTCCCGCAGCTTTAGCCAGTTTGCGGGGAGAACAGGCGGCAAAGTCTTAGCCAGGCCCGATTTTCCGCCTGTTCGGCGGCGTAGTGGCGAGGGAGGCGAAAAGCCGCGCGGAAGGCGCTTCCGCGTCGCGCAGTGATATCCCCGCGTTAGGGGGAGACGGGTTGGTATTACCCGTTAGCGCTTCTGGGGAGGCGGGGGAAGGGGGACGCCCAGGTGAGCGCCTCCTGCCTCGCCACTTTAAAGGTCTGGTCGATACAGGAGGGTTTGAAGCATCGGAGGTTAGTTTTGCTTTGTTGTTGTTGTTATTGTTGTTGTTGTCCTTGTCCTATAGATGGCCAACACACAGGCCAAAAGACAGAAACGATCTTTGGGGGCAAGGTTGCATGGTAGACCCCAGATATGCCAAGCCGCAAATTAAACAAAACTGCACGGTTCCAGAGCCCTGGCCAGCAGAAACACAAGTGCATGCACCTGAAGCCGAGCGGGAACACCTGGGCAGTGCGGGAGCTGCTCGGGGCCGCGGCCCCCACCCTCAGGCTATTTCGGCCGCGGGCACATTTCTCAATAGCCTGCCGCATGGTTTCCAGGACTGTGCGCAAGTCGTGGCGCGAATCCGTAGGGTTAAAACCGTTTCGGTCGCAGATCCTGCTCTCCAAATCCCCAATGCTAAGTACGTCCTGGGTCCCGGGCAGCGGTGAGCGAGGTGGTGCGGCAGTTAAAGTTCGACCTGCTTGGGGTTCAGAGCAAAGGCCCAGTGGCGGGTAGTGGGGCACAGACCCGTGTCACCTAACTCCTCCTCTCGGCGAATGGCGTGGCGCTCGGGGACCAGTAGGCGGCGCCCTTCCTAAACTGCATCAGCGTCGAGCTCCCTCTGGGGAGCCCAATCACATTCCTTTCACTTTGGGCTTTTTGCAAAGCACTATTTCGTGCCTCCGCCGAGTTGGCAGCTGGGATAGTTGTGGGAGACAGGTGGGCTGGGAGGCATGACCCGTTATGAAACCTCACGCTCAACACCCCCACCCCCGCCCCAACCTTCCATCTTCCGAGAGCTGCGCACATCGCCGGGAATGGGAGACCCCCGAGGGGTTGGTAAACCAGGAGACCTCGGTATAGGCCCGGCACCCAGGCTGGGGAGCAACACTCTGAGCAGAGGACTTTGGGAAGAAAAGGCCTCTCTTCCCGCCGCGTCCCCTCAACGCCGGCGTACGTGCCCTCGGGTATTGACTGGGCTGTTCGCTCCGCACCCCCAAATCCCAGGAACTGATTCCGCCCCGCACAGAGGGGCGAGGGAAGGAACCCAGCCTGTGTCCGGTTTGCGCTGTCTAGGAGGCTGATTGCATAGACCCTACTTCTATTGCCAGGGATTCAGCGCCTCCTAGTCCCTAAGTGCCAAGCTAGGCGCTCCTTGGGGGCCGGAACCCGTGCAGCCAAGCGCAGGTGGCGAATGCCCCCGCAGCTCCAGCACCGAGGTGTCTTAGGCGCTGTTTGGAGCCACTTTCACGGCCCAATCCAAGCCTGCGAACAAACCCGGATCCTTGCGTTCGCCGGAAGTTTTTCTCCAGCTCCTCCAAGGCGCATCGCCTTCCACACTGCCCAAGAGGCGGTCCAGTGGAGGCTGGAGAGGCTTAGGACCATACAGACACGCAACTACTTCTGGGAGTAAAAGCCAGAGACATTTCCTAAGTGCCCGAACCTCCATCTGCCCGGCAGGCCGCCCCCAAACTGGAAAGACTCTAGACACTAGAGAAACCACTGGCCACCGAAAACCCAGCTCTGCAAAGGAGAAACCCCTTACTTAATTGAGGCTTGTACTGAAGATGCATTACGCAAAGAAAACCGAAGACCCTGCAGAGGCCAAGGGCAGGGGGGATGTGGGGAGGGGGCAGTGACTAGGGCACCAGCCTCCCAGCCTCTGGCGGTTTCGCTCCCCAGTCGGGAGGCTCCTTGCAGAGCCCCACGTTGGGGAGAAACGCCGCGGGCTCCCGGGTGCGCGGTTCCTGTTCCCAGGCAGCGCCGCGGGCGTTCGCCTTCCATTCCGAGCCTCTGCAATCAAACTGGTGAGGCCCGCGCCGCGCCATTTGCATACTCCCGGGAGCAAGGAGGCCTGTAATTTTCTTTTTAAAATCTTTGGGCAGGGTTTACGGCCAGTGCTTCCAAAACCCCGCAGAGTTGATGGCGTCCTTAAACTCTCTCTTTAAGAGAAGGGGACTGGTCTATTCTTCTGACTTTTTTAGAAGACAAGGTGACTCCTGGGGCTGCATATTGAACGGGGGGTAGGGGGGGCGGGAAAGCTGACTGTGAACCAGGCTGTTGCGGGGGGCGGGGGGAGGGCTGGGGCGCGGGGATGGGCGTAGGGCAAGTCATCTCTGGAATTCAATTGTTTAAAAAATCATTTATAATTAAAAGGACAAAATAAAATACGACCGTCTCATGCATATTTAAGCCTTCACACTTCCAGCTTTGAAACCATTTTCCCTGCGTGAATTTTCTCACTAATTTGATCTCTGAAGTGGACTGCTGTTCGGAAAACAAAACAAAACAAAACATCTGGACAATGCAGCTTTCAAACTCGTTTAAATGCGAATAAGCAAAGGAGCCCCGTTGCAGCTTTAAAAAAAAAAAAAAAGGAAAAGGAAAAACTCCGATGAAAGTTTGGGGGTATATTTTTTAAAAGAGCAAGTAGGGTTAAAGTTGTCGAGTAGAAATGCAAATAAGTGCATTTTGATTTAGCCTAATTAAACCGATGTTATGTGCAAACACATTCTTTCTACACTCAGGTTTGGGCTTAACAGAGCAAATTAATTCCCCCCGCTGGACTAGGTTTTTGTAGTAAACCCTCCCTCTTCCCCGGTGACCGAAAACTCCCCACGAAGCCAAACGCGTCCCCGGCTGCACCTCTTCCGCGCAAAAGGAAGACACGAGCGCCCACAGTGTCGGCGCGCCTGGGTGCAGGGCGGTGTCTCCTCCTGTTTGGGGATTGAGAAGCATCCTGACCTTTCATTTCGAGATTAAATATGCGGGATTAAAATGAGAAAAAGAAAACCTCAAAACTATTTTTTTTTTTTTTTTTTTTTGGAGCTACTCGGACGCTCGAATCTGAGCCGGGAGAAGTGCTAAAGCGACGACAAGCCTGACCGAGTCCACAGCGGCCTCATTATCTAGGCAAATTTCCTTGAACTTTTGAAGGCCACTTGTCCAAAACGGGGCCCGCGGTGAGGGGCGGGGTGTGCTCTCCGGGTCCTTTCAGGGCTCCCCTCGCTTCCCCCAGGAGCCTGCGGCGCTCCCTCCCCCACTTCCACTCTCTCTCTCTCCAACCTCCGACGCTGCAGAGTGCAGGCTTGAAATTCAGGACAAGTGTGACACCTACCTGTGAAAGGGGGGAACCGTCCCCTCGCCAGTTCCGCGGTGCCGACCCCGCGGCTGCACCGGCATCTACGGGGCCGCCTACTAACCCGCACGGCCGCGGATGGAACACTTACTAATTTAATCAATCCCACGGAGAGATCAATGCCCGATTTTGAAGGGGTAGAGAAGACGGTGGGTTGGGAAGGCCTTCTCCTTGGCACCCCCTAACGCTCCCCGCCCGCATTAGCCCACAGCACCTTTGAAATAGTAATAAGGACTAAATCCGGCATAAAATCGAACTCATTAGCAAAGTTCACCAGCTGATTGCTTTGCATAAAACACGACACTGATTGGAAGTAATTAGGTTAAGCGGTGTAGCTTGGGTGGTGCCTGTCTCTAGCTGCCTTTGCCATCTTTCCCCGCTTCTGGGCATCCACTTGGGTCTCTCTCCTCCTTCCTCCAGGGTCCAATCTCCCCCAACGGCCCGCATCAGTGATCCAAACTTGCATTTGGGGCAGGGCCAGATTCCCCCCACCCCCGGGATTGCAACCTAATTATGAATCCCCCGGCTCACTGAGGTTCTGTGAAACCTTTCATTTCCCTACTTCGAAAAAAAAGTTGCAGTTTGCACCTTTTGTCCAAGGCAATGGACAGTTTATTGAGGCTTCTAAAAAGTAATGAGTGGCTCTGATTCTGTTAAAATCTCTTTTAATTAAATATTTCGCATTTTACAAAGGCGGCTGCAGTTTCACTTTTTAAATCTAAGAGTATAACCTGTTTCCTTTCTGTAATAATACTTTATAGTTCATACCCAGAAAAATCAATAGGTGTAAAAAAATTAAATTAAACTTGTATTTTTAAACTATGAAACAGTTTTGGGGGAAACACAAATGTATATATTTATATTACAAAAAAAACATTAAATGCCTGTACAGGTGTCTTAATTTCATAATTTACTTCAAAGATATTGAATTATCAATTTAAATACAAAATGCTACATTAAATATACAGAATAAGATTTAATACAAATCCTTTTTTTTTTTTCTTTTCTGTTGGTTAAGACATTTTTTGTGTATGGAGATGTTTGTGTTTTTATGTTATCCATCTCCATGAACTATAAACTTTTTAATAGAAGGGGTAGGTTTTTTTTTTTCTCTCTCTCTCTCTCTTGTTGATGGAAAAATAACTGCCAAGGCCATGTTTTTTAATAAATTAGCGAAGTCCGGGACCGACGCAGCCCGCGTTAAATGTCGGACATACCTTTCTTCAATTCATAGGGAGAGTCTTTGCACAGGTCTAGCTGGGACTGGCTCCGCAACATTTTCGGGTCTTTAGCCAAAGCGTCCGCTCGGTTCAACACGGTCTGGTTTAATCCATTGAAATGCGAGCCCGGACCGGTGGTGGGGCCCGGCCCGGGCCCCGGGTGGCCGTGGAGGTGTCCGAAGGAGCCATAGTTCGTGTAGCCCGGATAGAAGGGCGCAGTGTAGTAGAGAGGCCGGGACAAGACCGTCCCGCCGGGAAAGGGGCACTGCGCCGAGGGCGAGCGCGATGGGGCCGGGGCCGGCGACGCGCGGCTGCCTCCTAGAGCTTGCCCGGCTACGGGCCCGGGGCACGGCGGGCACGGAGAGCCCTCGCTCCCGCCGCCCCCGTCCTTGACCTTGTCCGAGGATGTGGCGATCTCTGCCAGAGACCACAGTTTGGGCTTGGCGAGCACCGCCTGCGGTGGCGGCGGCGGCGGCGGCGAGTGTATGACCGAGGGCCCGCCGGGACCCGGGGGCAGCTCTCCCGCGGCCGGGTGCGGGCCCGGAGCCGGCGCGCCCGCGGGGTAGTGAGGGCCCGGGTCCTCGGCCAGCCGCGCCACGGCTGGCCCCACCGGGGAGGGCCCGCTGGCACGCGGGGGCCCGGGCAGCGCGTCGAGACGGCCCTCGGATGACGGCTCCTTAAAATCGGAGTCGCTGAGGCTGCCTTCGGTCTCCTTGCCGGCGGGAGTGGGCGGCCCCTGCAGCCGCTCGCAGCCCGGAGCCGCCTTCGGTTCCGCTCCTCCTGCGGGCGAAACCCAGGCAATCAGAGGCGCAGAGGCCGCGCGGCGGGGTCCAGGTCCCCCACCGCAGCGGCAAAGACCCCGGCCCCCAACCCCCAGGTCCGGTGCTCCCGCTCTCTAGATCCCCCTTTTCTTTCTTACTCCTGCTCAACACATCCTTGCCCACGTCCACCAACCTGCTTCGGGGCCCTCAGGGTCTCCCTTGTCCTCGGGCTTGGGGGGCTCATCCTCGTCGTTCTTCTCCAGGTCAATGTTCTCCTCCTCTTCCTCGTCCTCGCTGCGGTTCCTCGGAGTCCACGTCATCTTGTTCTCCTTCTTGAGGCGCCGGCGCGCGTTGGCAAACCAGGTGGACACCTGGGTGAGGGTCATCTTGGTGATGATGGCCAGCATGATCTTCTCGCCCTTGGTGGGGTAGGGGTTCTTGCGGTGCTCGTTGAGCCAGGCCTTGAGTGTAGCGGTGGCGTCTCGCGTGGCGTTCTTTCGGTACGCGGGGTCCCCGTACGGGTACGAGCCCAGGGGCGCTGCGTACGGGTGGTACCCCAAGGAGCCCGCCATGCCGGGTGTATGGTCATAGGGAGAGCCCTGCAGGGAACAGGTAGAAAGAAGGTGAGAGTGGGCCGTGGTCCCCACTGCCACCTGGGAGGCCGCAGCACACTTTCACTGCGACCCGGGGTCTGCGGGCGGCGAGGCCCGAACTCCGGCTTCTGCTGGACTAGGACTGGCGGGCTCAGACCCAAGGGCAACCCCTCCCCCTACTCAGAAGGCAGCTGGGGCGCCAACTCCTGAGTCCGGTCCTTCGGGGGTGCTTGAAGCCGTCCTGGCCTCGGCGGCACCCTGTAGGCCCCAGTCTGCCCGGGCACGTCGGTCCCCCGTGCACGGACGCGACCACCGTGGCCAGGCCCTCCACTCAGAGAGAGGCCCGGGCGCGGCGGCGACTCTGCGCTCCGCGCCCGGGTGGCTCCACTTTAGGCGCAAGAGAAAGAGCGTGGAAAGCAAAGGCATTTTCTCCACTCCAAAGAAAGGCAAACGAAAAGTTAAACCTTGCCACAGCACTCCCGCCCTTCCAAAAATGGTATCCCAAGCCGAAGCCACGACGCTTTTCCAGAAAGTGCACCCGGCCGAAAAATCCCGGATGCACCGCAGCTCGGCCGACTTTTCAGAAATTTAATACCTCCAAATCGGATTGCGAAGATAGGATTACGGATTTGCAACATTTTGGAGGACTAATTAAAAGCGAAGCCAAACACATTTACATAGATTTCGCACTCTTCTGCTCACATTTCGGGTCTCTTTCTTTAGAACTACTTTTCCGAAATTGCCGAACTAAAAAATAAAATAAAAATCGCAAGGCGGCCTGGAGCTCACGTTTGAACCAAAGGCTGCTCTTTAATTGCAGCGACCTCTCCCCCCAAAACACTTTCCGCCAGCTCGGCGATCGTAGCCGGACGCGGCTCTGAGCTTCTCCGAGTCACTCCGGAGCCCCAGGCCCGGGCGAAGCCGAGCGAGACAATCGCCCAAGTTTGCAGCGGCCGCGAAGCTTGGCGCGGCCAGTCCGCGGTGGCGCCGAGGCCGGGGTTCTCGCAGCCCCCGCCCGCCGCGCGCGGCCCCAGCTGCCCTCGCCCGCCGCGGCTCCTGCTCACTCACCACGTACGAAGAGAAGGCGGCTGCCGCGGCCGCCGCGGGGTCGGCGCCGTACTGGAGGTGCGAGTTGTAGCCCGGCGAGGGCGCCGTGAAGGCGGTGGAGCCGGCGTAGGGCGAGAACGCGGAGCCCGACGACGAGCGGCCGAGCTCATCCGTGCGGGGCCCCGAGATGACGCTGGTGCTGTACGCGGGGCACGAGTAGAGCGCCAGCGAGGCGGACGGCTGGTACAAGTAGCCCTGCGGGTAGGACATGGCCACACACGGGCATGGGGCGCGCCGCGCCGCGGCCGCCAACGAGCCGGGCGGCGCCCTGCGAGGGCGAGCGGGCGGGCACCTGGCCTCCGGCCGCCCCGGGCCGCCGCTCCTCGGGCCCCGGCTCCCGGGCCCCGGCTCCCCGGCTCCGGCTCGCGGCGCCTCCTCGCTGGCTTCCCGCGCGTCTCCGGCTGTGACCGCCGAGACCGCTCCTCTGCGCGTCTCACTCGCCCCGGCTGGGTAACCCCCCCTCCTTTGCTGCTTTCTCTTTTCCCCCTCGCTCTTTGCACTGGGGGGCTCTGCTTTTGGCTTCGCAAAGGTCCTGCCAAGATGCTAAGTTGGAAATTGAGGATTCTGACGCCTTGTGCGCGCCTGAAGCTCCTCCTTCCCAGGGTGTAGTCGGTGGTTGGACTGGCAGGAGCCTCTGGGCGGCCGCAGCCAACCCGGCCGCCAGGCGCGCCTCGCCCTCTCCCTCTTCCTCCCGGCTCCCTCTCCCGCTCGCTGGCGCTCCCCTCGCCCCTCCCTAGCGCCCGCCTCTCCTCCGCGGCCCTCCTCTACCCCTCCCCTTTTTCTGCCCCCTCCCTTCGCCCGTCTCTCTCTCTCTCCCTCTCTCTGACTCTAGAGCGCCGGCCCCAGGATGACAATCATATCCAAGGCGCGCCGATCTCTTCCAACTTTCCTCCTCTGCTAAGTCCGTGTGCAACGCCGGTTCCGACGCACCGTGGGCCCTGGTGGCTGGTCCGGCCGTCCCTAAGCACAAAAGGAACGAGGCGCGAACGCTCTGCTATCTCTTCGCCACAGTATATCGAGTAGTTAGCGGATTTCTTACTCGCCAGGAGGCCGGGCGCTGAGGCGGATCGCCTCCCACCCGCCCCTGGCTTCTCCCTCAAGTCAGCGAGTTGAGGACCCGTAATGAAAGTCGCTGGGAGAGCCAGATGAATACCGCCGTCCAGGGCGCAGGGAGTCCGGGATTCCTGTCCCTCTCCGCCAGCAGCAGCAGCAGCAGCAGCAGGTGGGCGAGGGATAGGCCTTGGACAACTACACGTAAAGGACCCGGCCTTCTTTCCACCAACTCCCCGCCAGACGGCGAGGGAGAAGACACTGGGGGCCCAGGACGTGTCAGGGTAGCCTTTCGCTAGAGTGGCGGTAGTGGGTAAGAGCTACAGGACAGAGAAGCGTCTACACTGGAGTAGGTCTCCGGACCCCACTCCCTCCACCCAATGCCTCGTTGCTGGGTTCTCAGCGCTTTCCGTCCGCAGCTCGCCCCGCCAGGCCCGGGGCGGCGGCGGACGGCGCGAGTCCCCTTCCCCTTCGCACGCGCTTTCGCACCCGCCGCTGCGCCACTGTAAACACTCCGCAGGGCAGTGCCCAACCCAACTACTGTTTGTTCAGCGAGGCGCTGGCAAGGCAGACACACACAACTGAGTCACAGGCGGAGCCCTTTGCCCACGACGGCCCCACAGAGCAAGAAACAGACCCTCTGCGCGCCTCTCCACCCCGAGTTGCTGCTACAGGCGCACGCGATCTCGGGGACAGACAGGGGCGCTGGTGAACCAGGACAAGGGCTGGCACGTTGTCGGGCACTGCGCTGGAGCTCGGTCTATCCGGGACTTTGTGCCCCTGGATAACGGGGTCACGGGCAAGCCGAGGCACGACTGTACACAAAGTGCCCCGCGGTGACTTTGACGGGCGAGGTACACTATTTCCTAAGACCCGGCCCCCGCACACCGGCCGGCGCGGCACCCCCGTACACGCAGGGCGGCGCGGCTCGGCGCATGCGCGCTGGCTCCTCCCCGCAGGCCCCGCCCCTCGAGCGGACCTTCCCCGAGACCCTCTCGGTCCTCACGGCCCTGTCCCCGCTGCCTTCACCTCTAATTGGACTCTGGCCTCCGTTGACTCCGCCCCCCGAGGACGTGAGCCGCCTTCCCTCCGAGTCACGGCGCCGAGAGGGGGGGCTGGGCGGGGCGTCGGCGCACTATTGTCATGGAGACGGGAAGCCGGTGGCAGCGGCGGCGGGTACAGCCCCGCCGAGGTGGCTGCGAGCCCCACCGAGACCGAGGCGAGGCCGCGCGGCCCGGACGGCCCGAGGAGGAGGGAGCGCGCAGCCGGCCGGCGGCGGCCTCTCGGGCGGCGGCGGAGCGGCGTCCTCCGGCGCGCGTGCTCGGCCCGGGGGGTCGGGGGGCGGCGGCTCGCCGCGTCCCCCAGCGCCCCGCTCCGTCGGCTCCCGCCTTTCGCGGCCCCTCCGCTCCGCAGCGACCGCCCCAGGCTCCGCCCGCTGCCGCCGCAGCCCCTCGCGGTAACGGTCGGTAGCGGCCCGCGCGCGCCGCCCGCCGGGAGCTCGCGGCGGCCACGAGGGAGCGTCCGCGGCCCGCGCGGCGGCCGAGAGGTGAGCCCCGCGTGCCGCGCCCCGCCGCGGCCGTGCGTCTCGCCCCTCGAGCCGCGGCCGTGCCCCCTCGCGGGCCGGTCGGACGCGGCGGGGCGCCCCGCCTGCCCTCGGTGTCGCGGCCCGCGGGCGGGCGGGCGCGCGCGTGGGCGTGGGCGTGTCCGCGGCATCCACGCGCGGCGGCTGCATGCTCGGCCGGCGTCCAGGATGCCGATTCCCGAACGGAACCGTGGAGGTTTGTGCCACCGAGCATCTGAGTTTGTCACCGGCATCCTCATATCATCCCGCCACTCTGGGCCGCTGGCTGTCCACCCTCCCCCCCCCCCCGCTTTTTTCTTCCACCTCCTTTTCTTTTACTGTCTTTTTTTTTTTTTTTTTGGTCTCAAGACGGGAGAATCCTGAAAGATTGAAGCATTCAGAATTTATGGTTCTGTTGCTGTGGTTGTCACCTCCGCTCTACGTCAAATTTAAGGCTCATTTTTTTAAGGATGTCTCTATTTTCTGCTTTATTTGCACGTTGATGGCTCTGCAGCGCGGCTGGCCACGGCCGCCGGGCGTCAGAGATTCACTTGTGTTAATATGTGGAAGGGAAGAGCTGGTCATTGGCAGGCGCGAGGATTTCAGATCGCACCCGGCCGGGTTTTCTCCGCTTTCATATGAAAGCGTTCACGGTTGTTTTGTTTTGTTTTCTTTTTTTTTTCTTTTTGGTAAACATGAGGTTTTAACTTTTTATCTTGTGGTGGTGACGATAGTTTCTCCTCTCCCCACTTTTCCCTCCTTTGTTATCAGCTTTCCCGTCTGGGGACCCGCTTGCTTGTTAGTACTAGTTTCCCTGGGCTCTTGTCACTGAAGCTTTCTCCCCCAGCAGAGGTGGCAGCTAGCCATCTACCTCTTATTTCAGGTTACCAAGACGACTCATTTGCGGGGAGGGAGCTAACTATTGCACTTGTATCTTTCTGAGCATTTTCAATTAGACTAGGAATGGGTATGCCCTGATCGTTTTTAACGTCGGGCTTTTAAAATTCTAATTTTAAAAGTTCATGAGGATTTATTGGTTTCTCGTGTCTGCACGGATCCAGCTATGCATAACTCTTAAAATTTAAAACTTTAAAGTAAGACCCACAGCTGTATTGCTAAGAAATGGCAGAAGAGCTTGCTCTTCAAGTTTTGGCTGTACAGTTGTCATTGTTTAAATCAAGTGCAAAAGAGGTTATTCCTGTTTATTTAGTGTAATAACTGTTTACAGTTAAAACTTTAAAGACTCATAAAAGTAGGTCTGCTGTATTTTAAAGATCTCATCATTCTTGAGGGAGAGACACAACACTGACACTAGGAAAGGCAACAGATTGCTTCTGTCATATCGCTTTGCTGTTTTGGAGTGTACTTAAAGGATTATGATTGATAAGGCTGTCTTTCCAGAGAATGTTGACACAGGTGTGCATCGTTATCTTAATTAAGATCCTGAGAAAATGTTGTCTATAAAATGGTGACATAAGAAGGGCGGCATATTTTTGTACAGTTTTGCTTTTGGAGAATTTAATTGCACTTGAAACCTGTCTTTGAGCTTCCAGATTTTGTGAGCACTTTGGCAACAGAAGTTGTAGAGAGAAATGATAGTTTAACGTTAGGTGTTCTGGCATGTCCTAATACTACTTGTGGCTTTTTTGGCCATGCCTTTGTCGGCTTTCTTTGTGCTCTTTGTGGAATAATGGTTACTAATTTAGAAAGAAAAGCATAAATAGAGCAGTATATTAAACACATTTATTAGTGTTCAGAATATATAGAGGAAGGCATGCTTGATGTGCAGAAACAGGAGTATGATAAAAAAAAGGTAAATATATTACAAATGTTTGCCACTTCGTTTTTTTGGGAAACAGTCTCCTAGAATATTTTAATGATCTAAAACAATTTCTTTTTTTCATATCATCAGCTACTTAGCTACATTGCTTGTGGAATGCCTTGTTTTTCCAGACATAGAAAAAAAGGCTGTTTTCTTTCTTCCAAAATATCGTTCTGCAAATTTGAATTGATGAGCAAGTGAATAGTGCATTTAGCCTCTATTAGATTAAGGATATGAATCATAACCTGGGTGACCACTTAATTAATATTGCTGTCTTTGACTTCAAATCTCTGAATGCAAAAACAATGGCAAACGGATGCCGTTCATCATATTACACTTGGCTTACCCAGCACCTAATACCCTTTAACATAAGTATTGCATTATGATCCTCCCGCCCCCTTTGTAGATCATGATTTCCTGGAAGCTGGCTGTCCATCAGTCTGTATGTAAGATGTGTGACTGTTTTTCTTTAATATTAAAACTCATTGTAGAAAGAGGAAATGAAAGTGGAGGAGGCCATAGGCATATGATCGGAGAAGCCAGGTGTAGAGTCACAGCTCATTCGTGACTCCAAGGATAATTAGCTGGCTAGAATTACATGGTAAACTAAAATCAAAGAAAGACTTATTTAGATTTGTTTGTTGAAACTAAAACAAGAGCAATAATTTCGAGATAAATGCTTTACTGATCCTCCAACTCCCCCATCAGAATTTTTTTTCTGACAGCTAAGATCAGCTTCCCCGTGCTATTATCCATGTACTATTTTCAAATTCGATATGCTATGTTAAAAGAAATGAAGTAGCAATGTGAACTAATAACCTATCATGTATTTTAATGAATAACACTAATAATTAATATATTTTTGCATTATAGGAATCTTAGCAAAATTTTAAATGTTCTTCAGTTGATAACGTGCAAGTGAATGAAATCATGTCATCGAATGAATTATAGATTATGAAAACTGTCATTCTGGAATAATGTTTTAACTGAGATAGCAGAGCCTGTTTTGTGTTAATAGTGCCATACCTTTGTATATTTCCCTTCAGTTTTGACATTGTACTGGATTCTGGATTCTTGACTTCTTTTTAGTATAATTGTTATCTGTTTTATAGAAAATAATTGTTCTTAATAGAATAGCAGCTGATGCAACTCTAAGAAGATGTAAAATCTCGGAATTATTTTTCTTGCTCAGTAATGACTGGTTTGCTTTTATAGCACTACTGTGAAGTGTGATTCCTATGCTTTATTTCTGCATAAATCTGCAATATTTTTATAGCTCGAGTATACTTGAGCACCAGTTTAGCTTGGTAAATTAACTTAGATGCTTCAAAATTGAAAACCAGTATATTGTAATGTAGTTTGAGTTTAAGTCTTTATTAGTGAGGGTGCACCTAACATTTGTTCAGGAGAAGGGAATATAATTTTCTCCTGCAATTGTCATTTATGTAATCCATTTTTCTAGCCTTTTCTCAGGCTAATTATATCCCACACCTTGATACAACCCTTTTTATTTTTTATTTTTTATTTTTAACCGTAATATGGAGTGATACCTTGGAGAAAATTAGATAAGATATTCATATCTAATATCTCAAAAGTATTTAACTGGCCTTCTGTGTTTCCTTAAACAGAATCATTTCCATTTTCTGTGCAGGTGATAAATATGATGCTTCCGTAACACATTCGGATGTTTTCAGCTCAGTTGACTTCTGAACTATGGGGTTCCTCCAAATGTTGACGGAACTTTGTCCTTGCGCATCGCCAGGCTCATCGGCAAGTGAGTGTCTGCAGTGTGCCTGTGTGTGGAGTAAACCTCAAATAGCATCGCTGTTAGTTTCACCAAAGTGTTTATATTGATAACAGGGACTAAGCACAGAATGTAGGGAATGTCACTTGGAGCTTTTGGTTATTAAAATTTTACTAATGCATTAAACAAAGCCTCAGTAAATGGAAAAATGTTTG
This sequence comes from Rousettus aegyptiacus, assembly GCF_014176215.1. Classification (NCBI taxonomy): domain Eukaryota; kingdom Metazoa; phylum Chordata; class Mammalia; order Chiroptera; family Pteropodidae; genus Rousettus; species Rousettus aegyptiacus. The sequence goes on along the minus strand of NW_023416289.1, from coordinate 6,381,653 downwards.
ATTCATGAAAATACCCTGAATAATTTATTTTTAATGATATCACTGGATAGTGAAATTTTTAAAGTTGGTGCTTTTCATAAAAATTAAGACTAAGGTTATGATCTTTTCTAGAAATTGAATTGTTATTTAAAGGAAATAATCTGTTTATACCAAATTACAATTTTTGGTTATTTTCATTGCCCAGTTCTTTTCAGAATAAATTTAGTGGGAGTATCACCTCCAGTCACGAGCACTAAACTCTGTTAATGACAAAGAAGATACAGTCGTGTGTACAACTCGTCATTTCTCATCAGAATTGGGGCTGCTGAATGTAAGCAGGTGAGAGAAGCTATGAGAAAAAATTGTTTTGTGGAACATTTGTGTTGTGGATCGGGGAGAGCAAGGAGCTGCATTTAATGATAGAGAACATTTTGTTAAGTCGAAAAGGGTGGTCTGTGACCAAAAAAAAAAAAGCTAATTTTACAGAAGGCAGTGGAGACTGAAATAGAAGAAATGCTTCTCTGTGAATACTTCCAAAGGCATTAAAGTGAATCTTACTACGAAGTACATAATTGTTCTTGAATAGCACACTCGCCTTCCTCTGTCACTAATGATGTCTTGTGGAGGCGGGCTTTCGTGTACGACCGAGAGTGGAAGCATACAGTGAATTAGCAAATACGCAGCACGGATATAAAGAAAATGTGAAGCAGCGAGCAATCCGATTTCTCTTTGTTCGTCTTTAAGGTTAGGGCGTTTTTTGTTTTTCTTTTTTTAAACCAGGTATAAAGTTATTGCATTTAAAAGATAAGAGGATTGGTTTTTTTTTTTTTTTTTGCTCTCGAGGGTAAATATAAGAAAAACCAAAACATATATGTGAATCGGTTGTCGTATATCTGTTGTCAGCCAAAATTTACTATTAAGATGTATATGTCATGTATATTCATGGTATTCAAATGTATTAAAACTCATAGCCTTTTATATAAAATAGGTATGGGGGGGAGTGGAAGGTTCCCCACTCTTTTGAGAATATGAAGAAAATGTGGCCTTTCAGCAGTACTAGGTTACGCTTGATTAATTGAGAAGGTTGTACTAAATGTTCTCTGGTGGAAATAGGCAGAGTATCCTCTTTGAGGAATGTATCGTTCAGGAATAAAATCAATTGAAATATCGGTAATTAAATTGTAATTCCGTGAAGGAAGGAAGTGATAGGAAAGATGAAGCTAACTATTGCTGTTTTTCTTTTTAAGACTCTACAGTTCATAATGGAGCTACTGTACTGGCTGTTGGAAGGAGGAGATTCCGAAGATAGGGAGGTAATATTATCTCTTTTAAAAGAATACTTTCCTCTGTAATCCTAAGCCTTTATTACATATAAGAACTTTATCTAGTAGACAGCAATTTCTTTACATTCGAGATATGAAAATGATCTGATTTTTCCGCGCTAAGGTTTCGAGCTGCTCCTCTTAGAGCTGGGGGTTGTGTTGGGAGAGCTGAGAAATCTCATCTAGGCATACTCAGCACCCTTAAAATAGCGTCTTTCTGAGAATTCGCTCTGTGATGGTTGCCTGCACAGTTCTAGTGAATGTCATTTCACTTTGTGCTTGATGTGCGTGCATTTAGCAGGTTGCTGAGCCGTCCTCATTTATCTCCCAGTCTTTGTTACCTCCTCTGGGGGAATGCTCTCTTCTGCAGGCCGATTTATTGCCAGCCACGACCAAACTCCGAGTGGGAGACGTGGTGGCTGACAACGGGTTCCAGAGCTCTGCCAGGGAGTCAGCGGGTCCAGCCCCTGCCGCCCGGTGCACCGCAGGCCAGGGGCTCACGCGCACGGGGTCTGTTCCTCGTTCACAGCTCTAAGTCCCTTTCCATTTTTCGCGTAATCCTGGGCTGCGGGTCATGCTTTCCTTTTCTTCTCATTAGGTTGGCTTACTGCTCACTTTGCAGCTGTCGCAGGGATTCAGATGGAACGGAGGGCTCCGTGTTATTCTGGATATCTTCGGTAATTTATTCGCATGCTGTTTCATTTTCAAAAACCTGATGTCGGTGTTAAAAGGTTGAATCCAAGAGTCTTGAAGAATAAAAGTAATGTTTATTTTGAATCAATAAGAAAAGCTGTCTTCTAAAGCTAGATCGCAACATTGAATATGCAGGTTACATTAAAAACCTAAAACCCTTTTATAAAAGACTAGTTACTACATCTAAGAATGTTTGTTTATGCAGGGTTGATTGTATAATGGCATTTATGGGTTTTTTTTTTCCTTTTCAAGAAAAATCATATACTTTTCTAGTCACCAAAACTATCTACTCCCTGAACTCTATCTGCGGAGGAATATTAGTACAAAATAAAGGGCTTCGTGGTGGCTAATTATATAATTAGGAAATTGGTAAGCAATGCGATAGAATTAATTTCTTCTATTAGAGGAGCTGGTATGCATTTAAAAACAAAAATCTTCAGGAAAAGACTCTTTAATCTTTAAATCAAATGATGTGGTTAACACAACAGGAAGGGGAAATAATACCAGTCTCAGATTCTTCGATTCAAGCCTAGGTGGAAGGCTGTAAACAGCTGAAGAAGCCATTAAAATGTAGCCTAGAAAAAAAATGGTGGTATCAAAGTGATTACTTGAAAAGCAGTTTACGTTTGCAAAACAATCCAATATTATGACCTTGACCAACTTTTTACACCTCATATACTTGGGCTATCACTCCAGCTTTTAGAACATCACTCTGTGGTGTAGCGTGTGTATGGAATGCAAGGGTATTTTTGAATCGACCGATAAGTCTTACTGGCCATCTTAAAATATGCTATAATATTACAAAGTTGAAATTTAATATTTCTTAATAGAAGGAAAATATAAAATTTAATATCTGGGCAACTGAGACCTTTCGACCTACTTTAAAAGTATAGTCTTGACATCTCTGACACTATTTTTTGTCTTTGTTCTATAGATCCAATTATGGGCATTCCATAATCCAGATGTCCCATTTATTAACTCCAAATTTTATTCTCTAGAATAGACTTTTAAAACAATAGGTAGACATGCGTTAAGGAGTAAAATTTTGAGTCATGTGCTAATTTAGTAAGCATTAGTACCTAGAAAAGCAGCCTTGATGAATTTAGAACTCTGACAGGGGGTAGGTAAACCAGTTTTCAGCTGGATTTTTCTAATGCAGCAGCCATTTAAATTAAATGTTTGTTAACATAATAGTGATGGCATTTCTCCTCCTCCTCCTTGTGGTTTTGTCCAACTAGATGTTACAGTGGCAGTTGCACTGACTGTTAAGTGTTTAAATGATGACACCATTATGTGAAGTGATTTTGAAATGAGAGATTCCAGCCAAGAATTACATCTGCTCCCATCTCCTTCACATCATACTCTCTGGCAGTACAGATGATGATTGATTTGTTTGTGACAGATTGCAGGAAACAGTCATTGATTTTTCAATATTTTACCTTAAAATTATTTACAGTTGTAACCATGGGGAGGTATTTCCATGGGCTGTCAGCCCCTGAAAGACTAGGATAATATTCCCTGCTCTCTGACAAGACAAATTACCTGTAATGAGTGCAGTAGCTGAAGGGTATACTTTTATTTTAAAATATGTCAATAACCCCAGTGACTAAACGAATATTGATTTAGCATAATGAAGCCTGAGTAATGTGAAAATGAGCTTTTTCAAGGAGCATGGTAAAGACTTTCTTTTTAGCTGGTTCTAAGAAGCTTTTCATTCTTTTCAACTAGCTAGTGGAGATAAGGAGTTTTATATGCAAACCATCAGGAATGATAGTGTTGTTTGTGATAACCAGGGTCCAGATATTTTGCCCTTGTTTTTATTGATTCTTTTTCAAATTTTATTTGGCATCTTACTTTTAGCCATAGAATAGCTATTGATTTCCTCGATGTTATCTTTAACCTACTTAATATTTTTACAATTTCAACATATTTTGCATTAGAATTTTCGGTAATGAATATTAAAATATAACTATATATACAGTCATTCGTAGGTGACATAATAATTATCCTAAGACATTTCAAATGGGTTATTGTAGTATTGAATGTGCCGTATTTTATGGTAGAATAATTCCCAGTCCCCGGACATCAGATTGCTTTCAGTGGGAATGAAGATTAATTTACTTAAGTCCTGATGTTGTAGGCATCGGTGCGTGCTTTCATTTTTGTCAGACTTCTACCCCCTTTTTAAATGTAATTCTCACCTTTTTATGGATTAAGATCTCAATACATAATCAGGTCTTTCAAACGAATGATAGCAGAGACGGATATAGCTTTATTTTATAGTCCATCAAGGAGCCTGAAGATTTTATGCCCGAATAAGCATCTCCATATCTCACTTGGCGAGGGGAGAAGAGTAATATATGGCAGAAAAGTAAGTGTTTGAACAAGATGTCAAACTGATATTTCATGGGGACCTAGCACGTTTTATGATGACTAATAGTGATACAATCTTATTAAAAGCGATAGGTAAAACCCCTTTAGAAATTAAAAATTAGTTATGATTCAGAGGAAATTCAGATGGCTCTTTGAGAGTCCTCGTCCTCTCGTAGCATGGCATTGGAAATGTTGCAACGTAAACATAGCTTTTAATGGAAAAAGGGCTCGACTCTAGAACAAAAATTTATTTTATTTATTTTTCCCAGGTATTTGTCTGGGACACCAACAGTCTCTGTCACTCATCTCACTGTGTCTTGCAACAAACTAGATGCTTTATAAAATCGTGGTCCCATGGTTTCAGATGGCGTAAGATTTTATTTTTCCACCACCCCTCCCCCAAAATTCTTTCTCTTTTTCTATTAAAAAGACTTTTGAGAATAGAAATATGAGGGATGTACCATCATCACGTATAAAACTGGTAGTCCAAATTCTCCAACGATTAATTTGGTTTCTGGTTTTTTAAGTCGGTGTAGTAGTCATAGAGTGTATCTGTGGATATGGCATATCTAGAGACATGCCTTCCAGGAGAAACATGGATATAGAGTTTTTGAGAGTTATTTTTAAATAAAGCATATTTTCTTCAGATAAATTATGCAAGGAAAACATCTATATTTAGTTTATTTTGGAATAGAATAATAGATGTATTATGGTCAGAACCTTTACTTAGTTTAAAGCTGTATGTTCATTTTACAGTACATGTGTAGAACTATTTGTGAATTATATCTAATAAATATGTAGATAAAGTAAACCTTTTTCTGGGGAAATTCTCTTTCAGATATTATGCCCTTCTCCGTCTCTTTTCTCCCCTTGAAAAAAAAATAACCTGCCCTTGTTCTCCTTTAGGGAAAAACTTTATGCAATGTTTTTAAATCATGCAAGTCATTGCCTGGGGCTGGATAAAACATTTAGTTTTCGAAAAGGTGAAAATACCCTGGTTTTAAAATTTTTTCATGGATTTGTATCTATTAAGATAAACAGTTTACTTTGCTACAGTACATACCAATCTACTTAATTTTTTTTTTTTTTTCAGAATTCATTTTACTGTGTTTGGTCTCATGCTCTAGGATAACTTAATATAGGAACAAATTAGCATATAATTCTATTTCCCATGTGACCTCACCAGTTGCAGAATTGTAGTACTACTTTTAGTGGGCAGTTTGATAGTTTATGTAGACTGTAGCATTGTTTGCAAATGTTCAGTACATCCTGACTCATGGGTCGTCCAATATGTTTAAAAGAAAATAGGAAATACTCACCCCTGCTACAAAGTTATCGAAATGCCTCCTAAAGGTAGCATTTTTAATTAGTGTACATAATCAATTAGTGATTTGTCTTCTCCCAAGCATAAAGCAGCATGGCAAAGTTAAGTGCAGTTGGCGAAGTGTAGGGTATTAGGGATTGATGGCGACAGTGATCGTGACAACTAAATGGATTTTTTTTCTCTTTCAGATTCAGCTGTCAGTCTTTGAAATTTCCTGTGGTCTGTTCAATCTAGATGCAAAGGACGTGGAAAAATCAAGTGCTCAAGTGGTTTAAATGTTTTGGATGTTCCTATTTATGGACTACAGTATTTTTCTAATTAAAATCCTCAGTTGTCCTTCCGAAGAAGGTTTGCGCTCCTTGATCGCCAGTTTTATTTGAAATGCTTAGCGTTGTAGAGTATCAGCAAACATTTTCTGTTTCAATCAAAGTTTAGAAGAAAATCAACTTTATATGTTGACTTTTTTTCTAAAATGGCTTTATTGGGTTGAATGAATGTTCAGACCTGAAAAAGAGGTCTCAAAAAAATGCCTTTCTCCATCATAGTTCTTCTGGCAATCTATTGTCATTAGAGTAGGTTTAACATTTCTTTCTAATGTGACCTTATTATGTTTTGGGGAGAAAAAAGACTTGAAACATGTCCATATATATTTTAATTATATTAGTCCTCTGGAATAGAACATTTTCTCCTCAGCAAGTGTATTAGCTCAACTCGTGTGCAAGAAACAGTTGCCTTGACTGGCTGGGCGTTTGCTGTGTGCTTGAACGTTTGATTTACGTAAAGCAGGTCGACACTCAGTTTTCACAGAGTTCTTACATTTGAGGAGCCTGAATAATCATGACTTGCCCTGCCATCCGAAGTGCCTCGTTGTGGCCTTCGTGGTGACGGTAGGAAAACAGGATTCCTGTGGCAGGCGGGCGTCCGGCCCCTGTGGCGTGAACACTGCGAAGGGGTGTGTCTGACAGGACGGGCCTCTGCCGGGAGTGGGGGACTGGGGGGATCCGCAGGTGCCCATACCACTCGCCGGAACTGCCGGGGCTTCAGAGCTGCGAGTAACCCAGTCCGCGCTTCATCTGCTCCTGTAGCTTTTACAAAGAGTCCAAGTGCCGTGATGACTTCTTAAGCTCCGATCTCAATACGGCAGAGTCAGTTTACTACACTAGAGTATTTCTTTCGTATTTTAATCTTAAATGCTGTGCTTTGAGATAATTGCAGATTTCACGTGCCGTCGGACTGCATCATGGAGCGTTCCTTTGCCCCCTTTTCCGGTCGCCCCAGTAGCGGCCTCTTACGGCGTGTGGTTCAGTACCACGGCCTGGACGCCGGCTCCCCTTCGCCACAGGGTCTCTCGCGCCCGTCGGCGTCGTCCTCACTTCTCTCCTCGCCCCTCCCTTAGCCCTGCCGGCCATGGTCTGTTCTCCATTTCTATAATATTGTCTTTTCGAGAATGTTACATAAATGGAATCATAGAGTATATAACCTTCTAGGATTGGCTTTTCTCACTCGGCATCATTTTCTGGAGATTCAGCGTGCATGTATCGATGATTTGTTCTTTTTTCTTGTTGGGTAGCATTCTGTGGTGTGATTGGCCTGTGGTTGGTTTAACCATCACCAGTTGGGACAAGTTTCCAGTTTTGACTATTACAGATAAAACTGCTGTAAGCATTTGTTTACGGGTTTTTGTGTGAACATAAGTTCACACTTGCCTGGGATAAATGCCCAGGAGTGCAATTGTGGTTCATATGATAATTATATAGAGTAGTATTTCTTTTTAAGACTAGAAGTGATTTCATGTGTGTGGAAGGGAAGACAAGGAGGACTTCTGCATTTTTGTGGGGTTTTTGCTTTAACTGGATTTGTTTAGGATCTTAAATCATGCACACTCTCATAAATCATTTGTAGCCAGATACCAAACAATCATTTTCTTATTTTTAGAGAAATACCTCTTTAAAAATCACTTCTTTTGCAGGGGCGGGGGTCGGGGGGTGCCTATGTAAAGGAGTAAAGGTGGACATACTGTAGAAAGAGGTTGCAAAGCTGACAGGTTGCTTGGAGAGACTTGGGAGGAATTTTCCAAGTGTTCACAGAGACTTGACATTCAAGTATCTGTTGTAATCATTTCTGAATTTATAGACGCTTTAGCTTTTGTTGCTATCATCTTCCCTGCAGTTTTTATTTATAGAATTAATGGATTATCTTTATAATTTGTGATCAGTGGTGTTGCATTTAATGCTTATTTAATTCAACTGTATGTATTTAGTAGGAAGAAGAAAAATGAAGTATTTTTCCTTAGTACATAGCTCCTAAAAATGCAGCTATTTTAACAGGGCATTTAATGCAAGAAACAGCTCTATTCTAAATCCCGGCAGAAATTATATGGTTAAATTGAACTTGCTGAGATAGGGGTGTGTATAAAATCGTTTATGCTATATTTTTGGAGAGACCCACAGAAAGAATATTCAACAATAATTTTTACTCTGATCTTCCACCACATATATTGGCTTTAAAATTAATGGAAGATGTAGCTTCAATATTTTTTTTTTTTAAAGAAACATTGGATGTGGTTAACTGGTTATAGTGATCCTTCTAATAAAAGTCAGTGTTATAAATCTGTAACTTTTCTGAGTGCAGCGCCAGGCTCGGGGGACCCATTTTTCAATGCTAGTAACTATAGTCTCGTCTTCAGCCCATTATGGTCATGACTGTAGTGACACAAATGACATAAGATAACACAAAATCCCTGCCCTTTAAAGTGACCTGGGCGAAAGCCGGTGTGCACATGTGGAATCTTCACGTACCAGTAGTCATTTCTCCTCAAGCAGCCGTTGAAGCACCTCGTTATCTAGCACTTCTAGGCACTGGGAACCTAACAGTAATCTAGCCAATCCGTCTGTTCTCTTAGCATGGTTCTCACAGTGTTTACCTTGGGCAGGGGAGACAGGGGGAAAGCAGAAGGAAACAGATAGAGACCAGCGTGATTATGCCCTGCTGGAAATTAAGAGCCTTCAAAATCCTAGGGAACGAGGAGAGCTAAACGGCTGAGCAGGCCTCACAGAGCACGGCGGGCTTGATTCTGAAGGCGCTGAGATGTGCTGAGGCCGAGGGCATCAGGCAGGGGGCGGGCAGCGAGCCGGGATGCGGTTTGTTGGAAGTGGGGTGGAATCTGCTCTGGCTAGAGTTTCCTGGGGTGTCGAAGGGGTATGTCACTGCCCCAAAGTATATTTAAAGCTTCCTATGTTTTAGGAACTCATCAGAAATGAAGCATGCTTTTTCAGAAAGAGTAATGTTTGAATTTAAATATGTGAGTTTGAATGAAAAAACAAGTGGATGCTCATTCTCCTAAAACTAGGGCTTGGAGGTATCTTCTGGGTTATGATGTTCGATCTGTTTGTGTGTGGAAACCAAAATGTTATTTTCCTTCTTTTATGTTAAGTAAGGAATGTGATATTTTATACTTTTCTGGTATATTAAATGCATCATCTTTAACACTATAATACTTTAAAATTTTTAGTTTATTTTAGGGTTAAAATAGTGAAAGAACTTAAAGTTCTTATGGAAGAACTCCAAAATTAAAACAGCAAGATCACATATAGATAAAAAGTTACATAAAGAATGCATCTGTAAGATTACATAGAGGGCTGATGACTTTACGAAGAAACTATATTGAGCGACCTAAGAAAATACAGGCATTTCTGTGCATTACTTTTTAAAAGTATTCAAGGTGGTAAGACAGCTAAGCGCTTTTCCTAAATATGCATCTACTTTTAGGTGGCTAAACTAGGAAGCTGTATATGACTGAGGTCCCTTTATCTTGGGAACTTGGAAAAAGGAAGAGCTATAGGGTCTATTAGTGTTTCTTTAAATGTACATAAATCATAGATTCCAACAGTGTGATTATGAAAGGCATTAAGACACTCAGGATTTCGTACGCCTGATACTGGTTCCAGCGTCCCCAGTGCGGACGCCAAAATGAGCCGTGTGCTATGAAAGGGCTACATTAGGTCAGTGACTTGAGAGTTCTGAGTATGTACAATGGCCAGGCATTGTGGAATCATCTTGTAATACTGTTTATCTAGCAGTTAAAGAAAAAAATAAAAGAAAGAGAAACAGTGTAATTTTAGACAGTTTAAAAAAATTTTTTACAAATACTGCAAATCATAGGTTGGTTACCACTAGACTTCCTGACTCTGGCGTGATTGCTGTATTCTCTGTGTATTCTTTTAAAATACCAGGCACTTTATAATTTTGTCTGTAATTGTTTATATATATTTTTCCACAAAATGTTTTTAGAACAACTTACTGCTAAACTACCCTACCCTACTTGTCATCTTTAGACTTTGTGCATGAATATACTAAAATGCCAGTTGCAAACACATTGGTAGACTACTTAATTTTTTTCCAGGAATTTTCTTATTCAAAATACCTTTCAAACTTAATGCATAAAAATAGCAGGCCACTTCCACTTCTCAGACTCTCGAAGCTATTTTAGAAGACTTGTTTTGCATGTGAAGAAAGTAAGTCCCAGGAAGATGAAATGACTTGCTAGTAAGTGATGATCCGATGCTTTTGCCTCCAAAGCAAGTGCTCCCAACTTCAAGATGCATGTACCCACTTCCAGAAATTCAGTTTACAGGCAGTTGGATCACAACCATATTCTTGGTAATAGTTTTACCAAGACTATGGTAGGAATTAACATCTACACTCATCTGTACATGTCATAAACATTTTGGCACTGAATATGGGTATAAGTAGCAAGTTAAAGTGTGTTAATCTCAGAACTGAATTTTAACCAATAGAATTCATTATCATTTATGCATACCTACTGTGTTTTAACATTGTGATAAATCCAGGGAGTCAAATATGAATGCAACGTAATTCCTGAATACGAGAAAGTGGGCACCAGGCCCAGGCCTGGAGAGAAAATGGTGAACGGCATGCAGTGTTTGCCCTCGTGGAGCTTGGAGCTTAGCGTCGACTGGAGAGAGAGGTATAAACAGGCCACTTCAGCACAGCATGGTGAGAGGGGAAGGCCAGGTACTGTGGGACCATAGGGGAGCTGTCCGTAACCGGGCCTGACAGGCTGGGCAAGGTCCAAGAAGGCTTCCTGGAGGAGAGGGGCTTTGGGGTGAGCCCTGAGGAAGAGAGCTCCAGGCAGGGAGAGCAAAAACAAAAGGCAAGGCCCAGCATGGTGCACTGGGGGTCAGTGAGTGGTCTGAGAGGAGCAGAGATGGGAAAGAGAGATGACAGCAACGGGCCAGGCCGTGGAGGGCGTTTCATGCGCCTGACAGAGGAGCTCACCCTTTGTTGTACGTTCGCCTGATTCAGGTCTGGGTGATTCAGCTCTGTGTTCTAGAGAGACCCCTTTTGGTGATGGCGTGGGACGTGCACTGGAGGCCAACACGATTCGATGGCGCAAATCCAGTGAGGTGGTTTCTGCCAGCAGTCGTCCAGGTGAGAGCGTAGTTGCCTGAGCTGAGAGAGTGGCCAATGGCCAGAAGAAAGAGAGAGGTCAATGGCTTGATGGACACTAAGATGCTGGAAGTAAAAGGACTCGGTGACCCGTTGCATACGAGGGTAGAGGAAAAGCATGTCAACGGCGGCTTCCGGAGAGCTCCAGTGGGCAGGTGTTTTGAGACGGAACCGAGGGGAAGCGGGACGAGAGGGGAGACGGTCCAGGGCGAGCCAGCCGAGCCGTTGGCTTCAGGTGCTAGTCGGACGTCCAGGGCCCTGGGACTCACAGTCCAGTAGCAGGCAGGGAGCACCACCTGTTCCTTCATCGCGGTGTGAAGTTTATTCTCTCAGAGGCTGGATTTCTCAAAAAATGTGTGTGTGTGTGTGTGTGTGTGTGTTTAATTACGTGATATGGTTGTAATGGTCCTGTGAAAAGCAAGTCGTCAGAGATGAGCTCTTCACTATGACTGCACGGTGTTTGTTTTGAAAAAGATGATGTTCAAAAGTAGGTAAGGTAAGGAAGGCGAGTGTTCCTAGTTATCTATCGTTATCCCCTGAACGTTTCAATGAATTAAGTGTACTCAATTTCACTTGTGCACAGAAATTTAAAGATAGGGGCACAACATTTCCAAGAAAAACACCGAAGAGTATTTTTGTTTTTAGAAACTGGATGAGTGTGGATTACAGCATATGCTTGAGTAATTAGTGTGTAATGTTATCTGGATCTTGTTACCTCAGACGTGCACTCCACAAGCACTTACTCAGCACCTACCAGACACGGTACCGCAGCGCTGGCCGTGGGGTGGGGGCCACCGTTCCGTGGGCGTGACCCCTCCGCCCCAGAGTTTATAGTCTAGCCGGTGGGTTAGAAATCCTGAAGGGGGCTCTTTAGGGCCCCCGACTCTTGCTTTCGCTGGCCGCCTCCCTCGGGGAACCCCCAAAGCCTGCTGCTCCCTGGGGCCCTGCCTTTCACGGCGGCATTGCTCCCTCGCCTGAGCCCTGGCCTTGGACTTTCAGCTGTCTGCTGGGGCAGCCCCCGGTGCCCCTGCTTCGTCCTCCCTGCCCAGCCCCGCTGCTCGTCCGGCCTCCTCGACATTTCGTCTTGCGTCATGGCCTTGCTCTTGCCCCAGCTACCAAGTCAGGTCCGCGTTACTCTCCTGGCTTCTCTCAGATCAGGTCAGTCCCACCTTTGAAAACCTCCCCAATCTCACACCGTTCCCACTATGAGAGGTACTTGGGGACATAGGGTTGAGGAGTCAGGGTCTTTGTACCTAGAAAGGCCACAGTCCACGGTAAGTGTGCTTCAGGGACCGTGGCGGACCACAGACTTTTCAAATAGATGTCGTTTTTAGAGCAGTTTTAGTTCGAGTGGAACGCCCAGAGATCTCCATGTCCCCCCACGCCCACACATGCACAGCCTCCCCCATATCAGCACCCCCACCAGATGGCACATTGTTACAACTGATGCGCCTGCAGTGACGCGTCATCGTCACCCGGAGTCCACGGTGGGCGTCAGGGTTCACCCCGAGTGTTGTTCATTCCGTGGGTTTGCACGATTGTGTGATGACATTTATCCACTGTTACGGGACCACACAGAAGAGTTCCACTGCTCTAAAAACCCTCCGTGCTCCACCTCTGCATCCCCCCGTCCCACCAACCACTGGCAGCCACTGATCTTGGGTCTCCATGGTTTTGCCTTTTCCAAAATGTCACGTAATTGGAATCACGTGGCCTTTAGCCTTTTCAGACCGGATTCTTTCACAGGAATGTGCATTGAAGGTTCCTCCATGTCTTTTCATGGCTCAGTAGTTCATTTCTGTTTCGGGCTGAGTACTGTTCCATCGTCTGGATGTGCTGCAGTTTATCCATTCACATAAGAAGGCCATCTTGGTTGCTTCAGAGTTTTGGCAATTATAAATACGGCTGCTGTTGACGGGTCTTTGTATGGATAAAAGTTGTAAATGCATTTGGGCAAAAACCAAGCAGCATGATCACTAAGTCATATAGACTTTGTTGTTTACAGTTCAATATATATAACTACTTATTTCTTTGTTTCTCCTTGTCAGTTGTTCAGAAAGGTATTAGAATCTCCCACTGTGATTATGGATTTATCACATAAGCATATGTAAGCTTGTCTGTGTGTATATTCACACACTCACACAAGCATCCATAACCAGATACATTGTTCCTCTTACTGTTATTTTGAACAAACTGTCAGATCAATTAAAAAGAAGTTATTTTACCTTTGCTTACTCCTTTTCCTGTGTTTATCTTTTATGTAAATCTGAGTTTCTGGATGGCATCATTTTTCTTTAAAGAACTTCTTTTAACATTTCTTGCAAGACAGGTCTACTATCAACAAATTCTCAATTTTTGCTTTTCCAGGAAAGGTTTCACTTCTCCACTTTTGAAGGATAATTTTTTAGGAAACGGAAAACTGGATTGATTAGTTTTTTCTCTGCTAGGTATTTCTCTCCACTCTCTCCTGCTTGCGTGATTCTGAAAAGTCGGATGCCATTCTTATCTTTGTTCCTTTCTAAGTAAAGTGTTTTTCTTCTTTTATTTATTTATTTTTTTTCAAGACTTTATCTTTGCTTTTCCATTATTTAATATGGTATACCTACGTGTAGGGTCCCTCCTCCCACCCCCTCCCCCCCTTGGCCTATGTCCTGTTCTTGTTCTCAGTCTACTGTATCTGTGGTTTGGTTACCTGACATTAATTTGGGGACATTCTCAGTCATTATTGCTCCAAAGATTTTTTCTGTTCCTTGTACTTCTGGTAGTCTCCTTATGCATACGTGCACCTTTTGTAGTTCTCCCACAGCTCTAGAATATTCTATTCTGTTTTTCTCAGTCTTTTTTTAGTTGTAGAGGTTTCTACTGAGACATCCTCAAGCTCAGAGATTCTTTTCTCAGCCATGTCCAGTCTACTAATAAGCCTATCAAAGGCATTCTCAATTCGTTACGGTGTTTTTTTTTTTTTTTTTTTTATCTCTTGCATTTCTTTTTCGATTCTTAGAATTTCCATTTCTCTGCTTATATTACCTATTAGTTCTTGGATACTGTCTACTTTAGCCATTAGAGTTCTCATCACATTAATCAAAGTTGATTGAAATTCCTGGTCTAAGATTTTCAACATCTCTGTCATATCTGAATCTGGTTCTGATGCTTTGTCTCTTCAGATTGCTTTTCGCCTTTTAGTTTTATTTTGTTTTGCGTTGTAATTTTTCTCTTGGCATCCAGACATGGTGTCCTGTGTAAAAGGGACTGTCACAAATAGGCCTTAGTGATGCGATGGGGCGCGGTGGGCGGGGAGGCCTCAGTAGCCCTGTGATCAGGTCTCAGTCGTCTCCGAGTGGGCCTGTGCGTCTTGCCCGAACTTCAAAAGCGCTTCTCAGTCACCCGGCCCCCGTAGGTGGCACAGGATGCCTCGAGTGGGCGGGAGCTGCATGTTTCCCTTCCTCTACGTGCAAGGCCAGGGCCAGCTGGAAGTGGGTATTTTCTCTCCGGCCATTTAGGCTCTAATAAAACCCCAGCAGATTAGGCGCTGTTAAAATAGTTTCCTCTGAGAGTGTGTCTTGCTAAGAAGAACAGAATGCTCTGGAACTCTTCACAGTGATTCCTTCACCCCTCCTCCTGCCGGAGCCTCAGAAACGCGAGGGGATTTTTCTCTGATAATCACTGTGAGAAGCTGGTTGAACTCCAGGAGGGGAAACTCACAGAAGTGTGGGGAACTCCCTGTGACAGCCCCTCCCCGAGTTCCTGACTCTCCGAGCATCCAGCAATCTGTGAGTTACTGTAGGTTCCTCTGCCGAGCCCCGGGCCCATGAGGGTTAATCGATCCTCTGGATTCACCTGTCTGTCCAGTCTGTGGGGCAGTGGTTTGCTCTGCAACCCCGCTTCTCTTACAGACCTAAGATTTGTTGATTTTTCAGTTTGTTCAGCTTTTTACTTGTCACTAGTGTGGAACGATGACTTCCACACTCCTTATGTGTCAGACCAGAAACTGGAAGTCCACAAACTTTTATTTTTTATCGGCCCCTTTCAAGATAAGTATCAAAAATAAGGGAACGCATTTAGAAACTCGTAAAGCAATTTGACATTGCCGTGATATCCAGGGGCACGCCTTTGTATTTTACAAAAATATTAGTCTGTAGAAGATTGGGATTTAGAAACAAAACAACAACGATTGGTCCTGCACTGCAGATGGATGCAGAAGCATGGGTCTAGGAGGCCGTCAGGGAATTGATGACCCGGGGCGGGAACGATGCCATTTTTGCAGTTGTCCAGAAAGTACCCTGAGTTCCTTGGGGAAAAGGGTCAAACTGCCTGGGGTGTGTAGGGGAGCGTGATGAGGGGTTTCAGTACACCTGAGGGGGAGGGCACAGACCCCTCTCCCCCCCTCGGCCTCCCCCAGCCATCAGAACGATGTCATACCCTCACCCTCCTGCCTAACGCCTCGACCTGTCGGCGCGGTCCACAGGGCCCCTCCCCACCCGTCAGCGGACTCCCCCAGCTGCGTATCCGACCGCCCCAGCTCACGCAGCCTTCTCTCGGCAGCCGGCTTTCCGAGGGGTCACGCCGGTGTGCGCGGCCGCCTCCGTCCCTGCGCGTCTCCTGCCTCTTCTCTTCAGAAGGCCCGCCCTCCTCTCACCCCTTCCCGGTGAAGCCCCACATCCTTTACCATCCTCTTCGGGGCTTTCCTGTGCTTGACGTCAAGCGCACAGGTAGGGCAGGCCTAGGTGCTCATCAGCGCTGAGTGAGGGTGACGCTGGGCAGTGAACTTACATTTAGTCACGCCTCTGATAACTTCATGGCCCTGTGTCTTCACTGGGCATCTCACAACCGGAAAGCGGGATGCATTTTAGACCCATAGTTGGAAGGAATTAACCAAATAACAGTGAAAGCAGCATCTGGACAGCTCAGGGTTGGGGGAGAGCGCGGCGGGGGCCCCCGGGGGCAGAGGCAGAGTCCTGGGATTTCCGTGCTTCTCGGAGCCCCGCTAAAGCCGAGCGTGGCAGACTTCTCCGCAAAGCCGAGTGGTGAATATTTTAGGCTTTGTGGGCCAGACAGTGTCTGTCACAACTATTTTGTCATTGCCACGCAAAAGCAGCCTTCGACAAGTGGGTGTGGCTGTGTTCCAGTGACACTTTTTATAAAAGTGTTCCAGTAACATTGTGAAAGCAGGCCGCAGGCCGGATTTAGCCCACAGGCTGCCGTCTGCCAAACACTGTTCAAAAGGTAGAGAATGCACCCCTTCTTCTGCCCTGTCTCTAAATAGCCTTTCAGAGGCCTTGCTAAGTTTACCTTTAGAGTTTCTAAATCCCTGGATTTTTCCCCTCTAAAATAGCATAAACACTGAGTAATCTGTCCCTACTTGCCAATCAGTTGCAGAGGCCTGAAACCTGGAGCGCGAGAGGCACGGCGCGCACCAAACGGGGTGTCAGTGCTTGTAGAATTAATCCCGAACCCGGGTCTTTATGAGACAGACAGATGAGGTTCTCACACGCCACTCGGAGGAATAAAACCTTGCCGTCAGGTGCGTTCGCACTGTCGGCGGTGTCTGCCTGGGCTTTGGTGGGCCGCGTGAACTCCGGATGTAGAGTTAAGCTTTTCATAAAGGGGTACCAGTGTCCAGGGTCTGGTGTACCGTCCAGGAGTCACACCCAGGGCGAACTGGCAAAGGTGATTAACACTGAGCGGTTGACAGAGTGGCAGTGCATCAATTCAACCTGTGGACAGTAAAGGCAAAAAAGGCCTGCCTCTGTGGTCATGTGCTCTATAAAATGCCCAAACCGAATAGCCATGTAAATTAAAATCTAAACGGGGTCGCTGAAACCCTGCCATAACCAGCACCAGGGAAGGAGGCGAAGAAGACTTGCTAATAATACACGTAGCCTCTGTCACCTTCCTCTGCTCCAAAGGGCTCCATGGAGGTCACGCTGCCACCCTGTTTCTCCAAGTCACAAATGAGGACATCTTTTGTCTCCCTGACTAACTGGGGCCACCTAGTAGCGGCGCTAGAGCCAGGGGAGCAGTGAGGCTGGCCTCTGACTTTGTCCTTGTCATCTCCTGGTGCTACTTTGAGTGTCTTCAGATGAGCCACGATGTCCTCTGTGAGCTGACCGGAGCTGCAGCTTTCGCCGCAGATGCGGCGGTCAGCGTGTGCTTTGTAGCTGTCCGTGAGGGGCTGTCCTGTAAAATCTCACACTCTTTCTCACCCCTTTTCCTTATGTCTTACATCTCTAAGCACCACTGCCCCCCAAAAGCTAGTGATATTCCTGATATCCCCCGTCTCTTATTTATATGACATCCAGGTCCCTTGTAAGTTGTACAGTTGAACAATTTGAGCACCTACTACGTCTTTATGATGTGAAACCAAACAAGAATGGTGTAGGATATTACCTAATCATCACACAGATGCCTAAGCTAGGTTCGTGTTCCTGTAGCCTCTTCTCATGAGTGTAGTGTATTCTTTGGATTTTATCAAAAGTGTATAAATGAGCAATTTTATGCCTCTTTTCTCGCCACTTACCTTTGGACGTTTAGTTTTCCATTTCGAAGGCCCATTTTGAATAAATTCATTGCCAGTTTTGAAGAGGACTCGTTTTAGTTTCTTCTAACGTTATATACTTTCATCCTTGAATTATTTACTTTGGGTTTGTTTGGTGACCTATTTTGTCACTTCATGACACATGTATTTTCAGTGGAGATGCGTAGGCTAAGCTATATTTATTTATGCCACATTATGGTGCATTAACCACAAAACTGTCTACAGTAAAACCATGATGATCTGGAATCCTCAGGGAGCGGGCTATTCAAGATAGCCAAGTTTTTAAGAATTAGCATTAACCGTTTGTGATAGAAACCTTCTAAAAAAGGATCACACTTTTTCCTCTTACCTGGAAAACCACAGAGTCTCATTGAACTTTGATCAGAACTCATGGTCACCATTGAGGATTACACTGTATAGTTCAGCTCCCATTAAAGGACTTGGGTGTTTTGTTTGAGTTTTTTGTTTTTTAATTCTCATTGACATTTCTTAAAATAGTTCTGTTTCTTCAGTTGCTATCAACCAGATCCTCACTGCGCTACCTGTAACCCTCCCTCTGCCCTTCAAACCGCTGTTACACATCTGTGGCCTTGGAGACCAGGCGAGGATGTCATCTGGCAGGCAGGCAGGCGTGAGAAAGGGCTCCCCCGCGCCCAGGAACGACCCGGGAAGGGGCAGCTGTGTACCAGCCTGGGAGCAAATCTTGTCTCCCTGAAAAGCCTTGTTCTCTGCGTTTTAGCCAGACTGGGTGACCTGACGAGGGAAGCCTGCTTGACGACTCGCCTCAACTCGCTCTTACTTCACAGAGCTCTGCAGACGCTCAGTCCAGCCCGGGATAGGGAGCCTGGGCCTTGTGTCTGGGAAATGAGGCAACTAATTGAACATTCCTTCATGCCCACACACAACAAAAAGCAGATTGAAAACAGTCCTCATCTTAAGATCACAGTTTATGAAATGATGCCTATATCTTGCTAATTTATCCTAGTGTTTTTCCTTTTTTGAATAAATCTCTAAACATATGTTCTTTTGGCTTGTAATTTATTGGAACTAAAGCTAAAATGTTAATTCTAAAAATAGCATCTCTGGCCAGAACCGTGGAGTCCTTAATGATTCATTGTGATTCTAATTTTATTTTTTAATGCACATTATTACGAATGAGTTTTTTCTACTGTAAGTTTTTCGTACAGTAACACAATGCAGAATTCATTGTTGACGCCGGCAGGCGAGGGTGAGACCGGAGCTTTGGGTCGCTTGCCTGCCCATGGTTCTTTTGGCTTCTCCAATGTTTCCATTGTATTTTCCTATTGGGTCTTTAGAACAACCCAGTAGTTATATTATTCCGCACGTCAGGACCAGGAGACCAGAGGTTCAGAGGTATCCAGGGACTTGCCCGAGGTCACACCGTTGTTAGTGTTCTCGGGATCGGGCCCACATCCTCTGCTTCCGAGACCGATGGGTCTCCCCGACTAGCTCCTCAGTAGTCATTGGTATGTAACAGGGGCGACTTAGTACTCGATGTGCAGACACATTAGTTCTCGGTTTGCAGACTGGGGCTGCTGACTCCTCTGAGAACAGGAAGTGGCAGATCTTGCAGAGAGAGAGGAGGGGAGTTTGACTGGCACGTGATCCCGGAGGGAAGAAGTCTGTCGTCTTCCACTCTCAGCGATCCTGTTACTGCCGGAGGCAGGTGGAGGTGGCCTGTTGGGATCTGAGGATCAATAGATCAGTTGGGTACAATAATTTGGGGATCCTCAGACCGAATATAGTGGCTTTAATTATGTTGACCTTAAACAAATAGCCAGATATTTCTCCAACAAAAAAAGTTTATTTGGGAAAAACAAAGAATTGCAATGCAGGCCGTGCATTCTGAGGGTGAACCACACACAGGTCCAGCGAGACAAAGGAGAGCGATGCTCTTTGGTGGCCTTGGGAGGGGCTGTTATAAACGGAGAGCCCATTGGAGGGAACTAGAAGTTTGAAGTGTAGCGATTTGCAGCGCCTGAGTAATGGCAGCCTCCCCTGGGCTGAGCTGTTACTGGGGTAAGGGGAATCTTTTCTCCACCCCCAGCCGGGGTAGCAATGTGGTATCACTTCCTGTGTGTTGTATTGAATGTAGTATTGCATTCCTTGGAAACGCAGGGCACTTCCTGTTGAGCTCAGTAGTGTGTGTCGAGTGACACGTGTGTGAGACTTCTCCCGACTCCATTTCCAATGAGGTTTCTGTTTATTAATTTTCACATTTCCCCTTTCTGATCAAGATCTTTCTCCAAAAAGTGGATGATTGAGAGAGTTTTTTTCTGGATTCAGTGGCCTTTTGCCCTCGATGCCAGGAAGGTCCTTTTGTGGGTGCCATGTCCCATGTTGGAGGAGAGGCGCACAGACTGGAAACCTGCCGTGGTCCCGTCTGAGTAACGAGAGGGGGCGGGAGGGAGCGCTCACAGGCGTCGTCCATCTGAAGTCTGTAGCTTGGAATAGTGAATCCAGCAAAGGTGAACTCGGAACTGAAATAATTAAACAAAAGCTTTGAGAAGACAATGCAGGGATAAAATATGAAGCAATTAAACAGTCTTGCCATCTCAGAAGAAATTGTTTGGAACAAAATGTGTTACCAGTATTACAGCCTGGAGGTTGTAAAATCAGAAACTGTGACTTTGGATAAGAATCTCGTCAGGGACTAGTGTAGATGTAAGAGAGACTGAATTTTCACCCTTCTGATTGGCCTGGTCCGAACAGCTTGGGAAAGCTGCCGCCTCATCAGGCGTCATCTGCTTCCGTTTGGGGAATTGGGGGAAATGCTCACTCTCAGGTCTCCAGACGGTGTCTGATCCCGTCAGGCTCAGGGGATTGCCATAAGTGTCTATGTGACTCCAGGAGTCTCTTCCCTGCAGGGGTGGCACGGCGTTGGCTAGCAGGACCTGGTCAGGGCCTTGCCAGCGCGGTTGGGGGGAGCCCTTCTGGGGGTGTCTTTTCCCACAGACACAATCCCCAGCTTGCTTGAGGTCTTCACAGCACCGAGTGCACCGTGGAGAGGTCGCTCTACCAGAACACGGGGAATCTTGGTGGAAGCAGTTGGGCCTTTACAGGACTGAAGTATATGCCCTTTTATCAGCTGCGGATCAAAGAGGCAGGGGCCAGGGCATTGGGCGCCCTGGGACTGTCTCAAGGGTGAGAGTTTGAATTATGAAGCGGGCGGAGCTGAGGTTTGGGAGAACCAACGGCTATGCTTTTGGCTAAGGTACTTAGACAGTATCTGCAGATTTTGTCAGTTGAATCTTTATAATGCCTTTAGCATGTCTGACTAACCCTGAGGAGTGAGGGTGGTAAACGGCAGTGAACGTGTCGTGACTGGTCGAGAAGCACAGGCTCGTCCAAGTGCCTGATGGGCCAAACGGGTTTCCTGATCACTGTGGAGTCCAGCGCGGCTGGCCAGGCAGGGAGAGTCTTCTCCAAAAGGACTTTAGCCACAGAAGAGCCAGTAGCCTGTCTACGAGAGAAAGCTGCAATCCGGTGAGAGAACACACAGACCAGGACTAAAACATATCTGCCCATGAGCTGGGGGAAAGTGGATGAAATCCATTAGCCAAACCTCGAGTGGTCCGCCAGGCAATTAACACAGTTTCCCCCGCAGTGTGGATGCGTGGTGCCGTCATTTCATCGGGACTGGTGTGACGCGAGCGCAGTATTAGGGGCGGGAGTTAGAGTCGTAGGTGGCACTGCTGGGTAGGGGTGTTGTTTGGCCCGGCCCAGAGCTTTCTCTTTTCAGCAAACCGACGGCTGCTGGATTTCCAATCCCGGTCTTCCTTTTCTGAGGCCAATCGTTGGGCGCCTCCAGCCAGGTGTTCTAAGTGACTGCTGTGGGTCCCTCTGAGGGCAGCTTTCCTCCATGGCGTATCAGCAGGGCGTTTTCCCTTCGGTCCCAGACAGTCACGTTCAGGATGCTCCGGGCTCTTAATAATAGCTGAGCAGCAGGTGAAAGTCTTGCATCCGATCATTCCCGAACACAAAACAATATCTGTACCATTCATATCCAAAGCATAGATTTCCTTTGTTGTTACTTTTAGATTTTAGAATATAACTGTTCTTTGGGATGGGAAAAAAATAGTCTTTGGCAAAAATAATTTGCATAACTAGATTTAATGTCCTTTAGAAGTTTTATGGCTTTTCGTTTTAAGAATTTTTGTTAATAGGCTATGTTAAGCCGATGATTTTGAAGGTCTGTTAAGATGTCACATTGCATATAGAATAACATTTAAATAAACCTTAAACAAACGCATGCTTTTCTTTTTATTTATGTGTGTGTGTGTGTGTGTGTGTGTGTGTGTGTGTGTATTTGCTAATGGACTGAAGATTGTTTCCTGAGAAGTCTAAAATGTTTGAAGTACAATTCTAAAATGTTTTTGTTATTTAGTTTGGTTTTTAAAAAATCAGAGATTTAGGTGGATCTATTTATATGAACAGACTGGTACTATCAAGTTAATCTTGTCATTAAAATTCATTTCTCAAAGATGTTGCTAAAATCTTAGAAATAGTAAAACTCTAAACCCTAAAAATGTGTATGGAGATAATTAAATTTCCCCTATTATTTTTGTCCTTTTCTCCCAGAGTGATTAATTTCACTTCCTGTGTCTTGTTCCATGAGCCATAATGCTTTCGCCGAGATTCCTAATTCAGTGAAACCTGTTTAGGGGATCATCTCTGTTAGGAAGACAGCTGCCGAAAAGGCATCCACTTTCCGAGCATGGATTTTAGATTATGACCAATCAAGACGCGGAGCTGTAAGAACACCTGTCAGAGACGTTTTTCTACAAGGAGATGGTCTCTTTAATCAGATTTCATTGCACTTCAGAAAAAGGTTCATTTTTAAATGTGGGTAAAATAGCATCTGCTTTTATAATTCATCTTCACCATACTTTTAAAGGGGAAAAACCCATTTAGAGCTTATTTATGACATTGTTCTATGGTAAAGGGAGAAATTACAACGGTGTTTAAAAAGGAAGGATTTTCCCAGATGTTTAATTTATAACTTTGTTGGGAAAGAAATGTAAAACTTTATTTTCGAACTTTTTTACATGAGTGGAATTAATGATAGGAACTCTGACGGCAAACTTTTAAAATGTTTAAATCGTGAATACATGTAATGAATGAAACCTAGTAAATTTTCCTCTGTTGAAATTTGTTGCACTTATCTGGGAACAGCACCAAGTATTATTGATACTGACTGGTGTTTAGAGAAACTACACTCGACTTTCAACTCTGCTCTAATTCGAGGTGCAGTTAAGTACATAAAACACAGGTACTTTCTCAGATCTGCAGACTATATTGAGAGTAACTGTTAGAGGACAAACTTCATTTCGCAAACCGTAATTTAATGGCGTAACAGTGTGCAGACCAGAATATCCGTTAATTTTCAAAACATTTTATTCTACCCCAATTAGCTCAGGTCCTGGAGGGCAAAATGACAAGAGGTTACTCATTCACTATGTATTTAATTAATTGAAAAATGCTCAAATTGCTTTTACAGTTGTTATTAAAAAGTAGAATCAGTGTTGCCAGTGCTCAACCATAATTGGAACCCCAGGGAATTAAATATTTAGCATTAGTAATGTAACAGCACTTAGGACACAAATTTCTATTTTCGTAATGAAAGCTATACACCGTGAGTGCAAGCGGCCGAAACGACAGCTGTGACAAGTGAAACGGCCTGGGATATTTCAATAAGACACCTCATTGGACAGCGAGTCTTACCACATTACTGGCTCGTAAGAGATCTGCAAGTTTAATTCCCCACAGAAAGCCGTTACCCAAGTATTTAGATTTCTAATTGCACGCAGGATGAACAGTTGGGCAAATGTCTTGCCGTTAAGTGGCTGAAACGTATAGTGCTTTCTAAATAATCCTATATAAGTTCATGCCTTTGTCAATTTAAAAATAGCGGGACTGTCAGGGAATAAAGATCTTGTTTGTTTTAAGTTTAATTACATTTTAAGCATAAATGCTTTCAGTGTTACAATGAGAAAAGTTGGATATTGGGCTCTAATGAGCTGCGGTGGTAGACGGCTGGAGACCCTAAGGGATTCCCTTCGTAAATTAACTGGATAAAAGTACTTGGTTAGGATACGGTTGATGGCTGAGCTGTTCTTAAAACCCAGTTATAGAGCTGTCTCTCACTCCTGTTTTCATTCTAAACAGCCCTGTAGAGACTTTCACAGCCGCCTGTTACAACTGTTCAGCTTGTCAAAATGTATTATATTACTCCACTAATAAATAGTATTAAAGGGTATTCGACTTCATTTCTCGTTTTCAGAGGGGATCAGGTTGATCAACACAACTGGCTTAGGTCGGCCTTATTTTAATTTGTTTATGTCATCTAAGCAGTATTGAAGTGCTACAATTTGAATTTCGAGCACATTTTTCTTGGAGATAGAAAACTTGCAAAATGTTATGGACAGTGAAAACAATTAATGGAGGCTATTTATTGTAGACACTTTGTCCTTGAAAGATATATGACTGACATTTTTAGCCCACATTCAAAATATTTGAAAAACCATAGCTAGACTGACATTTTTCAAAGGATAACTAGACCAATTTCTTTACCAATCATTCTTGAAAAAAAAAAATAGTTATAGAACAAATTGACTTTTAAATTTTCTTTTGCTTACCATTGTCTCTCTGTCAGTTTTTTGGGAATTTATTCTAACAGATCACGATTTCTATTTTTTTTTTAGTAATTTTTAGAACAATGCACGCTTATGTTAAAAGAGGAAACGAGATGTTTATTTGATAAACTCCCCCTTTTACCCTCTCACCCATCACACTTCCTGATCCTTTGATCACCTTTGCAAACAATTTGATGACATATCAAACATTCATAATATGTTCCGTGCATATTATACACATGCACATACAGATATATATTTATGTGCATATATTACATTATCGTATTTAAAGAACATACTTCGGATATTTCTGTAGATGTCTGTGACTTGCTTTATTCCCCACTTCATTTATCAAAGGCATCTTACTATATTGATGCCCAGATCTTCCTCATTCTTTTTAATAGCTAATTTTGGAGGTAAAAAATTAATTTATTGCCTGCTGATGTCATTTCAGGTTATTTCTAGTTTTTTTGTTGTGTCAAATAATGTTACAAGGGACTCTGAGTGTGCCTAGGTGTGCGTGTGCAGCATGTATGTGTGCACGTGTCGTAATAAAGGATGGAACTAACATTTATTGGGTGATTACTCTATGCCAGGGATTATGTGAAGCACCACATATATTAAATCACCCCATCTTTGCAACAAAGAGTTAGGATGTGTTATAATCCCTACTTTACATGTAGGGACCCTGAGGCACAGAGAGTTTAAGTAACTTGCCCACGTCTATAGGGGAGTAATCAGCCAAGCTCAGCCCCACATCGAGGAGTGGCATGCTAGAGTTCTTAACCCACACTTCGTGCCTGCACAGATACCTTTTTCTTGCAATTCGCCTTTCCTGATTGAGTGTGAATGTGTTTTCGTATATTTATTGCCATTACATTTCTTCTGAGAAGTGGCCTGTTCAGGTCTTTTGCTCATTTTCTTGTAGTGTTTTCTTCCGATCAAATTACAAAAGATCTCTTTTGACTTTGTTATACTTTATCGAATATTTTTTCTGTTGCTTGTCTTTTTACATTGTTTTGTTTTACTATTACCAAATTTAGCTTTATGGATGGAAGCATAAAGAAGCCTTTCACCATTCCAACGTTGCAAGTATGTTTTCCTACATTTTCTTCTATTAATTTTGTTGCAAGTTTTAATCTTTAACCCATATGGGATTTATTTGGGTGTATGGTGTGAAAAAAAGGTCAAACCTTATATTTCCAGTAATATCCACAGGTTCTTTTTATAAATTGTTACTTTATTTCTCCGTGGTTTAAAAATATGGCCTTTGTCCAATACTATATTCCATCTATACTGGATTGCCAGTTCTTCAGAATATTCCATTTTTCTAATCCTGCAATATAACACTTTTTATAATTATAACATAAATGTAAGTTTAAATATTTAAAATTTTGAAAATATCTATTAAATACTCAATCTTACATTATAAAAGCAATACATATTTATGTTAACAAATACAAATATTCTAGAAAGGTATAAAGTTGTGGTAAGGGGAGATGCCCAAATCCTAACTTCCAGAACCTGTGAATGTGCCCCATTACTTGGCAAAGGGAAATTCAGGTTGCAGATGGAATTAAAGTCACTAATCAGCTAACCTTAAAATTGTGAGAGATTATCCTGGATTATCCAGGTGAGCCCAGTGTAATCGCAGAGTTTTTAAATGTGCAAGAGGCAGGCAGCAGAGTCTCAGAGCGAAGGCACATGAGAAAGGGTCCGCCGAGCATGGCTGTCTGCGGGCTTTGCAGCGTGAGCCAAGGATGGCCGCCACCACTAGATGCTGGAAGAGTCAGGAAACAGATTCTCCTCTAACACCCCCTGGAGAGAAGAAAGCTCTGCTGACTGACACCTTGGTTTTTGCCCAGTGAGACCCAGTTTGGACTTCTGGACTCCAAAACTGTGAGAAAATAAATTTGTGTTTTTTATACTGCCAAGTTTGCGGTAGTTTATTACAGCAGTAATAGAAAACTATTACAAAGGTGAAAAGTAAAAATTCTTCTCCATCTTCTACTGCCCTGTCTAGACCCCCACCTTCCAGGTCCAGTCCCAACAGTTTATGACTCTGAGCAGACTCTGTCGCTGTGTTATTGCTGTTCCTCCGTGTGGGGAAGGAGGCCCTCTGCAGAGTTGTGACTGCGGAAATTTTTATAGGATGTTTTGATATAGTATAGTATATTTAGACTTTGAAAAGTCAAGTCTCTTTATTTTACAAAAGGAATTTTAACCTCTTACATGTTTGCTTTTTCAAGTGAGCAGTTGACTCAGTGTGCAGATTCTGTCTTAAAATTCCTTGGAGATTTCTGTTGGGAATACAGTGAATTTATAGATTAATTTGGGGGAAGGGAATGAACATCTTTATGTGATATCTCAGAATAATAGTTGCTAAATATTTGTTGAATGGATGAATGTGTACTTTGTTTTGTTTTTGGAGAAGAGAAAGGAGTGAATATTTGATTATTTTCTGAATATTTTGTATTTTCTTAAAATGATCCATTTCATTTAGATTTTCAATTTATCATTGTAAAGTTCTACATAATATTTTCATTTAAAAATCTTCCCCATGTCTGTAATTATGTCACTTTCTTAAACTAAATATGATTTACTTTGATCTCTCCACTTTATTTCTTTCCGGGCTTGCCAGAGTTTTATTTTATTAATTTTTGCATACAAAAAGATTTTAATTTAATCGTTATGTTCTTTTTTTTCAATTGTTCAATGTTCCTTTCATCTTAATTCTTCCTTTTACTTAGTTTTACTTTACATGAGTGACTTTTGCTTGGATCTTGTAGCTAAATGCCTAATTTGTTTATTTTTATTATCTCTCTTGATAATAAGTATTTTTAGGCTATAAATGATCCTCTGTTTTGGCTTTGTCTAGTAGTTGCATATATATTGCTTTTATTGTCTTTTATAACTGAATAGTCCATAATTTTACATTTTTATTGTTTCCTAACCAAGGAGTTATTGTGAAAAGAGCATTTTTTAAAAACAAAATGGTTGGCTCAATCCCAGGTTTTGGCACACACACACACAAAAGTGCTTAGAGCAATTTTGTTGTTGTTTGGGAGCAGTTGCAGGTAAAGAAGAGAGAGCTATCCATTTATTTGTTGTTTATTTCTTGTTTGTTTGTTTTATATATAGCTAAAGAACGAAGCCTGTATGATTTCCACCTGGGGTAATACATTGAGATTTCCTTTGTAGTCAAACACTGTTAATTTTTGTAAACATCCACGCATGTTTAAAACGAAAGCATATTTTCTCCTTAGGAAAAATATCTTAAGTCTGGTTGTTAAATCAGCCTTGCTAATTGTGTTTTCAAAGACTCTACATTCTTATTTTCCACATACCTCACCTGTCAGTCTCTGAGAGCTGTGGTTTTCAGAAGTTCTCCTATATCCTCAATAATTTACTTATAAATTTGGATGCTGTTTTTTTCCATGGAGTAAAGGTTTAATTGTACTGTATATCTTCTTGGTGGATTGCACCGTTAATCGATGTAAAATCTCTCTCTGTGTTTCCGTTGATTACACAGGGGAACCTTCGCCTCGGGGTGACACTCCTTCCTGGGTTAGGCTCATGGCCAGAGCCGCCTTGTGATTTTCTTGTCTTTCTTTTATTTCTGTGTAAAAATGTTTATTTACACTAACGTTTAGAATACTGGAAAGAAAGACAGGCAGAAAAAGATAAAATAGAAAGAGAGGAACAGAAAGGGAAGAGAGAAAAGGAAAGAAGGAGAGCCTGATGACTTTCTCTCCTTCGCAATGTCAGCGGGTCCGGCACCGTTTCGGGTTCGTCCTCCTTGCTCCCGCGCTGCCCCGTCCGGTCCGCGAGCAGCGCCCCCCCACGTCCGTTTCTCCTGTCTGACAGCAATTAATCGTCCGCGGCACACGCTGCAGCCCCAACTCATCGTGCGCGGGGGCGACCGTGGGCTCCGCGGAAGCAGCTGGGGCGCGGGGGAGCAGAGGGGGCCTGGCCGGTGACGCCGAGGCCCTGGCTCTTACTGTCCGCGGGGCTCGCTAGGGGGCCGCCGAGGGCACCTGCCGTGCCGAATTCGGCGCTCTGGCGCCTCACCTGGTCCCGGCCCTGCCAGCAGAGGCCGTTGTTCTCCAGGTAGGCCTTTCTTAAAAGATCACGCATCACTCACTCTGGGTTCCGTATTTGTCATCAGGGCCACGAAATGCTTACCGCTGAAGCATCTCAGAGGGAGTGGTTTTGGGTGAGCCGTGGGAGGAAAAGAATATGTCCGGGGAGAAGGAGGCTAGTTCGAATTACTTAACTGCCTAACCGTCATTCGTGTACAACTTAGACCTTCTGCACCTACTGAATCCCGAGGAGCAGAGCCATGGAGGGACCGGCTGTGGACGAAGCAGGTAAGCTTTTCCTGGTCTCCCACTCCGCTTTCCGACCGCTAGTCCTCACGCCCTCTCTTTGCCTGGGACTCTCGTCTGCTCCTTTGGATCTGAGCTTAACTGTCACCTCCTCAGGGGGCCCTGGCGGTTCTCCGTGTTCTCCGTCGCGCATCGCCTCTACTCTCCGGGCTGCGAGTTTTGTCTTTTACCACTCCTAACTCGAAGTTTGGCACCCGCTTGCTACATATTTGTTGGCTGAATAAAGAAGGCTAACCAAAGCGGGGCTAGATTGTTCTAGATTGGAGGAAGTGTGGCGTTTTCCTTCTGTCTGCCCTGGAGGGAGCCGCCATCACAAACACCTTGGTTGCTTCGTAATGTGCCAGGTCCATGCTGTTTTATGAAGGAGCGAGATCGGGATCCATGCGGAGAGGAAAGTTCTGTCTGCTCTCACTCCCCCTACCGCCCCCCCCCCCATCTGTGTTCCGGCTGTGATGACTTAGACTCAGTCCCTCGTGGAGAAAAGCTTGGAGATCGGTGGTCCGGGGCCGGCAGCGGATGTTAATGACAAGCGCTCGCGTTGACTGGACGTTCACTCCGTGCCAGGAACCACATTGCGTGCGTCACACGCGTGACCTCATTTAATCCCCATAAAGTGGGTAGACGTTCCCCATGAGTTCTCCTTCTACAAGTGAGGAAACCGAGGCCCAGAGGAGACCGAGTTCGTGGGATTCGCGAACGAGAGAACAGGGACTCGGACCCAGGTCCATGGGATGCCGAAGTCACACCCTCCCGTGTTCTGTGGGGGCCCGTCCCTCTGCAGCACTACAGAGCCGCTGGCTGGGGGCACGACGCCTCCGAGGAAGAAGAAGAGATAGAAGTCCCCTCTCTGGTCCCGCTCCGGTGGCACTAAAGGGCACACGTCAGTCCGATGGGCCACCGGATGAGTGAGCGCTGCCATTCTGCTGTTGGCCGCTCACACGGAGCAGTAGGGGGCTCTACCCTGCAGCTCCCCGAGGCACAGGGGAGCACGGAAGCCGGCCCCCCGACCGCCTTCGTTTGGCAAATGCACCCAGCCCTCTCTGTCCACAGGCTAAAGGAAGCTGTGCTCTGGAGAAACTTAAATAAGTACAGCGCTTGGCCTGAGAAAGACACGTTGCGGACCTCTTCTGGCATGTGTCTCCCTCTGACTTCTAATTAGTGTAAAACAGCTACTGTTCGAGTGGCCGGCTTTCCTGTCCCCCGTGCCACCGGGCTTTGTGTCAGACGCAGTGCGCGGCCCCCTCCCCCCCCCCCCCCCGCCCCAGCCTGAAATCGCAGACTCGTGGGACAATGCGGGCTAAAAACAGCAGGACGTGGTTCCAAGATTTACGGCACAATGTAAATTTGCTAAACAATACAGAATCCTATCTCGCTGCCCACCCCAAGCTCATCCACTCCCACGGTTCCTTAGGTCTGAAAACGATTCGGGGTCACGGGGAATACCATCGAAGTCAGTAGTAGATTTCACATCCCAGCGATGTTTTCGTAGCTGCCACATGCGGCCCCGCGTTAAGTAGCTGAACATTTCTGCTCGCTGCCCGCCAGTCAGCCCTCGCCTCCTAGGGCGCGCCTTCTGACTTCAAACGGCGTTCCATGGGGTCGCAGGGGAAAGGAAATGTGGGAGGGGGTTACCACTCTGGCTGCCCAAATCCGTTTTCCGTCTTCGTGCCTTCTGGTTATTAGAACCGTGCAGGAGACGGAAGTGCAAAGGAACTGGGGGGGGGGGGGCGGAGTTCTTCAGTTAAGGTGCTAGAAACCCGATATTTGCATGAGAACTTGCATTCTCTTAGCAGCGACATTTTTAAAGCCTAACGAAATGTTATTTCAGTTGGGAAGGAAGGTCCGTAGATCAGACGTGCATGGGATGCCGAATCAGTTAAGGAAATCCTTGTTCTATGTAAAAGCTCGTCTCTGCATTTCTTAGGAAAAAAGCAGTCACTCCGAGTGTTTTTCATAGTATGACAATTCTGCTGGTGGCGGGCAAAGCCAGCCTGAGAACACGCTGCTTACAGATGGCATAGGAAACGCGCCGTTTACAGACCCTCACTGTGCATAGCTGGAAAGCGTGAGTGAGGCTGGAGTAGGTTTCAGCTGGCCGGGCACCCCCGATCTGGGAGATCGTAACAGCCTGTCAAATTTTTAATTTTTTTCTTTTGCTTATTGGACTTCCTAAGAGCTCGCAGAGTTCTTTAAAGTCTTCTAGATAGTTTTCTCTACAGAAAATAGACCAACATAATCCTTATTTTGTCCTCCTTCATATTTCGAATAAAATTTTAAAGAAATATCATGAATTGTTTTTAATTCGCAAACTTTTGGCAGAGTTTTCAGCACAGTACAATAGGTTACTAGAGGAACCAATTCACTCCAACCAACTCAATAGAGATGTTAGCATAAATGAATAGTAAATAATAGGCTAATATTTATTTTAAAATGTAACCAACGAGTCAACATATTTATTGCCCTTCGCCGGGTGTGTAGCACTGTGTGCCGGAAACTGTAGGCCTCCCATGTTTAGGAGGAAATGACCAACTTAGGACATCGAAGCCCCTCCTCTGCTCTCCCACTGCGGTGGTCATACTGAGTCTCGACTCCCACTTGGGTACGGTTTTCCTGGAGAAGCAGGGGTGCCCCCCGTGTGCCGAGCTCGGCTTGAGCCAATCTCTGTCTCACTCTGTTTCTGTCGCTCTCCCTTCCTAGCCCACGGGAGGGACTGTGGTTGTTCTTGAGCTGGAGATTTCTCTGTGTGAGGCCAACTGACCCCTTTGGGGCTTCGACCCCGATTCTTGGACTTCGCACCTTTCTTTAGACACCTGGGCTTGGCACTTCGGTTGCGAATGCTATCTGCCAATCCTTGGCCATGGCTTTCCCCAGTGGGGCCATAGTGGGAGGAGGCTTGCTGGGCGCTGCCTCAGCACTGGCTCACTGAAGTTTGGGCATTACGGGACCAATTTGTCCCTCCTCGCATTCCAGGGGACAGCTCAGTGGGCAGCACACCTCCAAGCTAGCCTACTCCACAGTAAAATGCAATTATCAGGAGTTTCACGGTGCCTAGAGATTGAGAAGCTATTGATCCAAATGTGTGAGCTACAACCCCATTTTTTGATGATAACCAGAAGGCTGCCATAGTGGCTTTTGGGGGGAACCTTGACTTCCTCTGAAAATCTGTGATTTTTAGGGTTAGTAAGCTCAAATTTTAGAGTAATACGAAAAGTGATTCAGCTGATAGACTTTGTTAGCTCAACAGAATGTTTTCCTTACGTTCTTAAATAAGAAAGCTTAAATGTCACAAGAAGTACATCCATAAAGAAAAACATTTTCTTTTTCGTGACTCCAGAATTGCTGACTTACGGTATTGAAATACATCCAATATGGACAACAGCCTGAATCTCTGATGGGCCTTACACTTAAAAGATGAGCATCAGAGGGGCCCATCAGCCAATTTCCAGATCCTGAAATAGTAACCAGGTCGCACACTTACCCTGTTCTTCTCCCCCCAAGGTCAAACCAACATTCCTCATCTGTTCGGCACTCTTTTCTGAGCCCAGACGTGTCATCGGAACCTTTCCCGACATAAGAGTTCAAGTTGAGTGATTGGAATGGGCCCTCGAGATGACATTCGTGTGCCCATCTGACCCGCAGGGATGTTTCAGTGTTGTGCTTTTTTGGGGTCTATGCGGGTTTAGGTTTGGCTAGTCCCTCTCCCTTCTGTTGTGACATTTGTGTATGACTGTCGAGACGGGGTCAGTTTCCAGCCTCATCCATGTGTCCTGATGGCTGCCAGGAAGGAAAAGAGCTTCCCTAAGTCACACTCAGTTTAACGTCCCAGTACGATGCGGTAGAATAGTGACTGACCCTTAACCAGTGTTAACCCCGTTAGTTTGAAAGGTGAACCTTACTCAGACTTTTGATTTTCAGTATCATGAAAGCTCTATTGATTGGAAAAGAAGAATGTTTCCGATTGTATTTTAATACATGTGTAAATGATTAAATACAGATTGTGTTTAATACCTTAGGGTATATGTCTTTTAAGCCAAAATAAAGGCCGTGTGTGTGTGTGTGTGTGTGTGTGTGTGTGTGTGTATTTACAACTGGACTAATAGTGAAACCATTTATTGAGCACATACTATTTGCCAGATACTATGCTAATTATTTTAAATATATCTGTATTAGTTTCCATAACAAAATATGACAAACTGAATCACTGAAACAACAGACATTTTTTCACACCTCTGGAGACTGAAAGTCCAAGGTCAAGGTACTGTCAGGTCTGGGTTCTCGCGAGGCCTCGCTCTTTGGCTCGTAGGTGGCTACCTTCTCCCTCTCTCCCCACAAGGTCTTTCCTCTGAGTGTGCACATCCCTGGTGTCTCCTGGGTGCCCGGATCCCCTCTTCTCATAAGGACACCAGTCAGATTGGATTAGGGCCCACCCTAAAGCATCATTTTAACTTGATCACTTCTTTAAGGCCCCATCTCCACCCACAGTCGCATTCTGAGGTACTGGGGGTTAAGCCTTCAACAGATGAACGAGGAGGGGGACACAGTTCCGCTCATTACAGTGTTGGAGACTCAGAATTTTCAAAATAATGATACCATCATTATCTCCATTTAAGGTATAGAGAAACAGGTTCACAGAAGCTGAGTCATTTGCCCGTTGACCTTCATGTAGCAAGCCTAGCATACCATTCACATGCTCCGTATTTCTTACCCAGCTGTGTATGTCAGAGATATCGTTTAGTTTACGGGGTGAGTTTTAAAAGGCCCACTAAAATGTCTGGGTTCTTTTCAAAGGAAATGTATGTAGCGAGATTGTCAATGGTGCTTCTGCTACTTACCAGCTGTTTGACCTCCAGCAGGTTACTTCACCTCTCTGGCCCTTGATTTTCTCATCTATAAAATAGGGATATTAATAGGACCTCCCTAAGAGGGCTTTTATGAGGAGGATGTGAGATGCTCTACGTAAAGTCTTTATAACAAACAACGGCTGTACATAGAGGGTATTAAATCTATGTTAATAGCTAGTATTCTATATGATTAGTATTCTGAGAAGGACGCATCTTCATAATGGGACAAAGCGGTCATGATCATTTCATTTTAACATCCGAAAGTGTTATTACATGCTGGTTATTTGGATCTATGTGTTATCACAGTTTAAAGTATCGTTTTCAGTGTGTTATGTCATTTTACGTTGGCAACATGTCAGGGGCTGGTGTAATATGTCAAAGTGATTGAATTCGTTGGCCGTGTGTCACAAATATGACACAGCACCGAGAATCAGAGACCAACACCGCCTGCTGTTAACACATGTTGGTCATACCAGAGGAATTTCCTTGGAGTCAGGTGACACGCCGAGCTCTCGTAGCAAGCAGCTGAACTGTTTTCTGGAGAGTCCTGAAAGACCGTATAGAGTTGTCGATCATTATTTCCCCAAAACTACTTTTCAAATGGCCGACTACAAAACGGCTCCGTAATTACTCTATAATGCAGAGGCCTATGCGGGGCAAATAGGGTAATGCAGAATGAGGTCCAGGAGAACCTAAATGCTGGGAAGGGGCTTATCTTCCCAAGCAACGCCTTTGTGCTCCTGCTCATCTTTTTTTTTTTTTTTTTTTTTTTTTAAAGAAAAACAAACTGAAGTCAAATGAACTGAATAAAGGAATTAAAATGCATTGTCTATTCTTAGATTCGGTAGGCTACTGGAGGATCTGGATGCTTGGTTATCACTCTGTGAAGGTTGCTTTTTTACTTAGAGAAAATCATTGAAATAAATGGTCTAACGTAGATAAATCGTTTAGATAAAAAAAGACGCTGCTTGTCCCCAGACCTTGAGGTAGCCAGGCTCTAAGATACAACAGAGCTCGCTGACACTTCCCGCTTCTCCTCTGGGCTTATGATCCGACAGCACTTAAGCGTGCGTATGCACATGCTTTGTGTATGTCTCTATATTTCTGCTTCCTAGAACATTCATTGAGAAATAGGCCATTGTTATAGAAACCACAGTGAACTTCATGGGTACAAAGGCAGAGCATTGACAAATTGATACTTTCTTGCTTTGTCATGCCCGATTTAAGGAAATGAACCCAAAACAGGTTATATGAATTGGAAATTGACTTCGATCACATTTAAATTGTTCTCTTTTAAAATATTAGCAACCGAGTGTGTAAACCAATATTTATTTTCTAATCAAAGGTATGCAGAAAATGGTTTATAAATGAAAGAAATGAAGGAACAATGCTTCGAAATGTTTCTAGTAATAGAAATGGAAATAGGATATTTTACTTCTTTAAATGGCAGACACAGGCCTCGAGTGCAATTCATCCTGCTCTGGGAAGAGGAAATTGTATGAAAAACTGACCATTATATGAAAGTCCGAGGCCAGAACCTCTCTGCCAGTGATCATAGTAAATATAATTCAGTGGAAAAAGTTGAAGATCAGCTACGTTAAGGGAGAATCTATTAACAGAATAATTGCATAGAGAAGACCGCTTAAGAAAAGCTCCGAAATTCCATTATCTCGACTGTCACTCGACACTCTGAGTTGTCTCGGTGCTGCATGTTTTCATGAATTACCCAGGCTGTTTGTTTTTCCTTTATCAGTCATCACCCTGTCAACTGGGCCATTCATAACAACTTTTGGCAGCTCATCAGGGGAGTTCAGAGCTTGAATAGGACCCTATCAGCTCTCACACCTCATTGTGTGAAACTGTTTACCAGCATTGCCTTTTTCTGTAAATATTACAAGCGGAGCCCTGAAAGGAAGGATGTGTGAAAACAAAATGGCCTAACCTCGCAGCAGTCGGCTGAGCCGGCGGATCTGGGCTGGCCGAGAACTGGCAGGTCCTTGTGTTTCATTTATTCCACTGAATAATACCTAGTCGCTGGTCTTCAAGTGTTGAGTTTGCCCGTTAATGAGACAGCATGTAATGCGACCTAACATTTGTGTCAGTTTGGCGAAAGTGAGACTTTGTAATTAGGGAGTACAGATTGGGTTTCTGTCGCAGTCCTACTCTCGAATGCACACTTTTCCAGCACGTTGCCACACTTGATGCGCTCACCCCGCCCCCCGCCCCCACTGTCTTTTATGCTTGACTAGGAACAAGGTGGCCCCTAGTGTACACCCAACAGCAAATGGCCTCAGTCACCTGGACCCAACGGCCGGCAGGGTCTGCCAGAGCCGCCCATCGGAAATAATTTCCTAGTCAAAATGAAATGTCAACAATTCTCTGTTGACGCTAATACCAACCCGCAAATGGGCAAGATTTCTTTTGTGGTCTTTATTTTTACTGAAGTTATGTGTCCACGGGATTTTAAAGTGTCAAGTAGTCCCTAGCTGTGTGAGAAAAGCAGTAGTCTTCCCAGAGGCAACCACCTTCAGCTCTCGTGGTGGCAGATTTCTTTAGAACAGAATTTCACAGTGAGAAACGGGTTATTTTGCTTTGCCTGTTTTCGAATGTTATATAAATGGAACCATATTGTTGTGATTTGCTCTTTTCACTTACTATTAAGGTCTTTTTAAAATTGCTTTTTTAAAGATCCGGATATCAATTACAGACAATGAAATACGCATATTTTAAATATACAGTTCGATGGGTTTTCACAAGTGAATACGCCCATGTAACTGTCCACCGATCAGACTGTGGAACGTTTTCATCACCCCAGGAAGTACCCTCGCACACCTTTGCGGCCCGTCCTCCTCCATGAGGCAACCACTTACTTCCCGTTATATCTATGGTGATAGTCTCTCATCACAGGTTAGATTTACCTGCTCTAGAACTTCCTGTATGGCATCATACAATAGATGCTCTTTTGTGTCTGGCTTCCTTTGCTCAAAATGGTGTCTTTGAGGGTCGCGCAGAAATTTATTCTTTTTAACTACCAAACAGTATTTCCTTGTGTGAGCATACTACTGCCGTTTTATGAATTCACTTGTTGGTAGCGATTCCAGTTGTAGGACTTCTTGTCTATTCTAGATAGCAAGTTCTTTGTCAGAAATAGGTTTTGCAAATATTTCTCCTAGTCTGTGGCATTCTTTTCATTTTCTTCATGGTGTCATTTGATAAGCAAAAAAATTTAACTTCAATTATGTCCAATCTATGATTTTTTACGGTTAGTGTTTTGTGTATCCTGTCAAAGAAATCTGCCAACCTCCAGATCATCAGATAGTCTCCTGGGTTTTTGTTTGTTTGTTTGTTTGTTTTTAGAAAACATGAAGCTTTATAGTTTCAGCTTTTACATTTAGGCCCTCCTATCTCAATCTAATTTTTGTGTATGGTGTGAGGTAGTAGGCGTGGTTCTTTTTTTTTTTTTTTGATATGGATATCGAGTTGTTCTACAATCATTTGTTACAGAAACTTTCTTTTCCCCATTGTGCATGTGTGCACACGTGTGTGTGTGTGTGTGTGTGTGTCTTTGTTCAAAGTCAATCGATCACAAATGTGGATCTTATATGGTTAGGACTTTATTCTGTTTTATTAACTATTCTTTCTGTCTATATGCAAAAACAGTGTCTTACTTATTGTAGTTTTATAGTAAGTCATGAAAACAGATAGTATAAGTTCTTCCAAATTTTTTTTAAGGTTATTTTGACTACTATTCATATTTTGCATTTTTATATACATTTTACATTTTTCAATCAGCTTGTTAATTTCTACTAAAAGCCTCCTGTTTTTTTTTTTTTTTTGATCTTACATTGGATCTATAGATCAACGGGGAAAATGGATACTTTAGCAATATTAATTTTTCCAATATGTTTTTTCAGCATGTAATATGTGTTAAGTTTTTATTTAATATATTTCTGCAAAATGTAGTAGTTTTCAGAATACAAGTTTTACATATCTTAAACTTATTTTTGAGTTTGTTTGTTTCCTGAGACTATAAATGAATTGCATTTTAATTTCACTTTTTAATTGTTTGCTGGTAAAAATTGAAATGTAGTTAAATTTTGTACATTGACCTTGATTCCTGTGACTTGACTAAATTCAATTCTCAGTTGGGGGATGGGGTATTATTTCTGTTAATTCTATTTGGGGGGATAGATTTCTTAAGATGGCTTACATATATGATCATATCATCTGAAAAAAAAGACACTTTTGCTTCTTTTTAAAAAAATGTGTATAGTTTTTATTTCTTACATTGTTATACTAGATAGGACCTCTAGTATAGTGTCGAATAGATGTGAGGAGAGTAGCCATCTTGCTCCTGAAACCAGAAGCATTCACTATTTTACCATTAACAACGACATTAACTTGATTTTGGTATATGCTCATTTTGAGGTTGGTGAAATTCCTTTCTTTTTTTTAGTATTTTCAGAATTTTTTCAGGCATGTGTGTGAAATATTGTCAAAAATGTTTTTTCATCAACCGAGGTATTATTTTTTTTCTCTTTGATTCTGTTAATGTGATGAATTACAATTGATGAATTGATTTTATAATGTGAAACCCATCTTGCAATCCTGGCATAAACTCCATTTATTAATAACATTTATCCTTTTCACAGATACTGAGTTTGATTTCTTAATATTTTATTGAGGGCTTTGTATATTTATTCATGCAAGAATTGGTCAATAATTTTCTTTGAATGTCTTTGGTATCAAGGTTATGCTAGCCTCATAAAACAACTTAAAAAATATTTTCTTCAATTTTCTTAGAGTTCTAGTTTTTTTCTTAAACTTTTGATAGAATTTATGAGTAAAGACATCCAGGCCTGGGGTTTTCTTTGTTGTGAGGTTTTTAATTATGAATTTAATTTTGAAAATGCATATAAAGCTATTTGAATTTTTCCATTTCTTCCTTATGTAATTTTGGTAAGATATGCTTTTCAAGGAATTCGTTCATTTACTCTAAGCTGTTGAATTTATAGGCATAAAATCATTAACGTTTTTGTCTTCTTGGGAAATTGAATTGCTTTTCATTATGTAATAGCCTGCTTTATTACTGGTAATATTTCTATTCTGAAACCAACTTTAATTTTAATAAAGCTACTTGAGCTTTCTTTTGAGTAGTGTCTGTATGGCTTATCTTTTTTCATCCTTTTATTTTTAACTAATCTATGTCTTTATATTTAAAGTGCTATTTTTGTAGGCGGCATATAATTAGGTCTCGCTTTTTATCTAATCTAACAATATATCTTTGAATTAGTGTGGTTTGCATTGAGTGTGATCACCGATACGGTTGAATTAAAATTTGTCACCTAACCAGCTGTTTCCTATTTGTTCCTTTTGTGCTTTTGCCTCCTTTTCGAGTAATTGAAAATATTTTATGATCAAATATTATTTTCACTATTGGATTATCACGTATACCTCTCTTGAAAAAACGTAGTAGTTCCCTTAAGATTTACTGTATACATCTTATTTAACCAGAGTCTACTTTTAAATAATAGCCTGTTTCGTATCTAAAATAAGGACAACAATATATTCTTAATTTCTCTCCCTTATTCTTGTTCTGTTGTTGCCACATATTTATTCTCGCAGAGGCTATAAACACACTATACTTCTGTTTTTATTTTAGATAGTTATCTTCAGAACAATTAAAAAGAATAAAAAATGAATCCTGAACTTTATCTTTAGTTATTCCCTTTCCAACGTTGTTATTTTCTTTGTGTAGATTCAGATTTCTGTCTGCTATTATGTTCCTTTTGCCCGAAGAGCTTTCTTTAACATTATTTATCGTGTGGGTCTACTGGCAATGAACTTACTCAGATTTGTTTTTTTTAGCTTTTGGTTTGGGTTCAGGAAAATATTTCCTTCCCCTTCCTTTTTGAAAGACATTTTTGCTGGCTATAGGATTTTGTTTTGACAGGTTTGGGTTGTTATGAGGCAACAGACAGAATTCCATTGTCTTCTGTAATTCCATTGTCTTCTGTCTTGCATAGTTTCTAAAGAGAAGTCTACTATAATTCCTACATTTAATTTTTATTCCTCTTATATGGGCTATGTCTTTTTTCACTGCCTTCATAATTTCCTCTTTGTCTCCGATTTTCAGCAGTTTGAATATGATACGCCTCTGATCTGGGAGTCCTTTTGGAAGGGGAGCGTTTATTCTGCTCGGTGTTCTTCGAGGGTCTCGGAACTGTTGTTTGGTATCTGTCATTGGATCTTAGAAAGAATTTCTGAGTGTCGTTTATCTTTTCTTCCAATTACACACAGGTGGGATCGTTTGCCTTTGTCCATTTCTCTTGGATGCCTTGTTGTGTTTTCCCGTCCACGTTCCATTCTTCCCCACTGCTCTGGAGTCAGTGCCAGGAGTGTCATGAATCCGGTTCCCATGTGTGTGAGGATCTGACTGAAGAAATTTTGTTGCTGTTGTCTCCCCTTTTATTCCTCAAATTCTTGTGGGTTTAGCCCTTTAAAAAATTGTTTTCTGCCATTTTAGGGGTCTCGGAAGGGAGTGAGAGTAGACGCATGTGTGAAACCTACCGTTTTACCTGAAAGTGTTTGAATGTATTATTTAAATCAAACAAATGGTGAAAGGAACTAAATAAAGTGGTGACAAGGGCTAGATTTCCTATCATCTTTGAAGTGAATTAATCTATTATATCTTATTTTCTCATCGTAATGTACTTTTGCCTTCTCAAAAACAAGAGAAAAGAATCACAAATAATAATAGCCAACATTAATCAAACGCTTATTGTGTGCCAATGTTATAAATGCTGCTCTTGTGTTAACTAATTTAATTCTTACAACTTTATAATATAAACACTCTTATTATTCTCAGTTTTATAGGTAAGAATAAACTTTAGCACAGAACGATTAATTTGTCCAAAGATGCTGAAGTAAAAAATGACAGAACTTGGCTTCTTAACCACTGTATTCTAACTTCTTTCAACGAATGGGAAGACAATGGCTTTTATGTAACATCTTCATTCTTGTTCTCTGCAGTTCTTCATGTATTACTGTTACCTCTCCAAGCATCTTAATTTGTTATTCAGCAAGTACATATTTAGTGCCTATTAATGTGCCCACAATTATTTTGTTTTCTGTGAAGGTATCAAGAAATAGGTCAGGGCTGTTTCTTCCTCTTCCAAAAAGATGACCCCCACAAACCTGAAAATAAGCTTTATGGTACAGAATGATATTACCGTTCAGACAAAGGAAAACTTGATTTGATCTGGGTGCTGAAAAACCATGGAAAACACATTAAAAACAATGATGTTACTCAAGAGTTTGCTTAGCTTTCAGATTACCCATGCTGCTTTTCAGTTCTCCCTTTAGCTCTTTTTTGCATCCAAATCTTAGCTATTAGACTGCTTATAAATACTTCTTCCACAGAGCAAAATAAGAGGATTGTTTAAAAGTTCAAAAGATGTTCATAAAGCTTAAAGTGGGAAGTCTCAAATTCTTGAGGCATACACACACACACACACTTATTCCAATCATCTTCTTTTCCCATCAAGATGGGTCACCGAGAATTAACATATATTAAC
Source organism: Rousettus aegyptiacus (assembly GCF_014176215.1). NCBI lineage: Eukaryota > Metazoa > Chordata > Mammalia > Chiroptera > Pteropodidae > Rousettus > Rousettus aegyptiacus. The sequence goes on along the minus strand of NW_023416289.1, from coordinate 6,340,496 downwards.
ATTAGGTGTTCTATAGTATTTCTTGAATAGCTGTGAGTAAACAAAAGGTTTATAGATGCAACATTATTTTTAGGTTGGTTAGCATAGGATTTGACTCCTAATAGTCACCTAACAAATATTGTTGGTTTCACTGATTGAATGAATGAAAATAAGGAATCTCTAGGTGAACCTTCATATAAACAATGAAGAAAGTCTTCGTGAGTTCATATTTTAATTTGAAGAGATTTTCCTGACACAGTGCACATTAACATATCTTAGAGAGGAGGTTGTAGTTGATTCATTATCCTTACTTGGAAGCTCTGTAGAATTGAGGGACTAGATTCATTCATATCTTACGACCACTGCCTACCCAGTGCAGTACCTGGCAGACAGGAAGAACGCAATAAATAGTTATTGAAAAGAAAAAACGAATTATTTGACAGTATCAATTTTGATGCTGAGGGAAGTCTGTTTGCTAGAAAACCCATCCCAAGGGTAGATTCTAGACAAAACTAACAGTAACAATAGAACAATTTTTCAGGAAAAACTTGATAGCGTAGTGATCAGATCACGTTCTTGGCAGCCATGCAGACCTGGGGTCTAGTCCCATCTCTGACACGTACCAGCTAGCTGTCGACCCCAGGAAAGCTATTTGGCTTTCCAAATACCAGTTTCCTCGTCTTTCAGATTGTTGTAAGGATTAAGTAAGATGTTCCACAGCCAGAGCTTATGTCATGACCACCTACAGTAAGCATTCAACAAATGGTAAAGAAATAGTTATTGTTATAGAGAGATTTCAGGAGTTGAGGCCGTGGCCAGTAGGATCTATAAAGAATCTTGACAAAAGCGAGGGAACCGAAAACGGGGGGTCTACAAGCTTCCTGTGGTTTTCTTGCTCTAGGAATTTTGAGTGACATTCATTTGGGCATAAGGATATGTGGAAAGAGATGGGATGGGGACAGGGGCTGGAAATCTTTCCTACTTTTAGAGGAATGGCCTCTACCAAGGATCTATGCCGACAGGGAAACATAAGCTAACCCTATCAGCTGAGGATGAAGGCGGCCAGAGGCAATGGGATACGACACGGAAATGAGTTCTCCTTGGTCAGGTGTCAGTTTGCTGCTATGGTCTAAGGAAATGGTGCTCAATAATTCTCAGAGATGGGTAACAATACCACTTACATGGCAGTTCCTCGTACAATTTCATAGCACTTGCACGCATACTATCTGTTTCAATGTCTACCACAATTCTATGAGGAACCTGAAATAAATATTATCATTCCCATTTTATAGATGAGTAAATACTTTCTGAGAAGGGAAATGACCATGCCCGAGGCCATTCAGCTACAGTAGTTGACCTTAGCCTTGAACCCAGGTCCTCACTTTGGGTTCATTATTTTTTTCTCATGAAACTAAGCAGTGTGTCTGTTCTATAAGAATCTGTTTTGATTCTTTCGTGCGCTTGCCCACGTGCTAGACCCTTAAGATTTTGTGTTTATAAGATCATTTAGTAATTAGCAGCAGCAGCTAAAAGAGACAGCCTATTTTTAAAACATTATCTCTCCTTTTGGTACAGCAGGGAACAAAGTTTGTCCTCTGGACACACTGTATCTTTAATGATGCCTATAAGGTGATGCCCCGGCCCTTGGGTTAAGAGACCCTGACTCTTCCAGGACTGCTGGTCATCCAGAGGAGGTCGTGATTCTTCTTGTGACGCATGAGGCTCTGCTCATTCCCATCAGTCACTCCACGAAGGGGCCAGAGCTGCTAAGCAGAATGAACCTCAGGACAGACAGCAGTTAAAATCCAAAAGATGCAGCCTCACCAGCAGATGAGGTGTTGATTATGGAGTCCTTTTCATCTCTCAGTTTATATTTCAAGTTGGCACTGGACTCAATCTTACTATCTCTGGTTAATGCACTCACTGTCTTTGTTTTAAATGGAAAAAAAGGGGGAAATATATCGACACTCTTGCAGCAGCATAGGAAATCTGCCTAAAGTGGAATCTTTTTCTTTATCATGATTAACATTAATCTTTACAGTCCTCCAAAGTAATTAGTGTATAATTGGCTTCCTATTCATATGGATTGGTGTTATTCTTTATGAGTTTCCAGGTGATAGTTTGTTTCAGGAAGAATCCTCTCCAGAAACCATTTTCAAGATTATTATCGAATTCCTTAACGACGAATTAGAAGCCAAATTGGCTAGGCTAAATGCACAGCCAGCCAGCTGGCAGCAGGCTGATCTCGTCTCTCCTGGATCCTGAACTGTCAGAGGTGTGACTGACAAAGCTACCGAGGGCAGCTGTCCGTTCCAAGTCTTCAGGGGGAGGGCGGCAGCCACGCCAGCCTCCCGTTCTCATCCCGAGCCCGGCTCGTGCACTGCAAAGCCCGCAAGGATGCGGCTCTCATGCACGCCTGTGCTCTCTGACGCGACCCTGAACGTGAGGGGGGGGGGCGGGGCACAGGCCCTGCGCCCCGTTCCCGAAATAATGTCATCGTGTTCCAACAGCAATTCGAAATGAAGAGAATCATCGCACGTTACGCATTTTGAAACGAGGTCGTGTACCTCGTCCAAGGTCACACAGCTATGGCATGGCCAAGTCGGGACTTGGACCTAGCTGTCTGCCCCCGACCCAGCGCTTCCAGCTGTCACCTTTACTGTCACTGCCGAGACCGCGGCTCCCTGCCGTAACTGCTACATCTGGAAAACGCGGGCCCGAGGGAACTCTCAAATGTGAAATTATAGCTCTTTGCCTTCTGAGATTCTAATTTTAAGAAAACCCAGAGGAAGATTATATTAATATATTTATTCAACCGTCGTGTGCAATGTTTACATTGACAAAATGCTTTCTACTGTAACAGAACAGGCGGAAACTTTTCTTTGGCCATATAATTGCCTTTTCTTTCATATTCATTTATGCCTTTGATGTATAGAGTATATTTCTGACGTGGTCTTCGGAGACCGTGTACAATGGTAACGGATTCAAAATAAGATTAACAAAAGATTATTTCCTGTTACTCGCAGGGAAAACCGACCAGGGCCGCGCCAGTCTCCGTGCCCCGTAGATGTGATGCAGAAGAGCCCGATGTTGTCCCCAGCCGGGCGTGTTCGTGGACCTTTAAAGCCACACGCGGCTCCTGTTCCCGGCTCATTTTCTGGCGTTCAGGGGGTCAGGGCGCTCGGCGTTTTGGATAACGAGCTGCCGCCAGCATCGTCTGAAGGACACGCTCGTGCGTTCCCGTCGATCATCAAGCGGGAGCCCTGCACGGAGCTTTCGTGCTGACCATTCCCTTTGCCCGGAAATCGTTCTCGCCAGATGGTCACATGACTGCCGCCTTCTCGCCATTCAGGCCTAAAGTCGGGCGGCACCTCCTCCAGGAAGCCTGCCCTGACCGCAGATCCAAAAGCGCCCCTGGTCGGTGGTGTGCCCTGGCGTTCTCTTTCATTTCTCTCTTCAGCGTGTAGTAAATAGTCTTTTAAGTCTAAAGGTCCAGGGTTTGGTGAGAATAAATCTTTTAAAAAATACTGATAACCTGATATTTTGTCATTTGCTCAGTTCCTGTGATCTGCTGTAAAATAAATTAAGGATTTTTTAAAATTTAAAATTATACTTTATTGAGGGTGTTGTCGACCAATTTAATATTTCAAAAAATAATTGGAAGTTTTTTTATTTTTATAATAAGCGGAATTATTGATAATGTAATACTTCAGTTTTGGTCTTCAAGTCAGTCTCACTGTGGCTTCTTCTGTAGATCCTCAGGAATCTCTTCAGTGTAGCGTACCCTGAAGGCTTACAAGACACTTCTTGTCTTTTTAAAAAATCGGAAGGTGTGGAAGGCGTGCGCATACTGAGCTAGGGCCAACGCCTATATCCGGCCACCTTACATGTCCTAAATAATCAGTAGATTAAAAAGTTATTCTCAAAAAAAGTTTGTATACAGTCACATGTCTCTTAACCACAGGGATACATTCGGAGAAGTGCATTAGGCGATTTTCTTGTCGTATGAACTTCATGGAGGACACTTAACACACAGCCAGGTGGCACAGCGCGCTCCACACCTAGGCTCTGCGGCATGGCCAGCCTATGCCTCCCAGGCCACAAGCCTGTACAACGTGTACTGTGCCGAATACTGCAGGCGGTGGTGACACAAGGGGAAGTATGTGTGTATCTAACCATAGAAAAGGGACAATGAAAATATAGTTTAAAAGATCAAGAATGTGGGCACATATGTTGGGAGACGGGGAGGGCTGTGGAGGGAGGCGTGGGGGGTGGGGGAGAAGCATCAGAAAGGAGGGAGGACGGGGGGGGGCGCGGAGATGGGAGATCGCAAGACCCTGAGGGATAACACTTGTGACAGAAATGATGAGAGAGAGAGAGAGAGAGAGAGAGAGAGAGAGAGACAGAGACAGAGAGACAGAGACAGAGACAGACAGAGAGAGACAGAGAGACAGAGACAGAGAGACGAGGAGAGAGACAGAGACAGAGACAGAGAGAGAGAGGAGGGGGGAGGCGGGAAGGGAGAGGGAGGGAGGGAGAGGGAAGGAAGGGTGTGGGATTGGGAGAAAAGACAGAAATGCGGGGAAGGGAAGTGAGTCTGTGGGCACGAGCGTGCATAGTGCGCGTGGGGCGGGGCCGGTGGGGCGTGTGCCCCCGACTGCCCCTCTCCCCAGCCGCTCCTCTCCCTCACCTGGGGATGAGGGTGGGGGGTGCACAAGGCGGGAGGACTACACGCTGAGCCTCCTACGCAGACTACCCGGAGCGAGCGGTACTTTCCACATCTTAGTTCGGATCCAGCGTATTCTCTCAGTATTTCAAATAAATTTTTTATGATAATCCATTACAATCTTATAATCATACATGCGGTCTGTCACTGATGGAAGCGTCTTTACATGGCGCATCACTGTACATTTGTGTGAATATTCGTCTTTTTTCTTCAAAAATTGCAGGCAGCGCGCCTAACTATGCCGTGACTTAGAAAACCAAGTGAGGAGGCTTGAATTGGGAGGGACGGTTGAGGGACAGGCAGACTGGTTACGGGGTCCTCAACTCAGGCTACACATTATTAAGAATGATCTATCCTAGCAACCAGGACCAATTGGAATCTGGGGCGGCGGGCGGGGGGAGGGGTGTGGAGCCCAGGGACTGGTACTTTTTAAAGTGAGCCAGGTGACCCGATTTGCAGTCAGGGCTGAGAAGCACTAACTAGATAAGCAGGCTGTTAGTAGTTCAGTCTTGGGAAGAGAGCCATCGAGGTGGCAGTTGCCAGACCCCCGCCTTCCCCAGGCCTGCCAGGTAGAGGCACCCGATCGTCACCCAGCTCCGACTGAACCTGGGCAAAGCTCAGGATCCCCCTTCCCGCCCATCCGCGGATCCCTGCCACTCTCATCAGTGTCCGATGAGCCTAGAGGTGCCACGCAAGCACACGCGCCCTGATTCAGAGCAAAGCCTTTGGATCCACGGAGAAATAAACCCCACCTCTTCAGCAAGAGGCCACGTACAGCCACATGGCAAGGGGCCCGAATCCAGGGGCGGGCTGAAAAATGGGGACCATTAGCGCCATCAGTCAAACCACAGATGAGAAGCAAATAAGGGAGATATTGATTGAGCATTTCTGAGAAAGGAACAAACACTGTGAACATCGCCTGTACAGGGAGTGTAGTCTGATCCGAGGTGAAAATAAGGTGTGCCCGGTGACGAGATAATTATGATCCCACGAAGCGCCTAAACGTGTGCGTTTTTTGTGACTTGAGACAAGCGTACAAATTATTTAGATGGGCTAATGCTGGGAACGTCAGAGTGCCACTCACAAGCATGACCGGGGGAGAGAGTGGCCTTGGTTAGGTCCTGGCAAAGATGAGAGGGCCGGCAACGCCCAGCCGCCTTCTGGGACAGGAAGCAGGGTGCCGGGGGCTGCGGCCCCCAAAGCTGGCGTCGGTCGAAGCCCCGTGGACGTGGCTGTTGCTAAGCGTGCTCACTTCGTCAATTCGCCGCCGACATGTGGGCTTCCACTCTCCTGCAGGCACAAGGCATGTTGTACTTCCCTGCCCTTTGAACTATGAGTGAAGGGTCATCCGTCGCCTCCTTGTGGAAGCAGTTAAGAGCCGCTTCTCTATTTGCGTTGATTTTCTCTTTTACTCTGACAACGAACCATCGACCTCGTGTTGAGATAGTGGCGTCGAAAGATGGTGGAGCCTTGGGTCCCCGAGTGACGAAATGGAGCACAGCTGGCCCACAGATGACACGAAGACACATAAGCTGTCTTGTGTCAAGCCACAGAACATTGGGGGTGATTTTTATTGCAGCAGAGCCTAGCCTATCCCGACTACTTCAAGGACTTCCCCATGAACGCGCCACTGTTAATACTCTCTAGGACTTCACGTCTAGCCTGGTAAAGGAGAGGGAAGCAAATTGTTCATTACAGGCAGTTTCTGGATCTATCTTTCTACGCTCATCTGAGTCGGCAGACTCAAGGGGATGGCGAATAAAAGAGAGCTAATTTTGTCGACTTCCTAGTCGAGACCCGGCATTGCGCTAGACACTGTGGCTGCTATCAATCTTTAAAACAGCATGCTTATATTTATATTATAGATGAGGAAGAGTTGCTCAGAAGAGGCTTGATTACTCGCCTGAAAATTAGATAGCTAGTAGATGTCAGAGCCGGGACAAGAACCCAACTTCATCTAACTTCGAAACCTACGTTCTTTCTCCATAGTATCAACATATGAGTGATGAACTTTTAACCCCCTATAGCCTGTTGATATCTTACTCCTAACCATGATCTCTTTCAAATAATCTTTAGTTAGATTGATTTACTATTTAAGCTTTTATTCTTAGAATTATTTCCCTTCATTTCACCCAGGTTTGTTTTTAGTGATCTTTGACACCTGAGGTGCTACAAATCTCTGTGTTTGTTTAAACTCCAACCCAACGCTCACGTTTGTTTTAAGTCAGGATTTCATCGCCAAGATGGCTGGACATGGCTTCTCTGTAGCTACAGGTTTTTAAGCGTGTGAGGTTTGCCCTCTATGGCCAGGACCTTGGAGAGAAATAGAATGAGACGTAGAAGGAGCAGGCTTCTTTCTGAAGAATGAAGGCTGTACTCAAGTGACTCGGGTCTTTTGGCTCATAGGATCTTTCCAGCCGCCATCTCCATGACCATTTGCAACGCACGATGCGTCTACTTTAGGCGAGTCCCAGTGACTCCCTCTGGGCCCCACCGGAAGAAGAGGCAATCGTGATGCGCACCCATGACTCACCCTCTCCACACTCACGGGATGGTTCAGTTGGCCGTGAGGGTGCAGCCAAGTCGCTCTATTCGACGTTCGGTTGAGGGCATGCCTCCACCTGCATCCTCTGACTCCTGACATGACTTCTCGATGCAGAGCCAGGATTTTTCTCAAGTGTAACAATATTAATTATCAAGTCACTTGAAAAGCACGTGTGATGTATGTGTGCATTTATTTCACAGGAATGGTATAAAGATTAAATACTTAATGAATCCATTTTTCATATCAAGGATATATTTGCCCTACGCCTAAATATATCTCTCCCTTCTGTTTCTCATGAGAAATATAGCTATCTTTATTATGTAATCAGTAATATATCATTCCTTATAAGCAGGATCTAATTTTAGCAGCATGATGAATGGCCCTGCAATGTATTCCACTGCCCTCTGCAGAGAGGAATATATATCAGACCTGCTCAGGTGTGTGTCATTTCTTTATACTGGGAGCTTTCAACTCCCCAAGTGGCAGCCTGGGTTTTTCTGGCCGAGAGCCCCAAGTTCTGACTCTGTTTTGGCATGCTCAGGCAGCGTCAGGAAATGGCCATGTGTGAACAATAACTAGGTTTGCGAGTTCCAGCCGATGAGGTATGTGGCTCTTCTGTGCCTGGGTTTATTGAATCAGCTAGAAAATGACCACTTAGGTTTCTCCTTCATTTACGTGCAGGACCTGCCCGTATAGGTCTACGCTCGAGTCCCTCAACACCATCTCCCATTTTTCCCCATTTTATTTTTAAGCAGTGACGTTTCTTGAAACGGCAGGAATCATTCCAGTTTGACGAGCAGCAGAAGCAATTGGCGACTTTGTTTTTCTTGAGCTTCTGAGGATAAAACTTCATTTTCTTTGATGCTCCCTCCCCCTGAATTTTATAGCTGCTTCCGCACATTCAAAGCAACTTACAACTCCATAGCATTTTAATTTTAAAGCTGTTTTGAATGTATTTTTAATAGATCTGTAGACGAGTCAAAGCAGTGCTTATCTACATTTCAGATGTGAAAATTGAGGCTCAGAGCGATTAAGTGATGTGTTCAAGTTGTGGGACATGGGCTGGTAACGACTAAAACCTAAAGCTCTCTGTACTGCCTTTACTTAATTTTAAATGGCATCTATATAAGATGGAAGGTAAATTTAGAAGTGTTTGTTTTTGCAATAGTCGTATACATGAAGGTCTGAATTTGTGCAACTGCTATGTTTGTTGATTCTAAGATGTACTTTTTTCTCATATTCGTGTCTCTGATACTGTGACACGTCTTGTAACCAATCGGGTTTCATGATCTAACTGGCTGTGTTTTTTCTTTCTTAGTGGTCACAGCTGGTTGATTCTTAAAATATCCCGAGTCTTCACCCCTCTCTGTCTTCAAGCCTTTTGCAATGCCACTTCGCAACATCTCCTATCAAATGGTCAAGTCTCCTTACCTTGAAAATGGCCTTATCTTTATTTATCCCTATGGAGGACACTGTGGGTGCCCCCACCCTTTCTCTTTGCCCTTACCATTTCAGCCTGCCTGACTCCCAGGTGCACCTGCATTTCTTTGCCCAAGGGCTGTCTGTGGCTGCCAAAGCCTGTTTTGCCTGCCGTGATGGCTTAAAAAATATGTTCACAGATACTTCGACACTCCTCCCGCCTCTCCTCTTGAATATGAGCCAGGCTTCATGACTTGACTCGCTTCCGTCAAGTGGAATGTAGTAGAAACGATAGTTTGGCTTTCGAGACTAGGTCATAAAAGGCACTGTGGCCTTGCTGTCTCTCAGATCACTCGCCTTTGGGGTGAGCCGTATGCCTTGTCCTGAGGAAAGTGAAAGGTCAGATGGAGAGGTCTGCATGGCGAGAAATTGAGGCTGCTGGCCACGAGCCAGCACTCACTGGCCAGCCATGTCCGTGAGCCATCTCAGAAGAAGATCGTCCAGCATTCATTCGGTCTTCAGATAACTAAAGTCCTACCGGTTCTCACCTGTCGTCTCATGCAGAACCGTAAGCCAGAACCAATGAGCTAAGCTATTCCAAAATCCTGACCCTCACGAACACTATGAGATAATAAATATTATATCAAGCCACTAAGTTTTGGGGTAATTTATTGCACATCGATATATAAATAAATGCATCCATGCGGCAGGCCGGAAATGTTGGGGGGTTACCTTTTAGAAGCATCTCTTAACCAACGACATGCAGCAGCTCACATAAATACCACAGCTTCCTCGTCCCTCAGGTACGATGACGGAACTAGCGTTTCCCCGGGGGGCTTAAGTTCTATTTTCTCAGGGTGGTAACTGGATTGATAGCTTCCTTTATTGTCCGCTTTCCCTTTTCTGCCTAACTTCTTCACTTCCCTATCGGCGTTTCCTTCCCCATGCATATTAATTAGTTGTTCTTGAGTCCTTGTTTCAGAATCTCCTTTTTTTGGGGGGTTAGGGGGAAGGCAAAATGAAAACTAGGGCCATTCCATGTCATCATTTGCCGATGCATTATTCATTTAAATTTTTCTTTCCATGGCTGCGGTTCGAAAGCACCAGCCTGGGCTGAAGAAAAACGAAAACTAAAACAAAACAACCACCCGTCTGCTGCACACATGTATGAATATTGATGAACGCATACCCTCTTCCCCAATTTCTAATACAGTGTCAAGCTCAAAACCAAGAAAAGGAAGTTCTCAAGTGCCTGAGATAAAGAGAAGACTCCAAGTCACAGCGCTAAGAGGGCGGCGAAATGAAAATGTTTGCGTGTGAGTCAAGAGGAGAGAGGCTGTAGCAGCCAAAGTTGTGAAGCTCCATGAGCAGAATTACGTATGCCTGGGACCCACAAATGCCAGGAATGAGAACCAGCACCCTTACAGAAAGCCAGGGGCCCTAAAGAGCTTATCTAGTATCTTCTGAATCAGGGACTACAGAAACCATCCACTAGCCTAGGGAAACAGCAAGGAAGTTTGTACTTTTCCTAGGCCATGATGATAATGATGATGATGATGATGATGATGATGATAAAGGAGGAGGAGGAGAAGGTGGAGGAAGGCCGTGCCACAAATCGTATAAGGCCTGAATTCTTATTACTCGTGTGCTACAAGGACCCAAAACTAAGACATTATCCTAAAATCTTGCCCAGAATTGGTGAATGTAAAAATAGTCCCATAGGGATGCTCTGGAGAACATGAAACTTCTGTGAACTCCCCTTTCTCTCTCATCTCCATAAAGAGTTTACAGAAAGAAAAAAAGGGAGAGAGAGAAGAAAAGAAAAACAGAAGGAGCCAAGAGGTGAAGCAAGTGGGGAATTTACATCTCGAGAACTGGGAATGATAGATAGAATGATCTTAAAAAGACTTTAAAGTAGGTCTGTTAAGACACTTCCAGAAACGGATAAAGGAAAAGTAATCACGAAGCAAGAATACGACTATTTGAAAATAGGTAGATGACTGGAAAAAATTCTAAGAATGAAAAATATAGTAATTGAAATGAAAACCAGATAGGCCAATTGGGCTCTAAAATAGATACGGCTGATGAGATAATAAGTGAATTGGAGAGAAGATCTGAGAAAATCACTCAGAGTATAACACCGAAGATAAAGAGATGGAAAATACGAAAGCTGATCAAATGAGAAGGTCTTACATACATTGATTAAGAGTTCCAAATGGGAAAAAAAAAAATAAGAGGCAAAGAGATAATAGCCAAGAATTTTCATTAGCTAATTTTCATTATCTAAGACATGTGCCTTCAAATTGAAGCGCGCCAGGTATAATTGAAAACAAACCCGCTTTTAAACACAGTAGTTCAATGTCAGGGTATCAACCTTGAAAACTACCAGAGAGAGAAAACAAATTGCCTACAAATAGATGATAATTAGGTGGAGAAGCCTACTTCTCAAAAGCGGCAAGAGCTGGCAGAATATAGCTTTTATGTTATAAACGTAGTTCTAAAGACACAGAAATGATGCATTTAAATTTCTGAGCGAAAAACTAGAGTGAAAGTAAAACGGTCGATTTCAGAAAACAAAATACTATTGTGGCAAGTAGTACACGACGATTTACTTAAAAACACCTCTGTCCAATTTGCTTACGTGGTTTCCCATTTCACAGAATGTTAGAAGCAAAACACTTGAGGAGATGCCACCAGAGGTAGGCTCTGACCCCAGTGAGAGGGGGACCTGCTGGACTGTTCAAAGAAAAGTTAGGCAAAATGTGAACAGAAGACAAAGGACTCAAAAAGCATTCTGATCTGTGGCCATTTATGGTAGGTGGAAATAATGATTCTCGCTAAAAAAAAAAAAAAGCCTTTGAAGACATCTCCATATCACGGCAATGCTCTTTTGGTTTATTATAGTTTCATCGCATGTTAACTTTGCTTATAAGTTTTATTTACTTTGTCACACATTTATTTTCTACTACACTTCTTCGCTTAACATCTCCCAAGCATCATGCCGAACTTTTTTTTTTTTTTTAATAGCCGGTCATTTAATCCTCCCAGCATTTCTCAGGGGCAGCAAGTGTTATCCCATCTCTATGGATGGGAATCTAGCAACTCGCAGGGTTTCCTAACCGCCCAATTAATCGCGGTCGAACGCGGTAGTATCTGGGTTCCTCGCGAACCCGGTCTGTCCGACTTCCGAGTGCCTTCACGCCCCTTGTGCATCCGCAGAGCGTGGTAGGATGACCCTCAAGAAGGGCTAAATTATGTTTCGGGAAAGTCTGTTTTAAAAAGCTGGGAAACATGTGTGACATTTGAGAAATTTTTCTATCCAGGAAAAAAAAAAAATCAATTTTAACAAGTGCTGGTGCTTCAAAGGGCATAAAGTGTGGGTTATCAGGAAAAGCCACATGTGGGGAGCAGCTCTTTCTCCAACTTTGCTAGATAAATGAGACAGCCTTGAATTTCAATGATCTTATAAATGCAACATGAGTGATAAATATAAATCTATTAAAGCTCTTTCATTTAGAACAAGGAACCCGTATTCTTTGACCATATAACTTTTTTTTTTTTTTAATGCATCTTTCAAACAGAAAAATTTGCTTGCCATTGATGAGTCACTTCCTTGGTTCTTTACGACGTGCAGAGAAAGGGCCAGAGCCGGCGCGGGGGCGGGGTGGCGGGGAGGGAAGGCCCTCTGTGTTTGCCAGAGAGTCCCCAGGATGCCGTTTTGTGTAGTTGTTTCCTTATGCGAAGGATGGCTGCCGACACCCAGGGTCTTCCCTGTCACTGAAAGAGCAGAGGACAATGACGTTTGGAACTCCAGGGACCTTTCCTTCATCAACAGGTGTTTGGCAGGGAGCATTTCTGGGAAGATAATGGCGTTTCACTCCTCATTGCCAGAAGTATCTCTCCGGGGCGCAATCAACCTGCTCTGAAACCCACATCCCTCCACCCCTACCCCACCCCCGTCCCTATACCACAATCAAGGTTTCGTTCTCTCTGTAAATTGGATTTATTTTTATTTTTATTTTTATATGACCATTCGACAGGTAAATGAACATATCTGTCACGGAACTGTAGCGCTATTGTTTAAATGTGGGGATGACGATTCCAGTTCTCCAGAGGGACCGCCAAGGGCGCAGAGTTCCTTTCCTCCCCGAGCGATGTGTTTGTCCCCCGTTACTACGGGCTCGGTGCAGTCACATACCTTCAGCGTAGTCCAGATCTTTCCAGAGGGGGGGTGCCTGCAAATGCTTACTATCAGGCTACTTCTGACAATGCCTAATGTAATCCATATACTACACATACATTCTAGTTACACAATTTATGAGGTATAACAAGGGGAGAGAAGTAAAGCTGGGATATAATTGTGACTGATGTGAAACAGACATGTGGAATGAATGGCCTTACAACATTTTCTTTGAAGTTTGTTAAAAGCAGTAAAGTGATATTCGCTCTAAGTGAAACCTGCTGTTACAGATAGGCACTGGCTTGGCGAACATTTTCTTTTTACTTTATTTCTTGAATTTTAATTTGCCACTTAAAATTTTTTTTTTTATTCGATGTGCAGTGGAAGAGAAAGAGAATTTTAAAAAGCTGTGGAGCACCTACTACGTGCTCATCCTGTGTGTCAGGCATTTGACGTCAGGGCAGACTTACGGGCTGTATAGTAGGCACGCAGCGCCTAGAACCCACTGAAATATTTTAATTTCTTTGAAAACCAGAAGAAAACAATGAATATAATAAGAACGTATGAACATATTAATTCATAAAATTAAAAATTAATATCGTAATAATGAATCCAATATGGATTATATTTGTCCTTTAATCATTTTATTATGAAAAAAGGGGTCCATAAAGACAAAGCGCCGAGGAAGCCACGGTTTTTACCATGTGGCCCCAGCTTATGTAAATGATCTCAATTTTCCTGAGCAATTCTAAAGGACTGGAAGGCGTGGGCCAAGTAATACTTCAGAGACAAACTCTCCTGAGGTCCTGCATCTAGGAAATGGTAGAGCCAGGCCTTGAGACTCTCGTCTGACTCCTTCCACTAAAGGATTGCTTAATGGATAGGCCGTTCTATGTCAGAACACCTGGCGTTGAGGATAAAAAATGTCGTTTGTGCATTTGTTCCCAAAGAAATGAATGGAAAGTCAATGTGTTTTTCCACAAAATGTGGGAAGATGTCTAGAAATATGTGTAACCCAGATGTCCCTAAGCTCACCCGTTTCCAGGTCAGGACTTCTCTTTAACATGCAAATAATACTCTAAGCCCCTCTGGGAAGTCCGGGCTTCGTCCCTGTGGTATTATCTCCCCCGTCTTTCTCTTGGGATCTCGGGAGACAATTTAGTTCCTCAGTAATGCTCACAGTCTCAGATTAGGAAAGTCACTTTTCGGGAAGGTTGCCACAGCTTTCTCCTCGTGGCCGTATGCCCCTACCTATATTTTCCAGAGCACAGCGAAGACGGAGCTGGAACTCCGAATCACGTTTTCCTGAAGTCTTAGAGTTACCGGCTGGGCGAAACTGAAAGTAACATTTCGCTAATACCTCGGTTGACCACGTATTCCAATTCTGCCAGGACTAAGGCTGTTTCTAGGATCTTTCAGTCTAAACCTGGGACAGTCTGGGGGAATACCTGGACAGGTTGTGAAACCTACCAATGTCACAGGTGTCTCCTCTTGAACCCACATGGCTGACATGACCTCACTTAGGACCTTGTCTTTGCCATCAGCCGATCTCGGCTTGGCTCAGCTGGTCTGTCCCCATCCCCGTAATCACCACGCATGCTCCTTCCTCTGATTCCTGACCCGACTTGATTCCTGGCCTCAGAGAGGGGAAGAAATCTCCCCTCTAGTTTAAGGCCGGCCTCCTTTCCTGCCTCAGCCTAGTCCATATTAGGAACATCTCTTCCCTTGCTGGGAAGACCTGTATTCCTTCATTAGACTGCCATTAAAACCCACGTGGCCTGGACAAGACAAAATCAGAGGTCCACAGGACCTTTCTCAAAGTCAAGGTCATTTGGTCTTAAATGATGCCATATACAGTATCTTAATGGGGAGTGACTGCTAATGGATACACAATTTACTGTTGGGGTGACAAAAATATTCTGGAATTAGATTGTGGTGATGATCGCAAAACTTCGTGAAAGTCCTCATTTAACGTCATTGATAGGTTCTTAGAAACTGCAACTTTGAGCAAAACGACTCTCTAAAATGAAACCAATTTTACTATAGGCTAATTGATATAAACAAGAGTTAAATTCCCAGGGCATATTTCTGGTCACAAAAGCATCGGTCAGGGTGTGATTGGGGACCGACAGAAAAGACAGGAACTTTCTGGAATAACGGGAATGTTCCATATTTTGTTAGGGGTGTGAGCTATATGGCTGTATGCATTTTTCAAAACTCATCAAACTATAACAAGATCTGTGCATTTCACAGGTAAATTTTTGCCTCAACACAACAACAACAAAAATAAAAGTCAAAAAACAAAAACCCTTAGTAAAATTGGAATCGAATACTTCCATCTAGGTATGACAATTTTATCATGTATATAATCTCAAACCAATAGTAAATATATTACTTACTACTTAACCCACTAGAATCATATCATTATAGTTAGAAAAAAAATCGACATGCTCTGTTATGGATGATATGCTTTTAAAAGGTGCTCACCAATGTAATTAGTGAAAATAAAAAATGAGGTTTCTGTATTAGAAAGGAGGAGGCAAAATATTGTTATTTATAGTTATTGAAATTTTCCACCTAAAAAATTGAATAAATACTGATAAATTGTTAGAACTAAGAGGGTTCATTATCCTAACTGTAAAACAAATAACTTTCCTGTATAATAGTAAATACTGGAAAATATAATAGTTAAAACAATCTCATTTTAAAAAATTAACAAAATCACGATGCCCAAGACCAATGTAAAGAAAGTTATTAAGCTCCACAGAGGGACACAAAAATAACTTTAATAATTCAAGGGTCCATCTCATCTTTGCACGGGTGGACTCAACGTTATAATGATATCACTTCTCTCCAAATTCATATATACTCAGTCCCACACAAATCTCAGCAAGGTTTTTATGAACCTTAAAAAAGAAAGTTATTCTAAAGCGAATCTAGAAGTATAACTGCAAGAATGGCCAGAGGAAGACGGAAGAGGATGAACTTTCTTCCACCAAGTGCAGGAATTCACTAAAGTCGGTGCCGAACTGGTGCCGGAAGAGAGAGGCCATAATAGAACATAATAGGGACACGACAAAAATCCAGGCGTGAAGATGGAGTAAGACAGAGCCAAGGTAACATTGAAATAATTAGAAAAAAAAGACTGGATCGTTCACCAAATAATGTTGGGAGGTACCTGATGCTCTCTTCATGGGGGAGCCAATCTGGTTGCCTGGAGCCCGGTCACTCCTTTCCTACTGGCTTACTGGTCCCCCAGCAGAGAAGCTTGGGAAGGGATTTTGGCCCAATGTGTGTCACAGGTTTATCGTTGGGTAATCCCTGTATCTGGAAGGTTCCTTTCTCCTTTGTTCCTGCATTCTAGTTGGTTATCCACTGACATTTCTGGCTAGGCGTGGATCATGTGCTGCTTAACCCTTTAGCCAGGAAAAGGGTAGGTCAGAGACACATGAAACAACTGGAATTCATTTTTCATCGTACAGAGTCATCCCGCCACCAGAAGGAGAAGAAGGAGCGCTAAAGGGGGTAAAACTAGCAGATTTTCACTAACATATGTAAAGCATTCTCACAGAGTGATAAGAACTAGTATTCTCAAAAGAACATGAAAAATCATGAAGATTTCTCCTTAATTATAATTCGCTTTTCCTGGGTCCTATTCTTTTATATTTCTGCTGGATGCTGCCCAAGGTTGTAGTTGACTGGTCTGCAAATTAGGCTGGAATAATTTATCACAAGATGATATATGTTATAAGGAGCTTCCTCTTAAGTAACATGTAGACTATAGAGACCTTCTGATGACAATGTTTTAATTCAAAATAATGTCTCTAGTTGTGAGAATGTGAGGCATGATGACTAAGATTCAGTCCCTCAGGCAGAATGAACGCTCAAGTCTTTATTTCACTAGAGTTCAATAAGGCTTTCTTCTTTCATCTTTGAAAATTAAGGGAGTGCCTTGTTCTTATGATTTTTCTTAAATAACCTATAATTTTGCAATGATTTTATGTGCATATTTCTTAAATGTAGTTAGGGACCTAAACTTTGCTGTTTTGTTTTAAATTTGGTTTTTCTCCTTGAAAGAAAAAACGGATTATTACTTTTATTTTTTCACATACATTTTTATTATTATACATTTTCACCTGTTAGATTTCACATTACTCTTTTTAAAAAATATAAGCTGTATGTGTTAGACCTATGTGAGAGGATTCATAGAAGATAAAAAAGCTTAATTTTTGAAAAAATAAAACAGAATTCTTATTAATTCAGAATCGTTAAACACATGAAGCACAATTATTTTGCTTTTTTAAAATTGCACTTTATGTTTACACTAGAGAAAGTGGCGTGTGTGTGTGTGTGTGTGTGTGTGTGAGAGAGAGAGAGAGAGAGAGAGAGAGAGAGAGAGAGAGAGAGAGAGAGAGAGAGACCGCGCATGAGCCAGGCTATAGCAAGGAGTTAGCTCAAGAGAGCCCTTCTAGGATGTATTCCATTGCATAAATAAAATTATAAGCTCTACTATTTAACAACTGTGTCTTGGGGGAGTTATTCATCTTTGGGCCTCAGCTTCATCATTTACAAGTGAGGATTACAATAGTAACTACCTTATGGGGTGGTTTTGAGAGTGCCATGAATTAAAGCGCTTTGAACAGTGCCCGGCCCAAAGTAAGCGCACAGTTGGCTACAACCACGATTTGGTGCCGTGAGTAGCCACAGCCCAGCCTGCAGACTGCTGTGTAGCTAACATTGTGGGCTTCGTGAGGTTAAGGATCTCCGGCATGACAGAATACAGTTAAATAGAATTGGATAAGCTTCTTTCCTTGAACTCAAACTCTCTGTAAATAGGTGTTTCATCTATGGATAAATGGTCACTACCGTTAACTAGAAACATAAAGATTTCTCAGAGTTCCTCGTCACTCCCTGTGGCCCTTATTCCATGGTGGTTTATCCACTGATGTTTCTTTTTCCCCTGCCAATCTGCGGACTTCAAGGAGGCTCCGATATTTACTACCGATTTCCCTGGATCTGCTGCGGGCCTGTCACAGAAGGGTCCACTGAATATTGTTGAAGGAATAAATGAATGAATGAGCAAATGAAGGAACAGGCAGATGACACTCCAACCCTCTTATTTAAATGTGACTCCGCCGTCTGGTTGGAGTACCATGCAAGTCAGGACTGGAAGCCCCACGGGCTAACTACTTGGACTGCAGCGAGACATGTTTCATCTCCTTGAAATCTATTAAAAGATCATCCTTCAAAAATTCTTTCGAGCTTCTTAAGAAGAGGAAATTCCATCATCGTATGTGCTTCAGCCATGAATTTTAAATTTTCTCCTTTGAGAAAACATGAAATATTATACCAACTTAGATAAAATCTTTTCGCTACTTTTGTTGGTCATTCATGCATATACACTATTAAAGATGAAACAGAATTGAAAGGTGGTGACCAAAAAAAAAAAAAACGTGATTTAATT
Source organism: Rousettus aegyptiacus (assembly GCF_014176215.1). Lineage (NCBI taxonomy): Eukaryota > Metazoa > Chordata > Mammalia > Chiroptera > Pteropodidae > Rousettus > Rousettus aegyptiacus. The sequence goes on along the minus strand of NW_023416289.1, from coordinate 6,322,183 downwards.
TAGGGGAATTAAAAGGATGAGAGTGAAGCGATAAATACAGTTAAATTTCCTAAATGTTTTTCTATGCCTGGCCAAATAAATCACCTGATATATATTTGATATTTGAATAGAATAAAATATCGGTTTGATTCAGAAAATATTTTCAAGATTTGATTTCTTTTGCTGTACTAGGTGAGGTTTTTTGTTTTTGTTTTGAATATCCAGGTTCAGTTCGGTTCGAATGATCCTTTAATTCTATTTCTCTTTAGCAAAACTTTGCTTATTTCAGATCGAGTCCAGTGAACAGTTGGATTCAGTGTGGCTGGTAGTTAACCAAGGTGGTGTATTTTATTCTGATGTTGTTATCGCTGTTGCTGCTGCCGTGAGTGTCATTTATGGTTTGGTTTATTTCATACCTCCAGCGCCGATGTGGGACTCAGGGTTTTCTTCCGGATCGATAAACGGAGATCCCAAATGAGACTGAGTGGAGCAGACTCCTTATATCAGAAATGTCAGCTGAAGGAAGGAATCTTCCATGGGTGTCTGCTGTGGTCCGGGGGCCCATTACTCAATTCAATGCTGAAAGAAAGCAGGCAACTTCCTGGGCTCTCAGAAGCGGGTAATTGAAACCCTTTGTCCTCTAAGTTCAGAATTAATCAAGAAATAGCTATAAGAATTAGATCGATGGAGATCAAAACATCATTTTAATGCAGGCATTGCTCGGTTAGAAAATGTGACTGGAATCTGTGGCCCAGTAATTGGGCGTCCACATCTTGTTTCTCGCCCTCCTCTCCAAATAAGGCATTAGGCCACCCCACCACCTTCAAAATAAATGTTTATTGAGTGAATGCGCTATATACAGAAATCCTATTTTGTTCTAGTTACATGTGTATTGAATGTGTACTTTTAAAATTTCTATCCCCCAACTGCTGTGTATCTATGAGTCTGTTTCTATTTTGTTTATTCACTTTATTTGTTCATTTTTTTAATTTTTAATTTTTCCAAACATTTATTTATTTATTTATTTATTTATTTATTTATTTATTTAAGCAAGGCAACCCTCGGCTGACCTCACAGATTGCAAGGACCTCGTCAGCTTACAATCCCTGATTTTTTATTTTTTACACCTACGGCACCTGGTCTTCCCAGGTGCTCTCCCATACCAGTACTAACCAGGCCCGACCTTGCTTAGCTTCTGAGATTTGATGGGATCAGGCTCGTTCAGGGTGGCATGGCCGTAGACTCATTTTTGTTTTTTTTTTAGATGCCACATATAAGTGAGATCATATGGGATTTGTCTTTCTCTGTCTGACTTAATTTCACTTAGCGTAATACCCTCTAGGTCCATCCAGGTTGTTGCCAATGTCAAGATTTTATTCTTTTTTATTGCTGAATAACATTTCATTTGTGCGTGTGGATGTGTGTATCACATCTTCTTTATCCATGCATCTCTCGATGGACATCTAGGTTGCTTCCATATCTGGGCTATTACTAGTGACGCTATCATGAACATAGCGGGTGCATACATCTTTTTGAACAAGTGTTGTTTTCTCCACATAAATATACTAAGGTGAAATGACTGCCGAATAGTATGGCAGCTCTACTTTTAATTTTTAAAGGAATTTCCATGATGTTTTCCATAGTGGATAAACTAATATACAATCTCACCAACAGTGTGCAAGAGCTCCCTTTTCTCCACATCCTTGCCAGTATTTGTTATTTGTTGATGTATTGGTGATAGCTGTTCTGACGAGTGTGAGGAGATTTCTCACTGTGGTTTTGATTTGCATTTTCCTGATGATTAGTGATGTTGAGCATCTTTTCATGTCTCTTGGCCATCTGTACGTCTTCCAGGAGAAATTTCTATTCGGGTTCTCCGCCTGTTTTTTGATATCAAGGAGTGCGATACCTCCTACTTTGTTCTTTCCCAAGATTATTTTAGCTATTCAGGGCCTTTTGCGGTTTCATATAAATTTTAGGATTAATTGTTCTAATTCCGAGAAGAATGTTTTCAGTATTTTCATAGGGATTGAATTGAATTTGTATATTGCTTTGGGTAGTAAGGCCATTTTAACAATATTTATCTCTTCAATTAATAAGCAATGTATATCCTTCCTTTTTTTTTTTTTGTATCTTGTTCAATTATTTTTCTTCAAAGTCTTATGGTTTTCAGAGTACAGGTTTTTCACCTCTTAGGTTAAATTTGTTCCTAGGTAGTTTACACTTTTTGATGTAATTGTAAATAAAATTGTTTCCTTAATTTCTTCTCCTGATTTTTATTGGTGCATAGAAATGCAACAGGTTTCTGTATAGTGATTCTGTATTCTGAAACTTTACTGCATCATTTTTTAGTTCTAATAGTTTTTGTTGGAGTATCAAGGGTTTTTTTGATATATAATATTATGTCATCTGCAAATAATGAATTTTACTTCTTCCTTTCCAATTTGGATGACTTCTGTTTCTTCATTTTGTCTGATCACTGTGGCTAGGGCTTTGACTAGAAGTGGTGACAGTAGGTATCCTTGTCTTGTTTCTGACCTTAGAAGAAAAGCTTTCAGATTTTCACCACTGAGTATGATGTGGGCTTGTCATATAATTCCTTCATTATGTTGAGATGTTCTTTCTATACCCGCTTTGTTGAGAGGGTTTATCATAAAAGTATGTTTAATTTTGTCAAACACCTTTTCTACAGTTATTGCTATGATTGTATGGTTTTTATCCATTATTTTATTAATGTGATGGATCACATTGACTGATTTTAAACTATTCTTGTATCCCTGAAATGAACCCCAGTAGATCATAGTGTATAATCCTTTTACTATATTGTCGAATCCAGTTTGCTGATATTTTGTTGAGAATTTCTGCATCTACGCTTATCAAGAATATTGGCCTGTAACTTGGTTTCTTTTTTCTTTATTTTGGCAATGTCTTTATCTGGTTTTGGTGTGAGGGTAATGCTGGCTTCAAAAATGAGTTTGGAAGTATTCCTTCCTCTTGGATTTTTTGAAATAGTTTTAAAAGGATAGGTATTAATTCTTTGAATGTTTGATAGAATTTACCTGTGAAGGCATCTGGTATTTGTTGGGAGCTTTTTGTTTACTGCTTCGATCTGTTTAGATTTTATATTTCTTTCTGGATCAGTCTTTGAAGGTTATATACTTCTAGAAATTTATTCATTTCTTTTGCGTTGTCTAATGTGTTGACATATGAATTCTTCATAATATTCTCTAATGATTCTTAATGTTTCTGTGGCGTTAGTGGCAATCTCTTCTTTCCTTTATGATTTTATTTATTTGGGCTAGCTCTCCTTTCTCCACAGTTTGGCTAAGAGTTTATTTTATTTATCTTTTTAAAGAACCAACTCTTAGTTGCATTGATCTTTTCTATTATTTAAAAATTCCTACTCTGCTTTCAGCCCGTGTCTTGATTCGAAGTGAGTCTCATGTAAGCAGTATATAGATGGGTCATGTTTTTTAATCTATTTGGCCACCGTATGTCTTTTTATTGGAGCATTTAATCCTTTTACATTCAAAGTACATGCTTATTGCCACTTTGTCAATTGTTTTTAGGTTATTTTTATAGTTGTCCTCTGTTTCTTTATTCCTCTCTTGATCCGTTCCCTTGTAGTTTGCTGTTTTTCTTTAATGTTTTATGTCTCTTCTTTTTTTTTGTTCTTTACATATCTTTTGTTCTTTATATATCTTTTTTTTTTTTTGGTTTGTGGTTACTATGAGGTTTATTTATACCTCTTTTTCATCTTCGCAGTCTATTTTAAACTGATACGCATTTAAATTTGAATAAATTCTATAAAGACTAAATTTTTACTACCCCCTCCATGATTTATGTTATTGGTGTCATATTATAGATCTTTTGTGCTACGTGTCGTCTAATTACTTCTTATAGTTTGAATTGAGTTTGATACTTAAAAAAAAAATCTTCATAGTAATTTTTTAAATGTCTAATTCGCTATATTTGTTGAATACTTGGCTTTTCCTATGAGGTTTTTCCTTCTCTCATATTTTCTTATTTCTAGTTATGGCCTTTCCATTTCTACTTAAAGAAAATATGTTTATATTTTTTTTGTGTAAAGCTGGTTGAATGGTGGTAAAGTTCTTTAGCTTTTTCCTTGTCTTGGACGCTCCTGATCTCTCCTTCAATGCTGGATGATGACTTTGCTGGGTGTATTATTCTAGGTTGTAGATTCCTTTCTTTCGACACTTTAAAGAAGTGCCGCCGCTTCCTTCTGGCCTGCAATGTCGCCGCTGAGAAATCGGCTTATGGGGTTTGCTTTGTACGTAATTTGTTTTCCTCTTTCTTGGTTCAGTAACTTTCACTGTTTTAACTACAACGTCCTGGTGTGGGTCTCTTAGGGTGCACCTTGTTTGGAAATCTCTCTTCTTCTCGGACCTTGATGTCTCTTTTGTATCTCAGGTTAGGAAACTTTTCATCTGTTATTGCTTTAAGCAAAGTTTCTGTTCCTTTCTCTTATAATGCGATAGTTGGACAACTTGATGTAATCTCCAAAGTCCCTAAACTATCCTTGTTTTTTTAAATTTTTTTTCCCCACTGTTCTGATTGGCTGATTTCCACTAGTCTGTCTTCCATGTCCAAGATCCATATTTCTGTGTTCACAATATGCTGTTGATTCTTCTAATGTGTTTATGATTTCAGGTATCATATTCTTCAGGTCTACTTGCTTCTTTCTTGTACTTTCTCTTTGTTGAAGTTTCCCCTAAGTTCCTTAATTCCATTAGTTTGATGAGCATCCTTATGGCTGGTTCTTTGAATTCTTTATCAGGCTCCATAATTATTTCCATTTCCTTAGAGATTTTTTCCCCCTGGGATTTTTTTCTTTTTCCTTCATTTGAGAGAGATTCTTCTGGTTTGTTTGTTTGTTTGACTTTCTACATTTGTTTATATGAATTAGGCAAAATGGCTGCCTCTTTCAGTCTTGGAAAGTGGCCTTGTATAGAAGCAGCCTCTGCGTAGGCTGTCTGTGCCAGGTGGTTCTGGCGGGCCAGTAGGGGCTGAGTGGGTGCCGAAGGATTCTGGGGCACCGGCCTACCCCACCTGATCAGCTCCAGGTGTGTGGGAACGCCATGTAGATCCTGCTAGCTTCCTTAGTTCAGGCCTAAATGAGCTTGAGTGATGTGACTGAGAACACACTGTAGCAACCTTGCAGGCAGGCCAGAGCCCCTGCCCACCCTATGGAGGTGGAGGATCCGTAAACACTGGAGCTGACTGGTCTCTCCGACCTCAGCGCGTTCCCTGGGGTTCCCAGCCTTCTCGCCACACTCTCCCCCTTGTCTGTTTTACTAAAACTGGTCCTGTGATGGAGCGACCTCTGCGCAGACTCCATGCGCGGGGTGCTTTGGCAAAATGCTCGGCAGGTGCTTCCAGCGCCCACGCGCAACACCTGCGGGCACTTCCGGCGCCCACACCCAACACCTGTGGGTGCTTCCGGCGCCCAGAATGAGCAGGCGCTTTCGATGCCGAGAGCACTAGCCGGCTGCACAGAGCAGCCTTCGACAGGGAGGCCAGGTCAGTGCGGTGACAGCCTGCTCATTCCGCCTGCTTCCTTTGCTGAGAGACCCCAGGCTCCAGGAACTGAGGCTGGGAACGCCCTTCAGGGACCTGCCAGGTAGGCCGGAGCCCCCCGCAGAGCGCCCCCCAACCCTGTGGACACGGAGCAGGCCAGAGAGGTCCTGCCACTCCTGGGGCTCCCGCGGCTCTCGCCATCTCTGTTGAGTCTCTTTCTCTTTTTTATTGTCAGAAGCTGTTTCTTCAGCACTCTGTTGTCTCACGGGAGTAATTGCTACCTATACGCGGTGCATTTGGTTTTGCTCACGGGAGAGGGGAGTTTAGCGCCCTGCGACAGGCCACCCGTTTGTATAAAGCATTACACTCCCTTAGTCGCCTGCAAATGGGATCACTCTCTCCCGCCTGAAAAACCTCGTTCGTTCGGACCGACAGAAATGGCCTTCGACCTGCCCCCAGAAAAAAGATGCCAGGCCCAAGGCAGTGGCGCTTTTCCTGTGGGCGCAGGAGGAGGACGAGACACTCTCTGTGGGTAGACAGACCTGGGAGAGAGCTCGGAATGGCCACGCCACACTCAGGCCTTCCCTGAGCTCCGCTAACCTTCTCCTTTATGGTGGGGAGCGAAGGGCGAGAGAGGGGGCGGCAGTGCCACGGGGTGGGAGGTCTCTCCCAGAAATACGCGGCCGAGGGAAGAGCTGTCTACCGGCAACGTATTTTCCATCCTTGCCTTTTTCTGTCCTGTGGCTCAAAATGGCGCTTGGAAAACTTTGGGGATTGAATCCTCAGGTAAAAACACCTTCACCCTTGCCAAGGAGCCACGCTCATCTCTTCTCAGTCGTTTCACTTTTTCTAGAAATTCCCCTTTCCGTCATCATGTTCTGGAGTTCCTTGTCATTGTCTTTATCCCTAGGAACTGGAAGTCTAGGGCCCTTTCTTTCTAGAATGGCCTTTCATGCTGTCACACACGCCCAGGTGGCCCAGGTCACTCATTCAGAGACTTTTTTGTCCCTCTCCCGACACCTGCCCTCTACCCAACACACACATCTCGGAAGCGCTGGTCTCAATCAAAACTCAGACCATTCGGATTATTTCTTGAGCACTTACTGTAGTCACAGCCTGGGTTAGAAGCCCCCTAGGGAATTTTACTAGGCCCCGTCTGTGTATACTCAGTTTTTACTGTAAAAATCAAAATGCGGGTGTTGTTAATTTTGTCATCGTGTTCTGTTGACCATGACGCGTGTGAGTTCTTGGGCCGGTGGGTTCATTTATTCACTCATTCATTTCTTCCTTCGCTTACTAATTTTTATGGCGTGTGCTTGTCACTGTGCTGAACCCTGGGGTTACAAATAGGAATGATTCTCCGTTCCTATCTTTGGGAACTCAGTCTGGGGGAGAGGTGGATGTATAGATATTTTGAAATATGGCCATGTAGCTGGATTATAGAGGTGTGCAGACTTGTGTGCATGAAGTGTACAGGGCGAGGTACCTACCTATATAGAAGGTGGCCAGTTTGGGCCAAACTTGGTCTTCTCTGGTGAGGAGAAAAGCAGAAGGTACAGCAGGAATTGTCGAAGGAAGTTAGGGCCCAGTCTGTGGAAGGCTTTGCAAGAGAGGAAGGAATTTAAGCTGTATTCTATAAGCAACAGGAAGCCAGCAGGGGTATTAAACAGAGGTGTAACTGCATTCATTTTTTTATTAGAGAGATAACTCTGCATGGGGGCGGGAGGGGGGAGGAGATGGGATTCAGTCTCAGAAAAGTTAATCCTAAAAGGGCAATAGGCATTTGGCTCCTGAGAAGCCCACCTTTTAGCTTAGTGTTTGGAGGGTCTCGAGTGATATTGATGTAATTGAGCTTTTAGCAAAAAAGATGAAATCGTAATAGGCAATATGTCTAAAATGAAAAGAACGTGATTTGCCTTATAATAATGCACCCCCTAAAAATAAATCTTTAATTCAACCTATGAATCTTTAATGCCAAGAACGCAGCGTAATACTTTGAAATTGAAACTTGAGAGGCAGGCATTGCAAAATCAGCCCTACGGTGGGTTTGGGGCCGACAAATTGAGCAGTATGAACTATTGACACCTCCTGGTGGCAGCAGATGTGAGCTGGTTGCCTGGTCAAAACAACAGGGAAATGAATCAAAGGCATTAAAAATAAATAACGCTGGCAGCCCGGATAGAAGGGACGGGAGGATGAAATGGCCCCAGTCACGGCGCTGACCTGCTGGAAACCTCTGCCTGTCGGAAGGGAGAGGTGGCGGAGGGAGGCCCTGGGCGACCAGGGCTGGCCTCCCCTGCTCCAGGTGAGAGGACCCAAGCAAGGCCACTTCTGACAAATATAAAACCGGAAGGTAAATAACCGAGATAGGCGTTCCAGAATGTCTGCTGGCACTTTTTAAAGGAAATCGTTTTCATTTCTCAGTTCTAAACATCCAGCCTAATAAATGCTTTTTCATCATGATCTCTTTTCAGCTCTGTAAGCTCTCCTTAACCTTCTCGGAGTCCTTTCACGTGCGGGGTTGTATTTAATATAAGATCGGCAGCTCAAGGGGAGAACTGCCCAGAGTCATCGAATTTCTTACTTGGGCTTTTTCTATTCGTAACATTTAAAAAGCCAGGAAGACATTAACTCGGGAGATGTTGAACAGCGAAAATGCAAAAGCCAATCAAAAACCATTTTAGGTGGGCACCCTACCTACTTAGGGTGGAAAACTACGAGAAGAAACAAAAACAACAGCTTTTGGTTTCTGACTCATTGGTCTGGACACGAAAATGACAGAAATAATGTGGGAGGACCAAGAGTCCAGGTTCAATTATTCACTTGCCGGATGACCTAGGAGATGTCCCTTACCCTCTCCAGGCTTCATTTTCCCTCTAGATAAAGCAAGAAGATAGACTCCAAAAGATTTCTAGGATCTAGGGGGTACAGGGATGCTTTATGAATTTCATGGCTCTTAAACATTTTTGTCTTCGTAGCTCCTTCCTCCGTTAAAAAATAATTAAAGTTATATTTTGTTCCTGCTTTGGTAGAATAGAAATATAATCAAGTCTGGATCCTACTCATCTTTATACCAATAGTCGAGGTATGTATCTTGCTTATTGCAAGAAGCAAAGTCTTCATGTACCGCATTCCCTAAGTGCTGCGCCTGCTGCACCTCACGGAGAAGTCCACCCAGAGTGGGGGTTGAGCCACCAGGAGCCACAAATGATCAGGGGATGAGAGCATGAGCTTAGATTGAAAGGGTCCTTGAATGAAACTTGCTCTTAGCTGCTTACTAGCTGTCTGTCTTCAGGCAAGTTATTTAACCTCTCCAAGCCTCTGCTGTCTCAAACATAACGTGAGGAAGATAAGTCATTGCAACTCCGCAGAATTTTGTGAGGGTTAAATGGTACAGGGCCTTCATATTCAGGCCTTCCTCGGCTCAGCACCTGATACTTAAGAAGCCCTGGATCAGTGGAGTCCGCTCCTCTTCCTGTTACTCTACTGTTATCATTATCTTCCTGGCAGGGTGAGCGTGGCTCCTCCCCTCCTGCGGGCCTGAAGGCTAATTGGCTTCCCCTCTCAAAGACGGTGAAGGACTGCCAGGCTGGAGGGCCACCGGTGGCCACCCCCAGCCTGGGCACAAGCCGCTGAACCTCTGTTCATGCCCATAGTTTGGGAGGGCAGTCACAGCAGCAGCAATTGTCCTGTTCTGTGACTACAGAGACGATCATCACATTCTATGGCGCTAAAAGGCGAGAATAATTATTTAATACATTTAGTTTAGTTTTCAAGCCTATTTTTTTTTTACTATGTACACGGATTATTATAATTTAAACAATAGTATAAGATTTGAATACCTAAATCTGTCATCTCACATTATGACGAGACAGCAAAACCGTTCCATGAAATGTGTGCGCGCGCGTATGTGTTGTGTGAGTGTGTTTGGGCCTTTTGCACCCCTGAAGTTTCCATAACTACATCTACTTAAGATTCCGCGAGTATGGAGAGCTCACATTGTTGATGGAGGAGGGTTATTTTTGCTTTACCAAAGGCCGATCACGCAGGGCAGTGGCACCCCCTTGCTCACCCGCTATTCTTTGGGCATTAATTTTAATGTTTAAATAGCAAGTGCATTTTCCAAAGGCTGCATAAAGCACTAGATAAGTAGGAGACCACTGGCTTGGGGAGAGCGAGTGCTCAGCGAAGCCTTTCGCATAGAGAATGCCGAGTATCGCCACCGTTATTCAGCATCGGAATCAGTTATGGCTGTCTGACTGATGGACAATTTTTCCCCCGACCTGCTCTCTTTGCAAGTGACCTATACTGTCTAGACAGTTGCATATTATTTATGCATTCATTTCAGATTTTATGTTTTTTTCCCCCCACTAAAGTTGTGCAGGTTTTATAAAGCCAAGTAACTATTGGAAATGCACTCCATGAAAAAAGCCACAGAATTGCATCACGTGAATGCTTGCTTTCTTAGAGTTGTGTCACCGTTAAATTTTTTTTAATATATATTTTTTAAAAAGACCATCACATGAGCTCTGCAAAGAAAAAAATAAAACCAAACTTCCCAACCTCTGGCCCAAACACACACACACACACACACACACACACACACACACGCACACGCCCCTCACCCTCCTATCTTCAGAGTACCAGCAGTGGGCCATGGAGAGAATTAAAGACAGCTAATTTCAAAGGTTCTTAATCAATTCAAGTTGATCCCATTTGTTGAGTAGGGAGTCAAAATGCATTATTTGCATCCTGTTTCAAATTCAGAATTCTTGCGAAGGTTGGAGGCTGGAGAAATCTCTTTCGGAGCGATCCCCTTGGGCAGAAAGGGAGCTAATTTGAAAACTCTGGCGAGTCGGATGGGTTGTGAAAGTTCCACGTGCAGCGTTTATGACGGCTCCTTTCAGGGTGGCGCGTTTCGGGGGCAGGGTGCGTGTGTGTGCGCATGCGCACGAGCGTGGGTGCGTGCGCCCACAGTCTGCGGTAGTCGTGAACAGGGGGCTGCAGCGTTGTGGGATTCTCTAGGTAATGAGCGGGATGGCTCATTTCCATCCAGGTACCTGATGTGTGTGGACATAACAGCCAGAGGCAGAACGGGGCGAAGTTCAGCCATTAAAGGGAAGGATGACCCTTCCCTGTGAGCATCTGAACCGTGGAGGGGCTAGTACTGTGTGGTCTCAGGCCCCACCCCCAAATGCCCCATTCAGGATGCTGTATTTACCTCACGTTGTCATGGGGTCCCTTTCAACAGGAGACTGAGGTTTGAAATCGGTTCCTTCATGCTCATGACTTGGTAAAAACGCTGGGAAATGCGCCCTGGCCTGAGTCAGAGGACGCGGACCTGAGGGCCAGCTCCCTTGGGAGAAAGCGCGTGTGCCTAGACACCCCGCCCCTCTGACTTCACACCCCAGTGCCTTTTGCCAGGAAGACCCCAGCCCCACACAGAAAAGAAGTGTGTCGATGTGTGTGTCCTACATATCAGGAAGACGCTACTTCTTAGGGGCAAGATTATACATTAACCTATTTACATCTCATTTATGTCAACTGGAAATGGTGGAGGTGAATATTTAATAGAAATTATATGAAGGAAAAACCCCAACTGGATAAAATTTATTATGTATTTTGGACGCTCACTCCCAGCCCCCAAATACATACCGGATTACACTGCTTCCTGTGTCCCGTCGGAAGTCACAATTGACATCTTAAAATTTACCCTGGCCACCAGACGGTCAACCGTGTTCTGTTTATCAAGCCACTACAAACATTAAATTGTAGAACTTCTCCAGTGGCTAAGGTTATTTGGGGGTGTAAAAAAAAAAAAATCACAATGAGAAAAGCATAAAGCTCTCAACGCTCTCAGAAGGGAATAAAGTTTTACTTGTCTAAATACCAATTCTAAAACACACCATTTCCTTCCATCACCATGCGAACTGGCCCTTTTCAAAGGCCGTTTCTTTCTCAACCTCGATTTTATTCTCTGTTCCACTCCTACAGTGCGAGATTAATCCCCGCGCCCTGCACACGGCCTGGAGTTCGGGGCGCGTGTTTACTGAGGTGTACAGCTCTCAAATAACTTTGGCGCTGCTTTCACCCACTGTTAGGAAGTATATTTAAAAGAAATTGCCTTTTATAGATTTAAATTACAAAAGTACTGATATCATGCAAAAGGCAGTTTAACTCATGCAAGCATACAAATAGGTAAATCTTAGGGAAAAAGATAGCAAGGCTAATATGAATGTAAATAGGATTAGCTGCCGGCATTAGCGGTGGCTGTGAAATTTAAAGTCCTCTTTCTGTTAGGTGATTCTTTAAAATACACCTATATTTCACGTGTGGATTCGTAGATATTTGGAAATGTATTTTACTTTGTCTTGGGCTTGAATTTCGAAACAAGAACCGACGACGGGGATGGGGGGGCTGACTTCTGCTTATCGGCAGCTAAGGTAGAGGTGAAATTTAACCTTCTCAACACTTAGATATTTATTGATGCAAACTTCTAAATCGGTAGGAAAATATGACAAAGTTTGACCACGAAAATAGAGATTCATATTACAAAGTAATTAGGAAACCGAATAGGTAGTCTTTTATTTTTTTCTTAAGAAAAACCTCATTTGTTCCCAAAGACAGATCAGATAAAAGTGAGTGGTTAGAGCGGGGGGGGGGGGGGGTCAGCAAAAATGGCCCGCGGGCTGTGCCCAGCCCACCGCCTGTACTTGTTCATCCTCCGAGGTAAAATTAGCTTTTATATTTTTAAGTGGTTGTAAACAGATCCAATGCAGAGTATTGCATGATACATAAAATTACAGAAAATTCGAATTTTAGCACCCATAAATAAAGTTTTATTGGCATACAGCCACACCCATTTGTTTAACGATTGGGCGTGTTCTCACTGCGATAGCAAATCTGAGTAGTAGTGACAGTGACCTCATGGCCTCAGAACAGGTCGGAAGGGTCCGTCTCACTGCTCGCTCGTTCACCGAGTCCCTGCATTTTTGCCAGTCCGGTAGTAACTGGGGATCCAGAGCGTCGTTCCTGCATGCGTGGAGTTCATAGTCTAGAGGAACAACCAGCGCCTAACAGATTATCACAAACCGCGACGACACAGTGACCCTTCGCGAAAGACCGCGCCACAGAAGATGGCGGGCGAAAATTGGGTTGGCAAAGTGGCGCCTTTGTTTAGTAAAACTTCAGTGTGGGAGAGCGGATGGGAGACGGCAGATTTAATGATACACGAGTCGGAACATGTTCTCCTGGGGCGTGATGGTGTATGAAGGGGTCCCCACAAGTGGGACACACGATCACACTCCAGCTGCCGGCACTTTTGGGGGTTTGTGTTTTTGGCGGAGAGCTTACAAGACCGAGAGCCATAGATACCCATCAGATCTAGAGCTGCCGTGGTCCACGGAGGCCGTATGCACGAAGCCGAGTTCATTTGGAGGAAGCAGTAAGGAGCCCAACTTTCGAGGATGCAGCAGGCGATCGGACAGCCCTGCTGGTTAACTGCGTGTCTGGCTCGTCAATTGGCTGCAGTCTCCATGTGATCGTGACTATTCGTATCACGTAAATAATAAATATTTAGTATTTTTATAAGCATCATATAATTTACGCATTGGATAAACATTTGGTGGATGCATTTGATGAGCGCCTAGATTGCACAGAACATTGACCTACATTCGGTGTACGCCTAAGGCTGTGCCTCTCCCGTCTTCTGTCAGGAAAGAACTTGTCATTTGGCCACAAGGAAGGCAGTTACCTGACACCTTCCAGCTGTTGGCCCGCAGAGTCCACCTCGGCTTTCAGCCAAGACCATGCTCTTCCTCGGCAGTCCTGGGTCTCGGTCCTTTTTGCCCAATGCAGAGCTCCACCTGTGGGCGGACTTTGCTCTGGAGCTCCCTGTCGAGCGGGTTAAGACGTCATCAGACGAACATCGTGATCTGAGGCTCTGTCTTCCGAGTCCTGCTCACTCCCCACTTTTCCTTCCACTAGTGTCAGACCCACACTGTGGTCCCACGGCTCTTCCCAGCCAATCGGCTTCCTCGTCCCAGAGGCCTTCTAACGAGGCCTCCATCGACCCTCACCTTCCGGTGTTCGTGCCCTTGTTTGATCCCTTCGTGAATGTAGGCTGGACCCAGCGACTCACTCTTAGTAAAAGGAAATCATTAAGAGTGATGGAAAGTCACTTCTGAGGTGAGGTTACAAAAGACTGTGACTTCGGTCTGGTTGGCACACTCTGTGTGTGTGCGCTCTCTCTCTCTCTATCTCTCTCTGCTCACTCTGATGAAGAAGGCTGCCATAATGTGAGCTGCTCAGTGAAAGGCAAGACATTTAAGGGGGACTTTAGCCAACAGCTGGCTGAGGCCCTCGGTTCAGTAGCCTACAAGGAACTGAATACCAGCAGCAAAAACACAAGTAACCCAAGAAGCGGATCCTTCCCCACGTGAGCCTTTAGATAAGACCACAGCTTCAACTGATGCTTTGACTGCGGCCTTGTGAGACCTTGAGTCAGAAGTACCCAGTTAACTTGGGTCCATATTTTTGATCCATAGAAAATCCGGGGTAATTTGTTACACAGCAATAGCTAAATAACATATCCTCTTTAAGTAGAAGACAAGTCTTCTGCTTAAAGCCATTACTCCCAATACGTCTCCTAACTCCTAACTCAGTTTGTGCCTCTGCTCTTTGGAGAACTCAGCTGACACTTAGGCCGTCGAATCCGGTGCTTGGGAGAAAAGTCAAGTTGACAATGGAGATCTGAAGGTCAGCAGTGCAGATGCGGAGCGACAGACGATATCATTCCAGGGCATGAGGTGGAGGAGAGACGGATTGAGGGTGGGCTCGGTGCGTAGCTTCAGGCCTGGGAAGAAGAGCTAGCCAGAGAGGCCCAGGGAGGCTCAAACGGCTCTCTCCTCCAGGTCGCCTTCCCCTGCTCTTCTCCGATCCCTCCTGTCACTCTCCAGCAGGGCCTGGGTGCGATGCCTCTCCTTCCTTGTGACACAGCCGTCACCGCACTATTTCATAACTGGTTTCAGCGTCGACCTCCCTAATAATGCGCAGGGGCCCTTGAGGGCGGGGCTGGTGCTTCGTAGGACTTACTTAATGTTTGAGCAGATGCATAATCAGAACGTAAGGAACCAGCAGCATAGGACGTATGTTTGGTCGTTGAAACATGACTAAGGCAGTTAACGATACTGTATTGGGTACTTAAAAACTTAAAGGGGAGGCCTCAAGTGTTCTTACCCCAGTTAAAGAAAAAAAAAACCCCACAACTATAGCTCAGCTTTGCCAACCTCTTCCTTAGATACAAAGTAATATATGCAGTTATTTAACGTATGCATGAAATAGATGTAATTTTCTCATTTAACACTCCTAACTCTATGATACAGTTACTATTACTTCCCATTTTACAGTGAAGAGTCCACAAATGATGCAGCTGAGCTAGAACTTAAATGCAGGCCTTGAACATTAGAACTTTGAGGTCCTGCTCTTGTGAGAACTGAAAGATAGGCGAAGGCTTCTCGGGCCCTCCGCCTGGAGTTAGATTCTGCTTCTGGTGTTGAGGCTGAGTCTCTAGGCAGCAGGATCTGCTTTCTCTTCTCCCTTCGGCTGTTTGGATATTGGGAAGTGCAGTCTCTTCTTGCCGAGATCTGTGGGGGTGACTATCCAGTGCCTAACATGGCTAAGTTGGCCGAAATGTCTGAGTTCAGCCTTTTTGAGGGGAGAGGCTGGTGTACACGCAAGAACAATATTCTAACCATTTCCCACCCGGGGTGTTCAGTTGCTACTCCGCTAGTCTGTGGTTGGTTTCAGGGTCATGGACATCTAGACATGGTCCACCCTTTGAATTATGCCAAAAGTGAAACTGTTTAATCAGTGAGCAAAGTCATTTTTCTTCATTCTGGATCATTCCTCCTTAATCGTCCCTCCCACACCCTAAATCGATAAGGTCAATTGACAGTGCCAGGCAAACCAGGACGGCTGGTCACCCTAAAAATAGATCAGTCCTAACAAGGCTGACAAATTGCTCACCTCCTGGGTCCTTTTCCCTCTCTTTCTGTCCGTACGCATTTCTCATCCTACACACTCCCCTCAAATCATCAGCACAGGAGGGGTTGCCTGGCGATTTGGTCCGATTAAAAGACAAACCAAAAAGAGAGCTGTAGTTGAGTTTGCGGACATAGATCACGTGGGGCGTCAGTCCCAGGGAATTAAATTGTCCCACTCAGCCAACCTGATGGAGACGAAATCCCGAGCTTACGGTGGAGTGTGAGTCTTTTTGCTTCACAAAAGGTTTCATCGTGATGTTGAAAGATAAAGAATTGTTTGGGGGGCAATATTGTTAACGTTAGAGGCGTCAGATGTGTTTTCGTATCTTTTATCATACCTTCCTGAAGAAACATAGTATCCCCTGTAGTAATGAAATCTAGATCACTCAGGTTTCTGAGTGTGGAGATTTCGTGTAGGAAGTACTTAGGCTGCCCCTGCCCTTGGACACTTTCTCTGGAGGCTTTGAAATATATTATATTTGATTGACAAGACCTACACGTGTATACAGACTTCCTAGTTTAGAGATTTTGTTTTCTTGCTGTGGTTCTGTGAAGTACACTCGTTTATTAAAGACTTGTGGAATTTCTGAATTCTCTCTCTAATCCCTATAATTCTAAATTCCAATCTTACCTCACTGTACATTGCATTTTCATGGTTCCAGTAAACAGAACATTTAAAAGACACCATCGCGACCAGAATTAGACGCCTCATTTTTTTTTTTTTTGCAAAAGCTAAACAAGTATGAGCATCCTTTAAATAACAATATTTTTCTGATGTTAATGTCGAATTAATCCAAGAAATGAATATGTATTGATGGTATTCTTTTGGGTTTTGAAAATCCTTACAACCACATAATTAAATGAGTGCCTTTAGAAATACTGATAAAAGCCCATTGCCATTCAAATATCTATACAAGACAATGGCCGTAAGCTGTGGGCTTGGGAGATTAGTTTGGCCACGAGCCAGTGTTTATCACAATATTTCCATCTCAGCTGATAAAATTTAATCATTCTTATTTAAATAGAAATCAGAATTAATGCGGGTTTTAGAGAGAAGGAATAATAAACGAATCGCACTATCTTTATTTCCGAGCTCCTGGCATGTATTGTCTATTCAGAATGGAAATGCTAGCAGTTTTTGTGTTATTTCCCTGCCTCGGACTTGCATTCCAAAGTCTTCAAAAAATAATGAGCTATTGCTTTTCTCAAATATTTATTTATTTATTTTCAACTCTGCGTTAACCGAAGTGGCTTCCACCCTCCTTGCTAGTGGGACGAGCAGGGCTTTGTGTGTGTGACGGGGACACGACTCGAACTGGAGTCAAGCATGGCGCGTACTTCACGCTGCTTCTCCTGGAGTGGCGATGGGTTTGGACCGAACCGTTCGCGTCTTCATGCCTGGGTCCCTTGAGACCAACCGTGGGAAGTGAGGAGGCAGCCGGTGCGGACGGGGTGTGTAGCTGGCTTTGGAGCAGAACCGTGGTGCTGCTCGGGGTCAAGTCCAGAGCTGAGCCTCTCGTTAGAACAGTCACAGCTTTGTATGAGGAGTTACTGGCCGTTTAGTTCAACCCACTCATCTCGTGGGCGAGGAAGTTGAGGACCAGGGAGCGGAAGTGACGAGCTGCCTGTCACCGTGATGCAGTCAGGTCTCCGGACCCCGGCCTGGCATTCTTTGGTTTCGTGTGACCCTGTTAGCCCAGCTTACACCTGGAGTGGATGCGACGCACCACCATTTGGTTGGACTCTGTCTATGTATTTTGGGTTAAAGCCTCAAACCAAATCCATTCAAGTTCAAACACTTCCGCATCCATAAAATAATGAAAGCAACTAAAGCAACCTTAGTTTCCCCCAGGATTTCCTCCTTTAAATAACATTTTGTAAAAAAAAAAAAAACTGAATATGTTTACATTTAAATATAAAAGGAACAACCACATTTGTCCATGATTTCACTATATAGCTAACATTAATAAGATAAAATAATTCTAATTAATAAAATTTATCCATCATTTGCTATGTTCCAATCACTTTACTGTACTATCACATTTAATTTATACACGATCCCAATGAGGTGTACCGTTTTTAGCCCCATTTTACATAGGAAACCAAGGGGCAGAGGGGTCGGACAATTTTCCCAGGGTCACCCAGCCAGCAAGGGGCAGAGCCAGAATTCTAACATGGCAGTCTGGCTTTAGACCCAGCCTCTTGACTAACCAGGATTTCATACAGACTCAGAAACGTGGATTCTTAATGTAGCCAGCACTTAGATCTTACCTGAATTTTAAGTTTTATTTCATCTTCAGACTTTATTATGCATCCCACTGTTTCCATGGACATACAATCTACCCCCTGATCCAAAGTAGGAATTCGGCCCCATTAAAGTCAGTTGGAGTAAACAGTTTGATTTGTTATAAAAGGCATTTTGGACTCAGTTTGACTCTATTGCTTTTGACTTTGTTATGAATTTCAGTTTGGGTTAAGGGTGTATCAGACTTCAAAACATCTGGTTAGGTCATTTAAGAACCTTCCTGAGACTTCACAGCCCCTTAAGACTTCCTTTCAAATTTATACATTTCCTCTGTCACCACGCTCTTACAAATGCTTTAAGAAACAATGAAACAATGCTTTATTCATTTGAGAAAATGTATAGAAGACCTCCTTAATCTGGTATCAATGGGAATAAACTGTTTCACATGAGTAAAATTTCAAGAGAACTAAACCTCAGAGGCTTAAGAGCTGGAAAATATTTTTCTCAATAGTTTTTGATAGTTACACATTTCTTTTTGTGTGTTTTATTCATTTCTTGATAACCCGGAGCTACGACTATAATCATTAATAATATGTGTTCTAGTGAGCGTCTTCTGGGAGAACGTTTGGGATCTGGACTTCCAAACAAATGCCACTGCCACTTTGTAATAATGTCCCCTAAATTATTTAGCACTCTTAAATCTTAAGCTAGAAGCAGGATGATATAACTTGATGACAATGCCCTGTTAGCATCTTGATAGTGCAATTGACTGTTAGAAATGTGAGTAGGAGTTAAGGGTTGATGAACTGTTATGGACAGTCTGGCCCATGTCCTCTGAGGCACGACCATTCCCGGTTGACGTTCCCTGAAGGGACAATACTTGTCAGTTGTCCTGTGCCATTGCCATGATCTCTGCTGCGGCCACTGTGCCCACCCTGACCTGGATCCTCCGGGCTTCCTGGCAACCATGACGCCACCATCCCCCTACTTGGCAGCAGTCAGGTGGCTTCTACTTCTTCACAGAATCAAGGCTGCCATGGATACGGCTTCACCTCTCTGAGTACCAGGCAAGTACCATGAATTGGATTTGATCAGTGGCTCCAAACCCAGATGCAGGGTTCAGAAACAAAAATAAATAAGAACGACGCACATTGCTTGCATGTTAAATAATACTTCAAAATAATCTTCCCTTTCCTGTAGAAATTCACTTGCTTTTTTTTTTTTTTTTTTTGATGAAATATATCACCCTCTCTGCCTAGCTTTCATTGTCCCAGTGAGAATACAGACAGGAGAACGAGAAGTAGGTCACGTTCCTCTTTACTGTAAGAACAACAGCACAGGTGTGATGACACACAGCAAATGACACCAGCCTCCACGTTGGAGGCAATAGAGAGCGGTGGGGACTGTGGTTAGCTGGAAGGCAGAGCGCACACGGGGTTAAGGGAGATATGTCACACAGCTCTTAGCTCTCTCCGCCCTCAAAAGAATTTGGAAAATCAGATTTTTAATACAAAATCTTTCCATATTTACTTTTTAAATTAGCATTTATTTTACCTCTAAATTTTTTTTTTTTTTTTTTTAAATCACTATATTGATGAGCACAGTGTGGGCCTTATGGGCCATGTTTGGCTTATGGAATACCGGTTTGCTTCCTGGTGATCACCTGGCCTCTTAGAAGAGTCCCTATGAGCTTCCAGGTGATAATTCAGCACCTCTTGCTCACATCTTTACTCCAGGGATTTTCGGCACTCATACCTTCGGTTTACTCTAACCTAGCAGTCGTTTCGTTCACTGCTTTGCAGTTTCTCCAACAGTTTCAGTTCTGTGTCTTATCTCACCTGGATGGGGAGCTCCTTAGGGCCAGGACAGACACTGGACTAGATTCTAGGGAGCATTGTTAGCTCGAGAGGCCCCAGTCCCTACCTTTGAAAGGGGAAAATGGGAAGGTATGTAAATGACCTGAACAGAGGGTTCCACGGGAGGTCCAGCCCAGTGACAGGCCCATCAATCAGCAAAAGCATCTCCTGCTCAAGTCTTTCCACGATGCCAGTCATTATCTCTAGATGTAGCTCCATCGTCGCTTGGCTGGACCACTGCAGATGCCCCCTGATGGGCCCCTGGAGTTACTCGGGCCACTCTAGGTCTTTGAAATTGCTGCAGCCAGAGTGACCTGATGATGTGCCTCTGGCCCCACTCTGCACCCATTAAGGGCTTCTCATCACGCTTTGGAAGAGGCCCCCAGTCCTTAACGGGGCCTGGGAGGACCTGCGTGGTTTGGCCCTGCCCTCTCCAGCCCCATGTCCCATGTCCCCTTTTCTTCTCCAGTTTTTGTCCTTCAGTTTCCGCAACGCACGATGCTTTCTCCCATCAAACCGTAAAGAAGAAACCATATTTTCTTTGCATGCAATTCCCAGTAGAAACAGGCCTGTGAAATATTAAAGACTGAATGTGGAACATGGGAAGTAGTATATTATTTGGTAAATTATTATCGTGACAAAAGTAGTACTATTTAATACTTACATAGTGTTAACTCTGTGCTAGGCACTGTTCCAAGAAACTTACTTATATCATCTCAGTTTACCTGCGTGACAATCCAGTGAGGAACTGTCACCCTCCCATTTTACAGATGAGGATCCGAGGCACAGAGAGATTAAGTAATTTCACTCAAGGTCGCACAGCCAGTGAGTAGCGGAGCTGGGATTCAAACCCCCTCCCGTGTGGACTCGCCACCTCCCCTTAATACATCCCCCGAGCGCACGATCTCCAGTTCTGTGCCGCGCAGCCTCTTCCGAAGTGTGAAGAATATTAAATGAAAAGATACAGGCATGCGTCCGCGGATCCGTTCTTTCTGCAGGTCCGTAAGCATCTGTTATGAATGAGGCCCTCTGTGTAGGGAATCTAAAGGCAAAAATAGCAATTCCTTCCCCTTGTACAGTGTTTTAGAAAGTATTTCCTTGATGGTCCAATGATCCTATTTACAGATGTGGACACCCGAAGGTTAGGGAACTTACATGCTTTTTTACAAGGTCCCACGATCAGAAATAGAACAAGTTAGAATCAAAACCTGGTTGTTCTGACCACAGGCCTAGTGTTATTTTCACCCTAACACACTTATTTATAAAACCAGAGATCAGACGTACAGACTTGTGAAAGGAATAAATCAGGATAGAAGCGCTTGGTGCTTTTATAGAGCGTATTAAATACCACAGGTAGATACGGATTACGGTTATGTAACGGACTGGACGCCATCATCCTAACGAAAGTCCTCACCCCTTTTAGTAGCTTACCTGGAGAGGTGTGGGAGTTGTCTTAAAAGAGCAAACAGAAAACATCTTGTGAAATGCGCTACTATATCATCTCCAATTTCCTTGAGAAGAAAGTACCAACCGAACCTCGCAGTAAGATCTGGAAAGCCCTGTTGGCCAGTTTATAAAAATAATTTCAGGCCCACGTTTCTCTCTCTTATGGACTGGCTTGCTCACTAGAAAAAGGTCGCCCTTTTGAAATGAGCTCTCATTAAAATGCTCGGTTAGTGACATCGATAAGTTTATCCCTTAGAGAAGGCAAGCATGCTGGGGCTACATAATGACACAGGCTTTCGGTGTTCTTAAGGCATTGATTAACCCTCACCTGCCAGAAATCATTAGCAAACGGATTGCTGTTTTCCGATAGTTTTGAAAGGAGGCTAAGTTTTAGTAAATAATCATTGGCTGCCGTCCCAAGGGGAAAACCAAACGGGAGCAGTACTGAAACGCCACGTCGGCTTCTGTTTGAGCGGGGGTATTTAAGAAGGAATGGGGATCGCATTCCATGCAGCTAATTATAGGATAAGTGTGCCCACTTAACCAGGCAGCGAGCATGTCAGCTCCGCGAAGCGCCTTCGCGCAATATACATTTTCTCTTCTCTGGATAATTAACGGGATCAAACTATTACTGTCAGATTCGAGGGGAAAATTAACACATTATCTTAATTGTCTTTTCTACTCAGGTACAATGCATTAACATTTCAAAAAGGGCTCATCTAAGACGTTGGGATTTTAAACCACGATTCCTCAAGTTGCCCTTAATCCCTTTTCAAACTTTGATCTGCTGTTGTGATATCTTTGGATTCTGGTTTCTCTGTTTCACTTTTGAACTATTTGGGAATTGTAATAGAGGCCAAAGTGGTGCTCTGGACCCATCTTCACTGCCTCAGAGAGCCGCCTGCTAAATTTTCAGAAACGTTTTGAACTGGGTTAGACAATGCTATTATTTAAAAGTTAACTATGCATTTACAATGAAAGAAATGATCTCAAGGCAAAAAAGATAAAAACTTGAAACTCGTCACTTTCTAGTTGTCCCGCATTTACAATTATCCGGGTGATTGAGTTTATCGTATGTCTATGGTGGAAGAACTATGTAATGGTGCCTGGTTCTTTTTTTTTTTCCAGCTCTGCATTCAGTGACATTAACTCGGTGGCTTGACATCAGCCATGGTGGGGATATCTACACTGTAGGAATTGGCAAGGACTACGAATCAGGGCTTTGTTGATTGTCTAGACTAGAATTGGCAAACTATAGCTTGTGGGCTAGATGCCTGTTTTAGTAAATAAAGTTTATTGGAAAAGAGCCGTGCCCGTTTGTTTACATATTATCTCTGACTGCTTTGTGCTATAGCAGCAGAATTTTGTAGTTCCTAAAGAGACGGCATGTTTGGAAAGCCTAACATATTTATTCTTTGGCTTTTTACAGAAAAGCTGCTGACCTCTGGTCTGCATTTAAAAAGTGGTAGAGAAAATAATTGATAATGCAGCTGCAACTTACGAGTGTATGGAGTCTGTAGCTGTTATATTTGTGACTAGCTTGTGCTGCCAAAGAAGCCAGGCATATCCGTTTTCAGGCATGGCTGTATCTAGGATGTCATTGAATCTCTCATATTTGCTTCTTTTTTTAAACTTTATTTTCAGGCGAGGTTTACCATGATATAAAATGGCTTCTCAAAGCCCCTGACTTAATATTCTAACTATAGTGTAGTAAGTGCAGCTAAGAAAGCATCACTCTCACAGTAGTTGCAACAACATCAATCTTGTGTGTTGTATTAACTTGCCATGGGTCATGTGACCATTATGAACCAATCACAGAGCTGGAGCACCCTGATTGGTTAAGCCTAAGACATAGGCCCATTCTTGGAGCTTGGGGGTTTGGTTAGCGATGGTCCTACCCGAATGCCCTAAGTGAGAGGGAGGAAGTGTGATTATCTAAAAGGAAACTATTGGAGAACAGGGATACTCTGATCCTTGGATACTGGGCAGGCAGGAGCAACAGATGTCCACTATAAACATGATCTAAGCCCTTGCTCCTCAAAGAGTGGTCCAAGGGCCAGCATCATCTGGAAGCTTGTTAGAAATGCAGAATCTCAGGTCCCTTCACAGACCTTTCAAACCAGAATCTGCATTTTGACAAGATCCACAGGTGATTTGTATGCATATTGTGATACAGGAAGTGCTGCTCCAGGCCAAACTTTTCATTCTGCTGGAAACCAAGTCTCAGACACTTTTTTCCAGTGTCATCCAGGTTAAGTGCTAATACTTTTCCAACGAGAACTCAGCTCTGAGCTCCAACCCATTGTCCTCTCTGGTACCCCTAGTACACCTGCCAACATATGATCCCCTAAACCAAACTGCTGCAGGTGCTCTCCCCGGCTTCTTAGGCTGAAGCCGTCTTGAATTCTATACCCTGTCAGGAAAAAGATTTAAAGGTAAGACCAGAAAAAAAATAATTCCCAGTGTTTTCAAAAACGAAAACGCTGCCTGCCTTCAGCCTTCCATTGGCAAGAAATACAAAGCTAAACTTCCCAACTGTTATTTACACACACATTGCTGCTGTTACATTAGTTCCCACTAGCTGGTCTTGTTTTTATGTTGGGCTAACACTAAATCCTATGTATTTTCTCCATCATCATCATCATCATCATCATCATCATCATCACAACAATGGCAGTGCTCTTTCCCATTCTCGGAGCCGGAGTGGAAAGACACCAGTGTGAGGCCGCTCCCACGTTTCCTTACGCATTGACATCAGGAATGACACACATGGTTAACAGATTTTCCACATGTTTTTCTTCTTGGCTGACATCTCCCCCACTCAATCAGAGTGGAGCCTGTGATCAGAGAGAGTGTTGATTGACTGCTTAGAGGGCATGAGCCTCCATGAAAACACAGGAATGACAGTTGATATAAATATCCTGACACTTTTTTCTGATTCTTCCCCCTCCCTTAAATTCCCACTTTTATTTTTTCTTTGAGTTTAAAATTAATATTTTCTTTGTGGACATGTAATATCCCGGCATGCCTCAGAGCTCACTCAGGCAGCTTATTAGCATTCCCTCCCTAATTGGATCTCTTCTCTGTGACCCATGTGGAATTCTCCTGCCATGGGTTTCTAATCGATCTGATGTCAAAAAATAAGAATAAAGACCATCTCCCCAAATTACGTAGTGTAATATGTTGTTTCCTTTAGTAGAATAACCACAAAGATTCAGACATACGCTGATGTGATTTGGGGGGGGGGGCAGGTCTACAAAGTTCCAGTGATTTGGGTGATTTGGGCAAACAGACCCTCTCTCATTTGTCCACATTAGTTGGCTACTCGTGGCTGTTTCGTTCTGACCTGGAGGGGTTTTGGCTGCTTCCAGCGTACAGGGCAATAAATGACGTCGTTTCCTCTGGAACAACATTAAAAGCTGGAAAGATTTTCATATGTGTGATTTTCCCACCGATAACATTTTACTTTCTGGACATCCTGGAGTGGAAGGAAGATTATACACTATGGACAGAGGTGAAATTATTATTTTTTTTTTTCAGTTTATGGTCTCAGAAATCTGTCATAATTATGTAGTACCTATTTCCAAAATCTACTTCAGCAACCAGAGGAGACCGGTGAAACACTCTCTTTTAGTCATCCAGATAATTCCACCTGGCAGCGGGCTGACCCCGAGCTCTGTCAACATCCACCTAAGACCTTATGGAATTCAGAATTCTTCCCAGCTGGGCCCTGGGAACGGAATTGGCGATGACGCCATTCTTTTCCCGGCCCTGCGCTCGTACCCAGGGTAGAGCCTCCCCTTTCTCATGTTAGTCCCTGCTCCATCACGTGGTTCCTCCGAGTCTGTTCCCCAGTGGTGCCGTGGACCCTGAGTGCCAGGGGACTCTGTCACCATAAGGCAGACCTTAGGTGCCTTCTGAACGTGTGTTTCCTAGGCTTACCCACTCCTCCCGAGAGCGCGATGAGGCAACCTATCCGCGTTCCCTGATAGCAGGGGCTCCCATGGCCCCCTGCTAGCAAAATTCTTAACTGCCTCCTCGCCCCAACCCCAGTCCCAGGGTTTTTAACAAATATCTCTGACTCCACCTTTGCTTCGAAGCCATGGAAACAGGCCAGGTCAAGATCTCTGCATTCGAACCCGAATGCTGACTGTCTTGCTCTTTGACCTTGGGCAGTTCCGTTCATTTCCTCAGGCCTCGGTTTTCCCCATCTGTAAAACGGAAGGCAGTGGCCAAGGTCTAGGTTAAATTCAAATCCCAAACATGAATCCACTTTAAGAAAAGATGAGCAGACACCTGAATTTAGAACATGGATTTTTCCCTCCTCCGAAAAGGTTCCAACTACTGTACATCTGTAAGATGCAAAATCTGACCGGGCTTCAAAAGCAGTTGTGTAGTCTCGCCATTGCCCACAGCATATTATAACACCACCGTGCCTTCCCTCGGCAACTGAGTGTTTTTGTTTCTGCTCCCGTGAATGTCTAAACACTTCTAAAGAGAGAAATTTCAGCTCTGGTTTTCCCCTTTGTGGCCCAATCTTTTGAACTGCAAAGATACGAGCGGAGCCTCGTTATGCATTCGGCTTCTCCTGTGCATGTTTGTCTGGCTGGTAAGATGGAAGGTAAGGGACTATTTACAGATATCTTTGAGAATAATATAAGGACACAAGGGGGCCGGGGATAATAGGTTTACATCACAGGAAATGTAGGTTGGGCATAAACTTCCCAGCAGTTTGCATGATTCAATTATGAAGTGGCATCCCATAGGAAGGGCTTTGATCATCCGCACTGGAGACGTTTTCAATTTTGTCGGGTTTTTGAACGATCTCTCACGGTGATCTTGGCAAAAACGGGAGGGAAGGCTGCTGAATTTGGGGTATTTTTCTGCATTAATTTCTTTCTCTCTCTCTCTCTTTTTTTTTCTCCACATGCTAATTTCTTTGAATAATGATTACAGTGAAGTATAACAAAGGGTCCATTCAGGATTTCAGAATGGCAATGGTATCTGTGTATTTTGCAGAGTGCTGTATAAGCCTAATCCAATATGGTCGGCTCATACATGGCGTGAAAATGTTTCACGTACTACTCTCGGCTCATAAGTTTACGCAACTTGCTTATCCCTGACGTGAGCTTTCTCAAAGACTAGAACACTCCATTTTCTTTCTTCTTCCTCTATGTTTGGTTAACAATTTTAAAGTAACCTAAGACATAGATAGATAGGGGAAAACACACACCAAAAATATGTAGTTTAAGAGTTCTTGTAAGACAAACATCCTTGTAAATTACTATGCAGATCAAGAATCACCACTTAGCCAGTCACAGCGGACGTGCCCCATTCCAGTCACAGCGGCCTTCCTGCCCGTGACCCTGACCTTGGCATCACTTCCTTGCATTTCTTTACAGTTTTCTTGGTCAAATGGGCATCCCTAGACATTCTGCTCTTGCCCGTTTTAAAGGCGTTTTCTGTTTCTAGTATTTCTCTTAATAGATTTTCTTTCCATCCTTTTCTATTCCGTAACTATTTGTGTCAAAGAACTTAGGACATTCGACTTCGGCCTCTCCCATAGTCTGGATTTTACCAATTTCGAATTCAGGGTTCGGTCCGGCATGTCCTCTACCCGCCTTTTTCCCTGCCGTGGGACCCAGCGGCTGGACCGGCCTCGCGTCTGACCTGTTGGGGAAGAATGCAGCTGGTGGCGTGTTCTTTCATCGGGAAGCGCAGGAGCGTGCGTCTCATGTGACATTCGCAGCCGTAGATATTCAGTGCTCACATCCTTTCATTCACTTGAGTTGGTAAAAGGGTAATTTTTTTTTAACTCTATCATTTTTTTTCATTTAGAAATATGAAAAGAGATGCTCTCATTTATATTTGATTACCCAGTGGCACCGTTTATACATGAAAGGTTGGGTAAAGGCGTAATTCTTCCCTGGTTACTAATTTTCGAGATAGTGCATTGGCTCTCTATCTTCCCCAAAGTGACCAATCGGTATCTTTAAAAATATTATCATGAATTGTCATCAAGAAAAGAGAGAAAGAAACAAATCGAGCACCAGAAAGAAGGAAGGAAGGAAAAATGGAAGGAAGGAAGGAAGGAAGGAAGGAAGGAAGGAAGGAAGGAAGGAAGGAAGGAGGGAAGGAAGGAAAGGAAGGAAAGAGAGAAAGAGAAGAAAACAAAAGAAAAAAGAAATATGTATAAATATAACTAAACATGGGCAGGATCCTTATGTGAAAAACTTTTACAAAGCACTAGTGGAAGAAAGTAGAAAAGATTTAAATAAATGGAGAGATATTTCATGTTAGTGACTTTAAAACGGCTCAATATTATTCATTTATCATAACAAATATATTAATGTATGATGTTATCAATAGGGGAAAATGATGTGGGACATACTGGAACTCCACGCGATCTCCACAATCTTTTTGTAAATAAAATGATTTTAAAGTGAAATGTTTATTTACAAAGTGTCATCCCACGCTCAGTAATTTAAACATATATGTTGGGATTCGACCAACTGCAATTTTTTTTGTTTGTTTGTCTTTTAAGGTTAAATTACCCTGTTGTTGTCCTCTCGAGAATTGGCTCTTGGGTCCTGTTCACATGGCCCGAGTCTGAAAGTTTTCTGGCTCTCTGCTACAACGAGACATCCCAGCTCATCCATTACGCTCCTGCCTCAGACAGAAAATCAGCCATTTCTACAAGAAAAGTTTCATCTGTTTGTGGAAAATGGTATTTTGAGATCACAATCTTCGTGCTAGGGACAGTTGTTTTTAGAACTCTTTAGTAAACCTCACGAGTTTATATTGATGACTCCACTTCAAATTTCAGACTACAGTTACTGGTTTGTTTGCTTTTTAAAAAATTAACTCAGCCTCTTCCGTAATATATCTGTATCTCCTGTTTCCCACACCGAGAACCCTGGTTCCCAAGGACACAGGGAGTAATAAAAATCAGAACGTCCCATATTACATATTTACGTTACCTCAAATTATACAACAGTTTCATAACAATACCAGGACTGCTACCATCAGTTATAATTATCAAGAAAAGTTTTTTTAAAAAAAACTTTGTATTCTCATTCTTCCTCCGATTTTATAGCTGTATTGTAGCCACAATCCCCAAGTATAATGACCCTTACAAATTATACTCTTCTTTTTAACCATCCTTTAGTCTGAGCTCCATGAGTAACTATATGTTAAGCTCGCCACCAGCCCTAGGGGTGATGCCTTCCAAGTCAGTCGGTTGTCTGAAGCTTGTGGTTTAGAAACCGGAAGGGCTGTGCTGTTCCTTGAGTTCTTGCATATTGATAACATTTGCCTCTGCCCTGTGTACTTTAAAGTTAGTTTTAGGAAATATAAAATTCTCGCCTCACACTTTTTTTCCCCCTTTTATCTCAATTATTTTACTTTTCTTCTGGTATAAAGCGTTATCTTTGAAATATCTGATGTCTAATTTTCTTTCCTATATAAATTGCTCGTTCATTTTCCTAGTTATCTAAAGGATTTTCTTTTTTCCTTCCTTCCTCTTTCATCTCTTCTTCCTTTACTCCATCTATCCCTCCTTTCTTTCTGTATACATTCAATCATTTAACTACCATATATCTTAGTGTTGGTAGCTTTAGGTCATATTCTCAGATATGCAGTATAATCTTTCAGTATATAGTTTCACATTTTTTTTCCCCTCCGGTAAACATTGCCTGAATTATATATAATGTTTAGAATTTATTCTCTTTCCCTGGTTTGGCTTTCATTTCTAAAGGTAATCCTATTATCCCTATGTTGGATAGTCTTTGCCTATCTTAAATATCTGTCCCTTTATTTCAAACTTTTTCGTTCTTCCTTAAATTCATGTATATTTTATTTTGCTTTGATCTCCCACTTATCTTAAGGCATGATCTGTCACATTTATTCATGCTCGTGTCCCTTCTAGGTTAATTTTTATTTCCAAAAATTATTGTTCATAACTTCCACTCTTCTTAGTCTTGTCGCCGCATCTCCAGTTTTTAAAAATTCTGTTCTGTGTTGTTCTTTTGTGTCCTGCATATTTTCCTATTGTCTTTTAGCTCATTTTAAATTAGAAGTTTACAGTGTTGACCGGCGCGTGTACGTATATGTCTGGTAAGCGTTCACTGTCGGTAGGCATGTGGCTCTGTACCTTTTCTTATAATATCTTTGTATGAGCTGTCTCCTTGGTGCAAAGATATTGCTTGTTTTTATATGAGATTAGTTTTTCTGAACTTTTAGAAGAAAGAGTAGCTTTTATAACGTCAGAGAATTCTCTTGGCTGATGTTTTGTGCAGTATTAAAAAGCGCGACGGCGGGCTGTCTGACCTTTCCCCATGTCCCCTCCCCATGCTCATCTGGACCTTCTCCGTCCTCTGTGTCTCTTGACTCCTACTTAATTTTGATTCTGTTTTTACCTGTTGTTCCTCAGTGCGGGGTCCGGGAAGGGATTTTTGAAGCGGGTCCTGGCGTTAGTTTTAGATGTAGAGAGGAAATAGATTCCTGCAGACACTTCAGTCGCTGCTGTGAACCCCTTCTCCTCGCTCGCTGTTAGATCCGGCGAACCCCTTCCGTTTTTAGCTACTGCTCACACATTGGTCTTCCTTGTTTTATCATGGACACTTCTGGGCTGTTTTAACCCATTTCCCATTTGCTCCGAGGATATTTGATCACGGTGCTTGCGGCTGCAGCATTTACCCCGAGATAACTCGTGGATTACAGTCCCAACTTCACCCCCCGAGTTTGCCACAAAGTATCTCGCTTTTATTATTATTTTTGCATTGCTCTAACATATCAATAGTCCTTGGAAACAAATGGCATCATTCTATTTCTAGCATTCGGTTTTTAGTAGTGCTATTTCCATTTACAAGATATGGTAATTCTCGATCGCTAAAAATGTCAAATCCTAGAAAACGTAGCATCCCTACGCGTGATATTAACATCGTTCTCGAATAGTCGTTAGCTGAAGATTCATTTGATGAATGTGATTTATGAATACATTTCTGTTACATTCGGATTCGAGACAAG
The DNA here is from genome assembly GCF_014176215.1 of Rousettus aegyptiacus. NCBI lineage: Eukaryota > Metazoa > Chordata > Mammalia > Chiroptera > Pteropodidae > Rousettus > Rousettus aegyptiacus. The sequence goes on along the minus strand of NW_023416289.1, from coordinate 6,292,049 downwards.
TTCTGTTTAGAAATAACTCCAAGAACAGTTTTTATATTTTCTTTTCTCATCGAAAGCCAGATTTTCTTCAGCCTCAAAAAGAGTGTTTACGTAAAATTAAATTAGTGCCAGCAGCGAGCTGCACCTTTTCCTTTCTAACCGGGAAGTGGGTGAAGATTCTTCTGTCTCCAGGCTCGTGGGATGCTCGGTTGCTTCCCCGTCGCTCCCTGCACAGGCCACATGTCATTGGTGGCCGCGATATCGATTTATAATTAGAACTGTACATTTGCTCTTCATCCCTGTTTCTGGCACAAAGCTCCTGAAACCCTTGGAATTTCCTAAGTGACAAGAGCCATAAAGGTCTTCTGGTAGCCATAACAAACCCCTTCCAAGCACCACCCGAGCTTGTGTTAATGAGGTGACTTTGGGAAAACCCCTCAGTGGGGTGGGGACTGGTCGCCAGAGGAACCCGCCCTGTGGGAAGTCCCAGTCCTGCCCCCTGGAGGGGAGCCCCATTATTTCATCAGTCACACCTGTGCAATGGCGCCTGGGGAGGGCTCGGAAGCCCCGCCCTCCTTCCTTCCCATGTCCCCTGCCCCGAGCGTCTCTGTCATTTGGCTGTTTCTAAGGCATAGCCTATTGTGATAAACCAGTAATCGAGGAAATAAAATGTTTCTCTGAGTTCTGTGAACTGCTCCAGCAAATCACTCAAACCCAAGGAGAGGGCCACTGGAACCTCCTGTCCGTGGCCGTTGGGCAGGAGCATGGGTGACAGGAACACTCGTGACTGGCGTCTGAAGTGGGGGTGGGGGAAGAGAGGCGGGAGGGGGGTGCGGTCTAGTTGGATCGAGCCCTTAACCTGTGGGATCAGACACCATCTCCAGGTAGACACTGTCAGAATTAAATGATAACACACCCAGTCGGCATCACAGAATTGCTTGGTGGTGTGGGAAACCACACAGTGGAATCGGTGTCAGAATTTTAGAGGTGTTCCCCCACCCATATGTTTTTCGGGGATTCCTGGGACTACTTGGCACCGTAGTTTAATTATAAATGTTATCCGCAGGTTCTTGGTTTTCCCATCCAGCTGCTCTATTTTTATACTGGAAGTTGGGAAGGTTAAAACGTGGAGTCACCGCTCTTCCCTTCTCGTCAGAATAGCTCTGTTTTTCTGACCCATTACTGCGTTGAGTCTCATCTTTCGATATCAAAGGGATAAATGTCAGTACATGTGGAATCCGACACGGAGAACATTTCTAGTCGTCTTTTATTCAGAATTATTTGTGTATAAAATGAATATTCCTAACTTAGGAAATCTAGCATTTGGGGAAAAAATTAGGACGCAAATAAGCCCATCGGAGGGACACAGATTCACAAGGATGCTTGCTAACCATACATTGTAGAAAGCTGTTTATCTTAAATGATTTTAAGAGACTTCGGGAAAACCTGAGGAGCCGGTAAAGGGAGAATGGCAGCCGCCCTGTGTCATGCGGGGTAAACGTGCAATGCCTTCCACCCTAATTCCGGACGCTGTTCCTACCCGCGATGGTCAAGGGCAATCGGCCCAGGTCAAAGATGACCGGAACCCTCAATTCTCCTTTTTGGGTTTTGCTCCCCGTGTTCCCGCTTAGCCACACCATGGCGCTAGCATCCCCATCACGGTAATTAATATTCGCGTGGACTCCTCCTGCTTCCGAAGCGCTTCTCGATGATCTCACGTGAGCGCAGCCTTGCAGCTCTAACGATGCATTTCGCTGGGCGATGTGCTCAGTTGCAAATGACAGGAAATAATGACCTACTCATATAGGAATTTATTTTCTTATAAAACAGAAGCCGAGGAGAGGTGACCTGAGGTGGATAAGGCTGCTTCGCAGGACCATCAGGGACTCGGTTCCTTCTATTTTTTTTTAACTCTCTCATTCTTAATACGTAGCTTTCGTCCTCTCGGTTTCACGAAGGGAGGCTGCAGTTCCAAATATTCCATGGGCCGTTGTCCAGACGGGGCCTTCGGTGCCAAGTTATAACGAAGCAGAATTCGAATACACATAAATATGGAGAGCACGTTATTCGCTCTTCCTTAAAATTCTCCCCGTGGGGATAAATAGTTGAAGCCTAAATAGAATGCCCTCATTCGTTACGATACTCTTTAAAAAATATGGTGTTCTTCTGAGAGTTTCACGAAAGCGTTTGGGACTTTGCAGCGTGAGCTCTGGGAACTTCGTGTTTTGACATTCGTCTTCTTGCAATTGTTCTGGGAAGCTGGCAGGAGACACCCGTAGTCCTGAGGCTGATGACTAGAACCCAAATTTCACTTTTTTGTACTCCGTATGCAGAAAAGTCACACAGCCTGGTGACTTGCCAAGCCAGGTAATTGGTTATATTGAAAATTTACTCCTTTTTGCTTGGTGACCAGCACGGGGGGGGGGGGGGGTTGATCTTCATTTAGCAGACAAATATTGTTAGTGAGTAGTCGAAGTTTCATTGTCTGCTTCATTTATTCATAGGCGCGTATATTTGTAGGCGTGAGGTTTTGCCCATGATAGGCGCTCAATATGTAAGGCCTGGTGACTAGCTTACCATCAAGACCGTTACAAGACAGACATTAGACGTATTGCTGTCCTGTAGAGGGGAGCTCATGTAAACAAATCTCCCAATTCTCTAAATAAGACCAAATCCCGCTCTGTAGTCCTAGCAGTCAGTGGGAGAATGGTCTGTTTAGTCATCCGTTCTTACCTTTGGAGTCACCTTTCCTCGGTGCCGTCGTCTGATCACGTGATCGCCACCACACGGGCATCCCTGGGCTGCCCCTCGCTAAGGCCTGGACTGTGTGCGAACGTTTTGCCCCCATCATCCCAGCTGCTGGGATGGGGATGTTTAAATGAAATGTTATCGGATATTTGACCAAAGGAAAGAAAGCCACAGTAGAGTCCGGCTCATCCTCCATCACTCTCTCCATTGTTCTGGCCCCGAAGAGCAGTGATTCTGAAACCGTGTTCCCTCCGGGGCCGGGAGAACCGGGGCACGTCGGTATTCCGCGGTCTGGTTTTACAACAGACACGAGTGACTCAAAATCGATCTGTCACGAAGTCCTCGATGAAAATGAAATTCCCATCATTTTGGAGTTAAAGGGGACTTTAGAGGTTCCCTCCTGAAGAAGTCCGATCTCTTTTTACAGGTGGTGAACCGCAAGCTCCGATATGTTAAAGGATTTGGCCAAGGTCATAAAGGAAATAAGGAACAGAGTCAAGGTCAGAGACAAGGGTCTAGATCTTCCGATCCTGTGACTTCCCTGTTTGCGGCACGTGGAATGCTGTCCTTTAAGAAAAGGGCTCTGCCCGTCCGTTTCACCACTGACTGCAAAACTGTCTTAACTTAACAGCTTCTTATGCTCTGCAAACAGCATTTCTCAAATTGGATCCTATGCCTGTGAGGTTGTCTGGGTCTCTGGGAGTTCGAATTTTCTTTTCCAAGGGAATGAACTGAAGCCGGCTGTAAAAGCCAAGGGACTCACATTGAAGGGGATCATCTCACTGTCACCGACGGTGGCACTGTCATCCAATGTCACTAATAGTTTCGTTTCATTCCCATATATAATATTTTTCTTTCTTTAGTTATTGTCCAATAGTGTTTTTCCTCTTCCTTACAAATACTTTATTCTATATTTTTAGATACGACTAGTTAGGATGATAAAAAGCAGTACATCTCTAATTCCTCCTTTTCTGCTTTCTCTGTCCTTAAGAAAACACTATTGTCCATTGTTACATTAAGTTGGTCTGAGGCCTTCTGTCTTATTTCTGACAAAAGAATGAAGTGTCACGAGATCATTGAAACTCCACGAGGAATGGAAATCATGGAGTAAGTTTACTTTCACCAACTAAATGCTTCGTGTCAAGTTATCATGCACTTGAAGTCTTTTGCTTAAACCTGATATTTGGTGCATCTATATTCCAAAGCAATGTCTTATTATGGATGTTTTATTATGGAATAGTCAAGAGGTTAATTTCTGACTTGGGGCCTTTTGGATGATAAGTTGTCTTAATGAGTCCCAAGTATCATGCAGAAAAGCAGTGTCAAGCCTATTAACATCTTGGGCATCCATCCCTTCCCTCTTTGGGGCCGTGTGTTTTGTAGTGTGTTTGTGTGATGTGAGCAAATTGGCCGTGAGGTGAGGAAGCCCTCTACTCAGATGAGGGTGGTACATGTCTCTTGGGGATTATTGGCACTGTCCAGTAGAGAGGCCCGGGTTTCTCTCCAGAGGTTCTAGGTACCCAGGAAGTACTCACCAGAGGTTACCTTATTGCTGCGAACTGAAGGATGTATGGCATTTCATTCACTCACTCATTTTACTGCTTATAAAAGCACATTCACCCCTTAGCTTAGTGACGTTTACAGTGTCTCTGTAGGATAAGTTTTTAAATAATCCTTATTCGCAAACGCAGAAGACCTGAACGATCTGGCGAGTGAGCGAGTGAATGAATGAACGCACGATTGCGTGAACACCAGAAGAGTGCTCTTCCCACCGTGGCACACTGCCTTTCTGTGTCAGTGTTCGGGTTCAAATTCGAGCCTTATTCTATAGCAAGCACCCCTTCCACTCCACAACCCACCCCATAGGTTAGAGATACACGGCACTCTGGGGACTTCCAGCACAGGGCACTAAGTGAACTTGAACCAATGGTGACTAAGACGTTTTCTTTCATGTGCTCCTTCAACGTCATGATTACGTGAGGTAGGAACTCTCGGGTCGCTGATGCTGAGTCTTTCACACCTGTCTGACATCTGTTAATCTTTGTTTTTAATAAAGAGACAGCGGCCTCAAGCACTGAGCTTTGGGCAAGCAATTATGTCCGACTGGAATGTAACGGCATTGTTGTTTTTAAACTTGTATTTATTTTTTTATGGTGACTTTTTTTTTCCCTTATTCCAAGTGATATTAATTTTCCACTTATAGTAGCGATGAAAAGCGTCCTTTTAAAATACATCAATCTAGATTTCAAAACGGGAGTCAATTTCAAGGAAAAGGTTGAATAAATAATAGTATGGATCCTACGCAGGTAGAGAAACTATGTCACATTGGTACTCGTATGACTGAAATGTTGGAAACATTTCAGTGCTCCGCTTATTAATGCCCTTGGCAAGCCAAGAGCATGTTAGGTCATCTTTCCGACCACAAAAAAAAAAAAAAAAAAAAAAAAAAAGATAGTTTCCTCCTCTCTTCATTTTGCCAGACTCTTCACCTGAAGTTTACAGAGGGTTCTCCATGAGAAAGCACATTTACAGGGGGAGCAAAATAGTCAGCAGGTGGGTAGGTATAGCTGGTAAGCCAGAGACAAATCTCTTTTTAGGCCATTGGCCTGATTATCTCTGGATGCTCAAAGAGAAACCTCGAGGCCCAGCTTTCTGGGTCCATGGGAAGCTGATTGCCCGCGCCCCCCCCCCACCCCGTGTTTTATAATTTTGCATTGTGAACTCATCATTAGTGGGGCTTTACGTGAGAGAAACCTAGGAGCTAGTTTGCGAGTATGTTCTTCTAAGGCGCTTGTTTGTGTCTGTCAGATGTCCCTGGGGATATTCCCAGCTGAGACCGCTCAGTCGTGGGTTCCAGATGAACCCCAAACCACAGGAAGAGTAGTCCGGCCGTTGTGAATTCACATGGGAGATGCTGACATTTGTTTCCCACCCAGACCCAGGTCCGAAGTCAAGCTCCTTTAAATCCTGGAGAGAATTCTAAATTTTAAATTTTAAATCCTGGCTACTGCCTCGGCCACCCCGTCACCAAGGGTGCAGCTCTTTGAGCGGCCTGGCTTTGCGCCTGCACCAAGCCTTAGCTCCTGTCCCTGTGTGGCGGTAAAGGCCCGAGGTCCTGCTTGCCCAGCCTGCCTACCATGCCCCCCACCCACCCGTGAGCAGCCGCAGCAGCATTTCACATATCACACTCAAGATTTCACATGCTGCTTTGTTTTTTAAACCTTTCTCCAAAGGTTTTCCCGATTCTTTTTTGTGTTCTTTCTTTCTTTTTGCAAGCTCAACTTGTGCTGCATGCGAAAGGACGTTCACTGTACGCCATCCGGTCGTTCTAGCGGTTTTGTGATCAGAGATTCTTCAGGTAATTTGGTCCAAAATACTCTCAGAAATATGTAAAGATCTGCAAAGGGAATTGGAAGCTCTTCTTCACCAGCCACACCTCCCCTACATGGGCCGTGGCTGAGTCTTCTCAGAAAATAACCAAGCCGAGGAGGCTCCGTGAGAGTGGGAAGCAATCAGAGGTGTTCCAGGCAACGGCACCGCTCTGCAGGGACAATGGCATTGGTGGCAGTGTGTCCCGTGTGACGTTACGATTTCTCTTTCTCAAATTATGGAAGAATAATGAAATCGAGAGAAAGATATTTCATTTTAATCTTTTACATCTGTTCGCGAGGTATAAAAGGATAAAATAAGATAAAGCGTTGCTCTCCCGAGAAGTCTATATTTTCGAAGGCTTTTGGCATTAATGTGCTTATTAATTGTCACAGATCGTCATTGTCACCAAAAGAATATTGTATAATATTTAGTGGCCTTTATCGGGCTGAGAGAGAATTTCAAGTTTCTCTCTCAAACTGAGCCACTTAAAATGAAAAACAAAGGCCATTAAATCCTGTTCATCTGAGGTAGATCCTAAATATAGTTTACTGGGGCTCTTAATTCACCCCCCAAAATACTGTAGTTATTAAAAATGTCCAAGCTGTTAACTGGAAAACAACATATGCCACATTTACATAATGATTTGCATATAATTTCCATGTAATTCATTTAATGTCAGAACGTACAATTATGCCTCCAGCCCCTCTGCCGTGTGCCCCCTCGGCCCTCTCCTGCCCTGCTGTGTTAAACTGGCATCCCTAACTCGTTGGAAGCTTTGAGAATGGGCCTCCGAGAGGCAGCTCGGTGCGCGTAGTCTGCCGTTCTGGTCCAGAAAGGTTTGGCCATACACGTTTGTGTTTTCAGGCTCTATAGGTGGTTGTGCTATCTGCGCTGTGACGCGATGGGCACCAGTTACTCGGTTCCGCCTGAGACAGAGGAGCTCGTCGTACAGGTGAAGAACCCGAGGCTCTCGGAAGCTCCGCCTGGCGGGCTTTGCTTGCTTTCTCCGCCCCGGCAATCCAAAGGCCCCCGCCTGCCACGCAAAGGGCTTTCTCGAACATCTTTCACACAAACGCTTCGTTTAAAAAAAAAAAAATCATGTGCCGTAGCCCATGTGATCATTTCTGGGGGTAGCTCTTGGGTTTGTCATCAAGGATGGGAAAGAAATCTTCCATGTGATTCCGTAAACGCATTTATTTAGTGCGAGTGGCCAACTTCCTGTCTACACTGACTGTGGTCCCCCAGACACGCCATGCCTCTTCCAGCTCCTACCTGGTGTTTTGCGCGTGGGCTACATTTCCACCTTTCTCCTCTCCCTGCATCTCTACGTGCCTCTCATCATTCAGCGGTCAGTTTACACATGACCAGGGCGCCTTCTTCCATGCCACTGCGGCTAGCTAGGTTTGATGTCCCTAGAGCGAACTCCTAGATCAACGCGTTTGACTTGGGTTCCCCTGAAAATGACTCTTGAGACAAGATCGTAGGTGTAGATGGCTTATTCGGGATGTGACGCCGGGGTGCAGGAGAGGGGGGGCAGGGAGCGTGGAAGCAGGAAGGAAGAAAAGCAATATTAGGGGACATTATTCAGGTTGCTGTTTTGGCCACAGGAGCTCGATTCCACCGGGTCCTCCTGGGAAGCATGTGGAATGTGCCCACATGACCGTCCAGAAGATGGAGATGGAGATACTTATCCCCTGGGGTAGCCCCACCGGCGGAAGGTGGTCCCAGGAATCACAATTCCCTTGCAGTCTCGAGCAGCGCAGGAGCAGAGGCTGAGCCAGCTCTCCAGGGGTCCTGAGGTGTCTCAGGCACTCAGCAAATGTAGCTGTGTGACACTCTGGTTGTCACCTGGAAATGAGTTGCAACCTGTTAGGCACCGTCTGCCCAGTGCTGGCTGAAATCAGAGGTGAGACCAAACAGGTGTGCGTCGGTCACCACGTGGGTCTGGTCCTAACCCGCACTCTGTGTCGCGTTCCTTTCTTCCTCTCGGTTCTGTGAATATTCCCATTTTACAGACCCGGGGCTGAGTCTCAGAGAGGTTAAGTGACTTGCTCAAGGTCATACGGAGTAAGTGAAATTGCTGGACGCCCTGCCCAGGTAGGGTGTGTGCCTGCGTGTGAGTGTGCCTGTGTATGTGTATGTGTGTGTGTATGTGTGTGTCCTCTTGTGTGCGTATGGATAGAGAAAGTCGTGGTTAAGAATGCACACTGCACCCAGATGGCGTGGGTTCGAAACCCAGCGGTTCCGTCCTGACTGCGTTATCCTAGGCAGGACGCTCAAACCTCTCTGTGCCTCGGATTCATCACCATAAATTAGATATAACAGTACCTACCCCATAGAACCGTGAGCTCTTTAAAAGTAACGCGTGGGAACCCTGGGCGCACACACACGTTGTACGTAGGTAAGTGTCACGAGGAGTAGTGACAGCATGTCGGTGTTGGGCAACAATAAACAGGAGCATTTCCTGGGTGCCCACGTTGACGCGGCGCTACGACCGCACTCCCTGATTCCGTCCTCCCAGCTCTGCTGCGAGGGAGGTGCCACGACCCCCACTTTGCAGGCAAGAGATTGAGTCTCAGAGATATTAAATAACTGACCCAAAGACAGCTCCCGAACAGAGGTCCAGACAGAGAAGCGGACCTTGATCTCCATGCTCTTCTGCCTTACACACTGCTCGTGGGCTCGTTTGCTCATTGGAACAAATACTTTTCATACAGATTTGGCTCCCGCCCCCCCCCCCCCCAGGCTGGGAACCGTGCCCATCAGCCCGCCTGAGAAAAGTTTGCACCACATGGCTTTTCAATGGCGACCCCTGGCAGCCTTTTTAATTGCCGCTATCTCTTTGAACATTTGGAGTGTGTAATGAACTCACTTTCCAACCCTGATTCATCCCAAATTCAATATTCTGTTTCCTTTCAGCTTTTTTTTTTCTTTCTTTCTTTTTTTTTTTTTTTTTGTTTCCAACGAAAAAGATTGGTAACTTTATAAAACATCTAAAAGCATGGTGGAAGCTTCCCGGGGCTTCGAGTGTTGTGTTATGTTATCTTTGGAATAACTTTGAAGTCCCTCCAGTGTAATAGAAGCCACTATTATGTCACGGGGCTGATTAGCGTGCCTGTGGGAAACATTAATTCATGCCGACATCATAGCCGGGTTTGCAGTCGCTTGGTTTGTTTTGCTGCTTTTCGCTTCCCTCTCCCCACCGCCCCCCGTCTCTTCGTGTAAAGGTGATGGGCTGACCCTCCGAGGATCACGGAACGTGGTCGGAGGCCCCTACGTGAGGCGGCAGCCGCCACCGCCTCCCACCTCCCGACCGTACTGAGAGGAAATGGTGAAGCAGAGCTCCTGGCAGAAGCGGGCCGGAGGCTGCTGGCCCTTTGATTCGCCTCGAAAGGTTTTGATTTGGTTGGCTCTTCAGATGCTTGATATATAAAACTTTTAAACTCAGTAGTCAGCGTGGCTGCCTGAGTCCATTTGGTTCCGGTCACTTATGATTATCACGCCGACTGCTGGTGGCCCCGGTGTTGTGGGGAGCAGCGCCGACCTTCGCTCGCAATGACTCACGCGCCAAACCATCTCTTTCTTCTGCGCGGAGAGTACGTCTCATTGACAAAGGAAGCCGTGAAGAGGAGACTTGTAGGGTCCTATTATCTCAAATTGTTACTATTTAACATGCATTAAAGAGCTATCTTTCTGTTCGCCACGTGCAATTAATTTAATCACCAATGCACTGTTAAGTATCTATCAGAAATGTGAATTTTTTCACGACGTATTAATCTGGTAATGATGTCTTTTCTTTTACCTTTAGATTTCGTATTAGTAGTTTATGGTATGTGAAGTGTTCTCTTGGGAGCAGGGGAGAAATTATGACGTCCGATTTGGGATGGAGAAAGATCAGAGAATTTCTAGTCTGAACATGACTGGGGGCTCCCTTCCTCCCCTCGGAGCACGTGTGGCTTGCCGTCCTCCCTCCCTCTCATCTCTAGACCTATGCGGCTCAGAAAGTTGGGGTGATCATTTCCCTCTGTCAATTTTTGACCTGGAAGATGGGAACTCTCTTGTCTATAGCGAGCCAAGACAGGAGAAAATTAGGGAAGGGAAACTTTATTTTAGCTGCATACGGAGATAGCTGGTTTTCCTACCCAGGGCCCACTTTGCCAGTTATAAGCCCCCAAAGTTCCCTATACTCCCCACAACTGCCAGCTCAGGGTCTGTCATTCCCCATTAGACTTAAGTCGCCTGAAGGTATGAACATGTCGGCCTTGTTCACCAATGTATCCCCAGTATTGGGCACATAGTAGGTGCTCAATAAATAGTTCTTAATTGAACATCTGAATGTTTTGTAGACCAGCTTAGTCGCCAAGAACTAGATGAATGGCACATTGTCATAAATGTTTAGACTACAGACACACACAATCTGATGGGAGATGAGAATTATGGCCAGCTCAGCCCATGTGTTCCTGCGTCTCCTTCATTAACCCACAAGGAAGAGAGAGATTTCGGCTCTTTTGGAAAAGCCGAGGACGCCCAAAGACGGATTTGGGCTACCTTAGGGGATGCTGAGCACCTCTGTGAAGGGTCAGTTTCTGTTGGGTGGTTGGACAAATGACTCTTGAGATTCCTTCCCCATCTGAGAGTCTGTATTTTTATGTTTTTATTTAATTCTCACAACAGCCCTATGACATATTATTTGCCTCGTGTTACATATAAAGAAGCAAGTTCCGAGAAGTCGATTTACTGTCTATAGGTGTATAGTTAGACTTCACAGTGAAGGCCAACGTTTATTGTGCACCTACTAGGTACATGCTAGGTGCTGTGCTAGGCCTCAGGATGATAAAGGTGCATAAGGTAGAGTTTTTGTCCTCCAGACATTTGTATCTTTATGTGCACAACAGTCATCCATTCAAATAATCAAAAGAGTATTTGGAAGACGTTCTAAGGAAGGTCTACCTCAGATGCAGTAGAAACAGAGAGGGAACAGGCTTCATAGCAGAAGGGAGGTTCACAGGGATCGGAAAGGTAACTGGGGTTTCCATGGCAGACGACGGATGCCGGGCACTTCAGGTGGAGAAAGAGCCATGCAGGTGCCGGAGAATGTGTTTTGGGTCACCTCCAAGAAATCCAGAATGGCTCCGTCCCAGGGGTCAGCAGGGGGGAGAGAAAGGGCAAGGGGCAGGTACACCGTACTGAAGCTCAGAAAGGCACAATGACTTGCCCAAGGTCACACATCAGACGGAGCTATGTATCTAATGTGTATCTAATGACACCAACTATTGCAGATTCCTCTCCAAAATACCCGCAGCAGTTAAGCTCCCAGCCAGCAATACCCAAGGAGAATGTTTCCTAATGGTTCACCACCGCTTAATACTATCTGATTGGCTAATTCTTCCCCTAGTTTGAAACGTATAAAGTGTCGTCGTATTCTTGCTCTGATTTGCATTTCTCTGACCACTTGTTGACTACATCATCTACTCCAAGGTCACAAATATATTTATCTTATATGTTTACTGTATTTCTTAAATTTTACCATTCATAGCTCAGTCTTTAATTTAGCTAATTTATCTAGTGTTTATGTTTTTGTATATGGTGTGAGGTTGTGATCCAGCTTTTTCTCCATGCTATGAGTCAATTTTTCTTCTACTAAATAATCTGTATTTTTCCCATTCCTTGGTGATGCTACCTCCCTTAGATACCAATGGACTATAAAATCCTGCATTTGGTTGGAATTACACATTTATTTCAGGAGATGTAGTAGCATCTTTATATTGCTAAGCTGTTTCAGCTGTGATAATTTATATTTGTGTATTAATACAGGTCTTCTTTTACACCCTTTAAAATGTTTTTTTTTAATGTTTTTTTCTTAGAAGACTTTTGTATACCTAGTACTTTATAATTTTACTTGTTCTTATACATGCTCTTATATTTTGTTACCATTTTCTAGTTGATTATTGTGGGCGTAAGGCACTACTGACTTATATCTGTCTTAAAAGGAAGACATTCAACTGCAGTCTTGGCTCCCAAGAGACACTGACCGTATTTAAGACATGATGTGTGTGTGCGTGTGTGTGAGAGAAAGGGAGAGAGGAAGGGAGAATGTTCCTAGCCTGGAGGAAGAATACAAATATATATGAACAGGATTTTGCCAAATAAAAATGATGCTAGATATGGGGTCAAGAAACAGAAGGCAGATGACTTCTTCGAGTTCTCTCTCTTCTGCAATGATTGAGTTGCTCTCAAGCAGGATACATTTTAGCCTGCTTGTTTGGCAAAGTTATTCTTGGAGCCCCTTGCCTGAGATATGGTAAATGGAGAAAATAAGGTATTTCATGGTGCTAGTCACAGAAGTGAATTACTGTGACTTGACATATTCTGGGGAAAATAAACTTCAAAAAATTAGGGTAGGAAAATGAAACTGATTCCTTGTATGTATACTGTGTATGAGGTACGCTGCTAGGGGCTTCGTATATTGTGTCTTCTTTAGTCTTCATAAAAACATGAGGTAGGTATCATGTCCCCAACTTACAGATAAGGGAACAGAAGCTCCAAGAAGCTAAGTAAACCAGTTATTTAGTGTAAGAGCAAGGATTCAAACCCAGGTCTGTCTAACTCTGTTTTTTAAATTTGTTTTATTTTTACATTCTTGTCTTTGTATTACCAACCGGCCTTTTTCCATCCTTGTGAATATACATCCTTGCTTATTTATTTATGACCATCCGACACCTCATAACCTGCTTTCTTTTTTCTATGGCAATAACCCAAGGGCAGTAGGTGCCAAAGCAGCCTGAGTTAGCCTGTAAATGTTTTCTTCTTTTACCTTAAACTCAGGGGACTCTCCTGGCTGGCTGCCTCGGGAACTAAGAACAATAGCCTTTGAGATTCTGTCTGTCCTCAAATTAGATCAGGGTCTTGGAGGAGTGACCTATTTTACAAATAAAACGAGGAAGAATAGACTCAAAAAGAAACTTCCATTTTCCATTTTTAATGCCTCTGATGAATGAAAGAACCCACGGCCGAATTTAAAGAATTTTAAGTTTGTAGAGAGTCCCTATTTTGGTCTAGAAAAAATCACAAAATTTTTATATTACAAAAATAAATAGAAAGTAATAAAAGCAATAATAGGTTATATAATTATAGTTCCTTATAGTTGTCGAAGTTCATTAATGCTCATTTCCTTGGATCCTTCCAAGGATCTTTTAAAGCGGGTGAGGTGGGCTTTCTTTACCTCTAGCTGAATGCATTCTCATTGTCATCTGTCTTGGAAGTTCTCCCATTGAGAGACAGTACATTTCCGACCCTTGGTTCTGTGTTTGACCATGTACTTCGCTGTGGCCAGTAGGATCTTAGCAGACGTGACGAAAGCCTAGGGTGGGCATTGCTTGAGGTGTGTGCCCGCACGTTTTTGCCTCCTCTCCTGCTCTTCAAACACTGCCACGGATGAGAAAGACAGTCCGGGCTGGCTAGCTATTCCAAGGAGGATATAAGGAGCAAAGCTTCCTCCGCGAAGATGCCCCGGCCAATCTCGACCTACTCGCAGAATCTGCAAGTCCTACCGACTCTGGTAGATACTTCGTTACGCAGCAGGAGCTAACAGCAACACCAAGATAAACCAGTCAGGAAGCTGGGCAGATGGAATCGGAGTTCAGATCGTCAAACATAGAGTTCTGCGCACGGTTCGACTGCGCTGTGTTGCTTTTCTGGCAGAGAAACATTTATTTGGGTATGAAAAATACTTCAGTACAGAGTGTCTTCTGGGCAGAGATCATGTCTCACTCATCTTTGATTTCAGAGCCTAGTCTGGTACCTTGTACATGGTAGGTTCTCAGGATATGCTTATTAAATAAACAAGAGGTGAGAATATTAGGGACATGCCTCTCTCCCTTTGGTCTTATTTTACAGTTTCTGGTTGATAAAAATAAAGTTGAAAAAAATATATATATATTACATATGGTCAGCGAAAGCCGCCTTCTGAAAATCAGTCCTAGCAACTGCACAAAGAGGGACGATTGTCCTTTTCTTTCTCAGACATCTGCCCATATGTGGCATATTTCCTCTCTGAAGAAAGATCAAACCTCATAAAATGCCTCATTTATATGCCACTCCCCATACGAAACAGCATGGAGACCATTAATGAGAAGCAAAGGCTACCAGAAGAGTCGCACATGTCGGTTTCAGGCAGACTGTGGCGAAAATGCGGCGTCCTTTGGGAACTGCACACAGGAAGAAAGAACAAACGTCGCGCCCGGTTCTCGGCGGCCCCCCACCCTCACCCGGTCCCCACGCCCCCAGTTGCCACGACAGCTTGAGGTAGAGAATTTGTAAAACCCACATGGAGAGCTTTTTCCTCTGATTTTTTTTTTTTTTCATCTCAGAAGTCCAGCAGTGCCGATGAAGGTAGCTGTGACATTTGCAATTTTCCATGCGCCGGCCCATTCCATTTCTTCCCTGGTGCCGCTCCATGGTACAGTAAACCTCCAGCTCTGACAATTATTATAGCAGGAATAAAATGAAGGGAGTAATAGGAACAAAGCATCGCCGTAATTGCCTTTTCATTATTTGCTAACAGTTAGTTATTCAGTCACAGGGAAAAATTACACAGTAATTGGTTGACAATGGAGAAGCAATCGCTGAGTCCCACAACTCTGATATTTCTGCTTGTTAGGCTTTAGACCTTTTATTCACATTTTGATTAAACAGCTGGAGCATTAAGCTGACATCTGAGTGTATCCTTGGTCGAATTCTGGTGTGTCTGTTTCTACCCCATTCAAAATGTCGCATTTAAAGTGTCACATACAGTAGACTTGCAAATACTTTAGTCTATTGACTTTCAAATAAACCCCTCCTCTGCACCCCAGTTCATCAAGAAGGCATGGTGGGTGTAATAGCACCGATATTTTTTTTTTTTAACAAATCACTTTTCAGTTGGGTGTTTTGAAAAGAAAGAAACAGGATGAAGTCCCAGGATGCGTTCTCTCTGCATTCAGATTTTTCTCAAATTTAACTTTTTAAACCCGAGGTCTTTGTACATGGATCCTTAGGAAATATTCACTCTCCACTTCCTCCTACAGGTAGAGAAACTGAGGCCCAGGGAGCCCACTAGGATGCTCGGAGCCATCTACCCAGAACTCCGACCCCTTCCACCCCATCGAAACGGTCCTCCGTCTCCACATCTGCCTGCAGGAAGAGAACTGGCAAGGTGAGACAGGTAAGACCTGCGCCCGCGCCGGCAGGTGTCTCCACATGCGTGTGCGCGTGCATGCACACGCCATGGGCCTTACGCGTTGCTGGACTGTGGAGTGTCATGTAGGTCATGTCCACTCCATGTTGTCACCTCAGTGGGTAAGCTTCATGGGTATGACCTGTCCTTGGATTATTCTGGGTATCAAGGGCTTAGCCTGGGGTGACGCGGACCACGATAACTCGCGAGATGTCTGATGGTGATGCCCGAGGAGACCGAATGCTTATGACCCAGGCTTAGGAATGCTGTCACTGTGGGCGGCATCAGGGTGAACACGAGCAGAGCGTTGGGTCGGGGCCCGCGCGGCAGATGCGGAAGAAGGAAACAGAGGTGCGAAGGCGCTTCGCGAAGGAGGCGTCTGTGCGTTCGCGCGTGTGTTCACGCACCGGGGCCGTGTCAGGCGCTGGCCACACGCGGTGGAGAAGTAGCCGCGGAGTCTTCATTTAAAGATGGAGGCTTTTCGTTTAGGGAGATGAAATGCAGTAGATCACACACGCGTGTCCTTGAACCCAGTTCACTAGGCAGGTTGGGGAACCTCGAGACCGTGACTCGGAGGAACTGGGTGTGGCGAGGCCGGGAGCTTTGAAGAAGGGGGTATTTGGGAATCGTGTAGGTGAAACGCTTTGACGAACATGGAGAGCCAGGAAGGAAACCTGGCGCTTCACGTACGTGGTCTCAGTACGTTCTCACGGCAGCTCTGTCGGGCTAGTTTTATTAATCCCATTTCACAGACATGGAGACCAAATCTCAGAGAAATCAAATGGCTTACTCTGGTTTAGACCATCGAGCCAGTCAGGGACAGAGCCAGTAGTTAAAACCCAGAAGCCGAGCTTTCACCCCTGAAGTCGCTGGCGATCTTTAGCTACTTGTGGGCAATTGGAACTTACGCAACTTTCTGGTCAGTCCGCGGAATATTCGTCTGATGCCCGTCCTCTGCGGTGCTCTGTGTGCGTTCAGAGACGACTTAAAAACCCCTGTTCTCCAAGAGTTTGGCCCTTCCCAGTAGAGCCCCTGAGCCGAGGCGTGGATGGGTCGGTCCAGGGAAGAGACCGCTCCTGTGACACGGTGACTCCGTTTCGGGTTCCCCCTGAGACAAAGATTCAATGAGTTGATTTGGAAGGTGATCCCAAGGAACATGGATGCAGGGTAAGGAGTAAGACAAAAAAAAAAAAAAGGCAGGAAGCCAACACCAGGTGAGTTGAAGGCCGCCACCGAGGGCATCCTGCCTCGGCATTTTCCCAACCAGCGTCCTGGCCATCGCTGGCCAAGGACCGCTTCTGAAGGCGTTAACTCTTCGCACTCCCGCTTTAGTCTGTGCAAGAGCCCAGGGTGCTCCGGCAGCCAGAAAAACGCCCTTGGCGGAGCTCGGCTGGTGTTTCGGGGAGCATCGTTCTGTGTGCACAGGCGGATGTCAAGGCGATGTGGGTGGGATACCGACAGTTTCTGCCGCAGACGAACGGCAAAGCCTGTCCCATGCAGGGTACGTTGCTGAGCGAGACCTTATAGGTGAAGGAAAAGGCATCCGAGCTCACGGCGCCCACCTGCCGTGAGGACGCACCTCCAAACCGCCCCGCTGTAAATCGCCTGCCGGGCCCCGTGCCTCAGGACGGGCAGGCCCAGTGACACCTGTCTCCTGCTCATCGCATGAAGTCTGCATTCTCGTCCCGACATCCAGGGCTCTTTGCGACCCAGTCTCAGTTGACAGGTTCTTAGCAATTCATCTTGGGCTCAGTGCCTGCCAGCGTTTGAGGGTCTCGGCTGCAAGCCAGCCTCCTGCGTCCTCCCTCCTGACCAGCTCAGGCAGAGGAGACCTTCCTCACCCCCTTGCTCCTGGCTGGACGCACACGCGCCGCTCCGGTCACTCCCAGCAATGCATTCGCATTCCCGTCTGTGCATGTCCCCAATTTCCAAAGCTCCAGGAACTCTGAGGGTTTTGATTCTGTTTTCATTTGTTTTGCTTTTTTAAAAAAATGTCTCATATGGTAGCAAAACCTGACCCAAACTGACATGAAGCTCTATTTATAGTTTTTAGTGGATGTAAATATTCATACATTTCACTGCATAAATATTCATGTATTTGGTTACAGATTGAAGCCCCAGACCCTGCTGCCGTTTCACAGGCGCACTACCTTTCTTTTCTAAAATAGGAACAACTCTGAATTTTAAAACACACATTTCTGGTTCAAGGGATTCAGATAGGGGGTTGCCAGCCTGCAATAATAATGAGGAGGAGGATGATAAATAATAGTAATAATAATAAATACTGCTATAGTCCATTCTAAGCGCTTCATATATTTAACGATTTAAATCCTCACAAGACGATAGTGTTGCGGTGGCTGCGTGGAGACCCAGGTGGGTCTTAGAGCAGTCGAGCGATCACGTCATAAGCTATGTAAATGCGTAACCACTGTACTGTACACCTGAAACTAACGTAAAACGAAATGAAAAGGTTACGAACCCATCAAAAATTTTCTCACAAGGATCTGACAAGCTACGTTCTACGAAGTCCCCTATTTTCCTGATACCCTTAGAAAACCGATGTCCAGAGGTGCTACGTAGCTTGCCAAAGGTCACAGGGCGAGTAAATGCCGGAGCCAGGGCTTGAGCCTGAGGCAGCCTGGCAGAGACCACACTCTTACTTGTCACGCCGAGCTTCTCAGTGCGGAGATCCGGGGTCGTTTGTAGAACTCAGCCCTGACTTATCATCTGGCTTGTCCTGAATGCCCTCCTGGTGGGGCGGGGTCGGGGGGGCGGAGCTTCTCTCCTTACCACTCTGGGTTCTTGGCTCTGAGCTATAAGTCACAATCCTGCTCTCTGACATCGATGTCGGTCCTCAGCTCCCCTCAAACCACAGCCTTGGGAAAGCAACGTGCCTCTGGCAGCACAGCCCCCAAAACTGGCTGCCGAGTGAGCCCCGGACCTGTACCCCGCTTCCGAACCTCCAGAGTCTCACCCCCGTCTCTGTCCTGTCTTGCAACCCTTCTAAGACTCAAAACCATGTATGTCTGTGTCCTGAGCATTGTCTCAGGACCTCGTTCATAGCAGCGGCTTCGTGACCTGTGGTAGCGAGAAGACATAACTAAACAAGGAGCCCCAAATCTGGGCTCCTCTGCTAGTGTAGACACGGTCTTGGGTCTTAAATTACTTCCTCACGTGGCTCTTGTACCCTGTCCCCGCCGACCCGCAGCAGACGCTTAGATAGTGGCAGAGCTAGAATTGAAACTACATGATATGGATCCAGTTGAGAATCTGTGCTCGGCGACTATTTGTTGACTGCTCGTTCTGCATCGGTCGCCGTGATCAGCAGCCTGGGTGCCTTGCCTCCGTTGACCCTCGCAGCCCCGTGAGGAGGTACCGCCCTGTCTCCTTTCACTATACGAAGAAACTGAGGCACAGAGAGAGTCACTCGCCCAAAGCCTCCTACCTGTTGTGCCCATCGGTTGTCGCCATGGTAATTGGGGAACGAACCACCCCAAAACTCAGCGGCTTCGGACAGCCGCCATTCCTCCTCGCTTGCACATCCGTCGTCTCTGGCGGCTTCCCCCACCTCCTGTGGGCTCCGGCGGGCTCGGCCGCAGGCCGCTGTTGCATCCAGGTCGGTGCCGCGTGCCGCTCACCCTCTTTGGGCCCGGGGCTCGTCTGGGCATATTTTTTCTCACGGTGACGGCAGAGGCACAAGAGGGCCAACCCCATCTCTCAAACGCAGTTTGAACCTCTGACCGTATCCAAACCACTAACGCATTCCATTGGCCAGTGCAAGTCACTTGGCCAAGCCCCACATCGGTGGGGTACGAAGGACCCCTCACGTGCCATGGGGAGATGGCAAGTAGCAGGATCAAGTGCGGTGTCAGTGGAGGAAAGAAATGTAGTCCTCCTGGGAACAGAAGGGGAGTGGGGGGCAGGAGGAGCCTCTGTCCAACAGGGGTCTAATCTACCACACCCGCCGAACGGGAGAGCCAGGAGTCACCCCGGGCCTCCAAGCTCCGAAGTCATATTTTGTCAAGCACTCTCTTGAGCCGTGACAAGTACCCAGAGCAGATCTTTTGGTCACACAGGGGGAAAAAAAATGCCTTTGCATTCTATCGGCGTCTTTGCCCTTGAGTTGGAAGACGCAGGCGTGTGGGAGAGGGTGGGGCGCCGGAGCGGTGGAGGGTGCAGGAGGGTGTGCTCTCACGCTGACACGTCCCCTCGCAGACGGGACACATGTGACCCTGTGTTCCTGCTTCTCTCTGGCACTCAGACCCATAATTAAAGGATTAACTTGCTCCTCGGTCTCTTCCATGTGTTTCTACGCAGCCTTGGAATGCATCATCAAAGTCCAAAGCAAGGACATTTGAATTCTTTGCCTGGAGGACCTGTTTTCTTGCGTTTAAAAGGGGTTGTTATACATTCCTAAATTTTGGAGCTGTGTTTTCACCAGGAAAGAGGAACGAACAGAAAAAGCTCCCAGTGGATTAATTTATTTGTATTTTGTTCTAGCTCCTGACATTTGGAAAAGGCTTGAGGATCTTAGTAATGTTTGCTATTTTTGATTTGCTTCGTCGGATGCTAGATTAAACCACAGAATCTTGGAAAATAGACTTGTTATTTTCCTTTTCAGAGGCACAATGTCTGAAGCTATTTTCTCAAGTTTGGGTGACCGGGCCCCAGCTCTAGGGCTACCTCTTGTCACCACGGTCACCTGAGCAGACATCATGAATGGATCCCGTCATGGCTGCCCATCAAGCCCCAAATGACCCCGACCCCTCTCGGCACAGCCCGCCAGGCAGCCACTGCTGTCTGGTCAGAGTTAGTGCGACCTGGTTGCCATCCATGTTCTAAAACTTGTAAATGCTTCACATGCCACTGAATTACGTTATCAGAGTCTTTACCGAGTTCTGATAAAGATGCCGCTGTCTTCTGCTCTGGTTCTTATTACGCTCCTGCTCAACTCAAAAATTGTGTCTCCAAACTCCTTAGCTTGTAGTCAAGATCCTCCACCGTTTGACACTTTTACTCCCCGGGACTAATGTGCTTCTAATCCCTTTTTCAGCCCCTCGTGGTAGGCAAAATTCTGTTTTGGCTCCAGAGATTCCAACCTTCATGGCACACGGGGACGGTCGGTCACCGTAAGTGGAGGGGACACATGAGTCGAAGGCAGGTCCCCTCGTGGATGATAGCTGCCTTGGGAACTGGGAGGGGGGATGTGTAAGCTGCCTCCCGAAGGGCAATTGGGAATTGTCCTGAGGGGCAGCAGCTGGCAGGAGCAGTTGCAGAAATCAGAAACAGAATGAGTGAAGTCTGGGCAGTGAGAGGAGATGCCCTGCGAACGCTTCCGACTTAGAGCTTGAAGACGAGGCAGAGAGCGGCAACGACAAGGCCCAGAACAGCCAGACCAGGCCCTGGAGGCCTCTGAGCCGTGAGCAGTTGGGCCCCGCTGGTAGATGAGAGGCGACCACCGAATGGCATTAAACAAGGCGGGGACATGGGCCCATTTGTGTCTTAGATGGATCAGGTGGTCGGTAGTTGAGACACCCAAGGCAGGCAGCAGCCAGGTAGCATAACACATATGAAAATCTGCTTTGGAGCGTTTATCCTGAAGACAGCGAGAAAGAGTAAGCTTCTGAAAATGATTTACTACAGGAAACAGAAAAGGAAATTAGAAAACCTGTTCGGCGTCCTTCATAGAATACTAAAGGGGGACGTCGTTATTTTTTTTGAAGAAGGAGATGAAAGCCGTAAGGCAGACACAAATTGACAACAGAGTCTCATGCAGGGAAAGAACAAAGAATTGTGAGCAAACAACGTGCAAAAACAACATTAAAATCTACATCGGAGGCACGGAAGGGCGAATCTCGAGGCGCTCTGCAAGACCCAGAGATAAAACAGCGACCGAGGGTAGACGATGGCAATACGGCTCTGGCCTAATGGTCACAGGTGTTCCTGAGGAAGGAACAGGCCAACCCGGAATGAAGGCAATAAACAGAGAGTAACTGGAGATGAATTTCCCAAACTGGAAAGGATCTGAGTGTGTAGATCTGAACGGCTCATCACATTTCAGGCAAAAACCACAGAGGAAAGGAACTCAAGATAATCCACACACAGATCTAAAAAAAAAAAAAAAAAAAATCATAGACATTCATACAGAAAAATCAGGCTATTTAAAATACGAATGAAAAGCCGACAGCTCCTAGTCCTTTTGGACAAACCTGAATGTCGGAAGACAATGGAACAATGTCTAGAATTTTCAGGGAAAAGCTCTAAAACAGTATATTGTGCGTATGTATGTATGTATGTGTATATATGTAGAGAGAGCTAGGTTGTCTTTCATACAGAACAGTTTAGGAAAACAGTCCCTAATGTGTAAGAGCTCTGGGGGAAAGATCAAAAACAGGAAATCAACAGTTAACAAATATTTATCAAACATCTTTTATGGGCCAGGCACACTTCAAGGCACTGGATATAGGACAGCGATTGAGACCAATGAAGTCCCCGCCATCACGAGACTTATATTTTAATAATAACAATAGAAATAAGCACATAATATATGACGTACTATCAGGCAGATAATGCCGTGATGATAAAGAAAGTGGAGCGAGGTGATAAAGAACGGCAAGGGTTGCTATTTGAGACGGGGTGGCCATAGAGGACCTCTCTTGAGAATCAAGTGAAGGGCAAACCAAGGTCATGGACTGCGCACTGCGAGCTGGGGGGTTGGGGCGCTTACTCACCCTGCTGGAGGAAGAGTTAACTAGGCCAGCGCAGCTGGGTGGAGTTGGAGGGAAAGAAATGTGGGAGATGAGCTGGGACAGAGAGTCACAGAGCAGATCACGCGGGATTTCAAAGTTCGCGTTTCATTTTAGACACAACGGGATGGATTTTGTTTAGGGATCACAGCATACATACTGTCTTATAACTTACCTCTTTCTGCATTTACCGTATCATGACTGTTTTTGTATAACAGTGCATATACTAGGTCTCTCTCTGTTCTTAGTAGCTGCCTGGAGTCCTGTCGTGTGGATCTATCATAAAGCAGTCCTCTACTAATTGACATTTATATGATTATATTATATATTATTTATTTACTTATCGATTTTTGTAACTCTTCCAGTGCTATAATAAACATCCCTGTAGATTAATTTGGAGCATTAACACACATCTATCTGATAAAAATCCTAGAAGGTAAATGGCAAGGTCGAAAGAGGGTATGCGTTTTTATTTTGATAGTTATTAGCCAGTTGCCCTCTGAAAAAGTTGTGCCATTCCCACCAAGTGTTTGTTAGTTTTATAACCATTTAAAAATTAAGAAGGATTTGTCTGTGCCGATATAGAAATATATTTCAGAATGAGCAGAGCAGTCACCGCATTATGTAAGTGACTGACCTTGAATCCTTTAGAATCTAATCCATCGCATAATGTTTAATACGCTGTATTTATCTAATGTGAATCTCAGTTGATTCAAAGCAGCATTTTATAATTCACGTTTACAGTTTTGACTTGGGCTTTAAGTCGTACTGCGTGGCTCGTGGGAAATCACATCAGTATAATAGCTCACTTTGCCTTTCAATGTGGCACCCATGAAAAGGTATATTAAATATATCTATCATGTGATAAATGTTTTCTGTTAAAAAAAAAATATCTCCCACACTTCTCCCGGGTTCTGTTGCAATGCAAATTTTGCATTATGGTTCTTAGTACATTTTTTCTTAGAGCTCGATCTTTGTTAAAGCCGGTCAAAGGCCATACTTTTCATGTTTTGCGTAAGCTTCATACTTATCTAATGCAACTGCTCCAAAAATCAGATTAGTAATTAGCTGGACCGGCCGATTGGTACGACTTCCTGGCTGCGGATCTTTAATGTCGAACACTCGCTTTGTGCTTGCAGGATTTGTTTGTGCGTTTCCTACGTGCGATGAGAGCTTTTCGATAATTAGCTCCTAAGGGATGTCGAATTCCAATAGTTAAAGAATAATTACAGCCTTATGAAAAGTGAAATGACTTCGGCTTCCTTTTGTTGTGGTTTAATTGTATGCAACAAGTCCAGGAGGCGTCTCATTTCAAATTGGGATAGTGAAGATGTAGCTTTCATTAAGAAAAAATAATAATAATAAGGTGTGAATTTGGTAAAATGGCAAATTGGTCTAATTTTGAAAACAAACAAGCAAACCACCCAATTAAAACAAGCCTTGTGTTATTTCATTAGCTCATAATTTTGATTACAAATTAAACTGTGGCAGAGTGAGAAGTTGTAAGGTTATGAGACAGAGAGATGGAACTTGAAAAAGTTCGTATCAAAAGACATCAGCTGGAGGGATTAATTAGTGCCAACCACGAAATGTAGGCATCTGAAATGACAGGCCAGTTCTCACAGATCGTATCGTTTGGGGTAAAGACACCGAGAAGTGAGAATAAAAACCACTAAAAATAATACGTTTTCTTCAATGCCTATTGTATTATTTTTGAAAAGTTGGATTTTTTGGGGGGGGGGGTGAGGGAAAAAGATTTAATTTCCAAGATATTTTTTTATTCCGAGAAGAAAAAAAGAAGCGATAAAGGATGCTGTTTCATACAATAATGTGTTAGTCAGCTATTACTGTAAAGATGCTGCATAACAAACCACCCCCAAAGTCAGTGTCTTCGAATAGTAAGCATTTATTTGTCACCCGTGGGTTTGCTGTAACACGGCTGGACTAGGCTGGACTTCAGGCTCATGACTCTGGGATCCAAGCTGCTTCCCAAGTCCTCCTTGGGCCAGTGGCTACCCACACCATGTTCTCATGGTAGATAGCAGAAGCACAAGAGCCAAACCGAAATGCACAAGGACACACACATGTTTCTGAACTTCCATTCGCCAAAACGGGTCACACGGGTCAGCCCTAGATCAATGGGGTAAGGAAGCATGCTCCGCCCAGAATACAAGAAGGAGGAGAGTAGATCTGTGCTAAACGATCATTCACATGCTCACGGTAACATGTGGTGATCATCGTGGCTGCGATTATTTCCCCCATCAACAGAAATTAAGACCTTCCAACGTTTTGGTATATCTGTCTTTGATTGCATCAGGCCACACTTAAATTGGAAAAGATTACAGAAAAGGAAACACGATGAGAAAATTCTACCTGCAGCACTGGACGAGATGGGACGTGGTAAAAACGATATTTCCTGTACAGTGAGGTTTGGGCCAATAGAAGCGTGAAGCCAACAGACTTAAAGGAGTATTTTCCATCTCTCTGTCCATCTTGAAAATCCTCTTGGGGAAATGATAATGTGTGAAAAGTAGACTTGTTTGAAAATGCTGAAACTTGACCTAAAATTACACTATTTCCATGCAAAAAAAAACAGCCTCTAAAATTGCTTACCCTACCAATGAAATAACCCACACAGCTATGGCATCCTTGGTGAAGCCTTGGAAAGGGTTAAGCCAGGGTATTGTGTGGAAGGAGGACTAGGATCGGGGCACTGCCTTGGTCAGGTGACCTCACCCGTCCCAGAATCACGGATCTGTTTTTCACTGTTTTGAAGCAGCTCGGGGAGGACTTCTTGGTGTCCCTTCATCGAACAGCTGGAGGAAATTGGAGATGTGCTCCACGCATCCCTGTTTTGGTCCATTATGTGAAAGACGATGTCAACAAGGAAGAAACTCATTGCTTGTGAACTTGTTTTTGGAAATAGCAATGGCCTCTTGGAAATGGTGAAAATGTTGCCTGGAAGAAAATTCACAGTATCCGTGTGTAGCAGACCCCACCTGTGCCCTGCCCATACCTAGTTGGCATTCGCCATCCCTTCCCCTACCTTCTGAAAACCTCTTACTTTAAACATCTGCCTCTTTCTGCCTGAGAATATTTTCCGGCTGCTGGAGTAGGCTTGGCCCGTGCACCAAACAGGCTCGAAATGCTGGAACAGTCCATATCTCTGGGGGAGCAGCCCTCAGTCCTGATGAATGGGTGTCACTTATCAAGCCCCTGAGCTTCCTCAGTCCTCGCTCGGGGTAATTCTGAAGCACGTTCTCCACTCACGCCCAGGTCTTGCCAGTAGGGCTGAGCCCCAGCGGCCCACAGCGGCAACCCGTTCGATAATGAACCCTTTATTGTCTGCTTTCCCTTCTCTGACTCACTTCTCCACTCTCCTACAGGTGCTTCCTGGGATCACCTCCAAAATAAACTACTTGCTCTCAAATCCCCGTGTTGGGGACTGTTTGGGGGGAAATCCGACCTAAGACACTGTACACCTGCAGGCTTGACATCTCATCTGGTTTTGCTACGCGGTGAATAAAGAAGCTCTGTACATATCCCGACTCACTGCCTTTTTCAGAGGATTCCACTAGTGTCAAAACGGTCTGCCAGCAATGCTGACAGGCATCTGGTCGACCACGGGGAAGAGTCTCCAGGACATCAGAGCCAGGTCCTAATTCACCACCTTTGCAGGGGGCTTGTCAGAAAATGGAAACAGACTGTGAAGGCTTGCTCCAACATCCCGAAATTCCCTGGTTTCCAAGGCAGTTCCTAACATGCTTGATTGACCTTTGGGCAGGAGATAAATGCCATTCTTTAAAAGATTAGGAAGAATTTCCTATGTCATGGAATTCTCAGCAGATTCTTTTTAAACCTAATGAACGGAATAAATCTTTTAATTTGAGGTCCTGTCATCTTTGTTATGGAAACTCTTGCAAAAACGCTGTGAGCTTTTTAGCCTTCATACCCTGATCCTGGACGAGGGGACATATTTCCTTGGTTTTAAGATACAATCTACCGTAAGATATGCCATCGCTTTAATGACAGAGTGGCCGATATCGAAAGTCCTCACCGGCTCTAAGAGGACACGCTGTTCAGAAATTTTACCATGTGCATCTGGGGATGGAGAAATGACGGGGTGGACCCTGGTCGGTGCCCGTGGAATGGCCTCACAGATGCACTGGATAGGGGCAAACCCTTGTCAGCTCGGGGGCAGGTAGTGCTGGGCGTGCGGAGTTCTCTCACACTCGGGGAGCCCCCCGAGACCGAAACGACAAAGGAACCAATGTAAAATGCATTCTGCTTGAAGTCCTGGGGAGTTCTGGAGTTTCTCCGCCCAGCCTCCGCAGCCAGCGCGGGAGTCGCAGGGGTCCTGTCCCCGGTTGTCGTCATTCACATTTGTGCACCTGCGTCTCAGAACGAGTGAGAAGTGAACTGAGTCAGATGTCCACGCCGGCCGCGTTGGAGACCGGTCCGCAGGCTCAGCTTCTTAGTCCAAGCAAAAGAAGCTTCCAGGGGACGTTTCCTTTCGAGCAGAATTAAAGTTTACTCTTTGTTTTATTTAGGTATTCCGTATCTATGTTCTTTTGAGGGAGCGGGAAGTGGCCGTTCATTTTTGTCAGGAAAAAAAATAAAAAGAGAAAGAGATGAAATTTTAATGAAGGTCAAACTTATTGATGACTATATGGAAAGAGTATATTTCTAGTGCAATGAGTGAGTTATATGCACAATTTTGCATGCACGTGCATTTTCCTAGATTCATAGATTCTTTTAGATGTTTAAAAGGGATCTCAGCCTCCAATTTTTTTTTTAATTACTGATTTAGTCAAATGTCTGGAAACTGAGGCTTGGAGGAGTTGGAGTGATTTACTCCATTATGAATATATATAGTAAGGCCTTTTGGAAGTTATTAAAATAAATGTAGTTTTTCTTGAAGATGAACCAGTTCTTCTTCCACCGTTGACTTAACTATTAATCAGCCTAATAATCCTCACCACTCCATTTGTATAGTGGGGGAGAAAAATCTGTGTTTGGTCCAATCACAAATGCTCACGTAGCGAAATAAGCTTAATAAGGTTTCGCAGGTTGTCATCTTTGTTACTTTTGCGTAAATCTCGATTTTTATCTATTTCTTTGTCAGTGGTAGATAATCTTGTAGGAAGGGTCTCTCCCTTGCTTACAGAAGATTTGCCTTTTCTGTTCACAGCATCTCTCCTCACCCCCACCCCCCACTCCAAAAGACTTAACATATTTCTTCTCCTTCAGAACCTATCTAAATATATGTTTCTTTGTGATGCTAAAAACTAATCTTTGTTTTGTCAGGCTTTTAGGAGGGATACTTACCTTAATCCCTTTAGGTCTGAGTGACTTGAAGTGATAGCACTGGGAAAGTTTCGGGTTTCAAGGAGCAGGCTCTCCTAGGACCCGCTGGGCTGACCTTCCCCAGAATCCCCCGCCCGTCGCCTTTGTAGGGAGCGCTTTCAAAAGACGTTGCCTCCTGTTACCGCTCTGCTCTGCACTTGGATGTCCACCAGTGGTGCCTTTCACAAAGAAAAAAAAAGGAATATATATATATATATATATATATATATATATATATATATATATATATATTTTTTTTTTTGAGAAAGGAAAGAAAAGGGAGGGGGGAGGAAGATGGAGGGAGGCAAGGAGAAAGAAAGGAAGGAGAGGAGAGGAGATCAAAGAGCAGAGAGCAGAGAGAGAAAGACTCAAATCACACTACATTATTTCTGCTTTTCTACTCTTTAAATGTAATTATTCCCTCATTGTAGGTGTTTCACTTTTTTTTTTTTCTTTTTTCTCTCGGTCTATTTTTTAAGGTTTTAGAATTCCACTTATTTCATTAAAGCACTATATTCCCCTTATCAGACTTGGCCATTCGATAACAAGCTGCACCATTTCCGATCTGGCCTTCATAGCTCTTTGTAAGTGCCATGTGAGGGTCTGCAAACCAGCCTCGGCCACTGCCTCGACAAAGAGCCTCATCTCATCCTCCAGCACGTTTATGAAGCACCTGGCTCTGCCCGAGAGGTGGAGAACGGTGCCGTTACTGAGAGAGATTCGCAGAGAGCAGCTGTCAAGATGTGTTCGTTGTCAAGACTCCCTCTGGCTATTATTTGGGATTTAGCAAAACTCATTTAATACTCAATAACTTGGATCGAAGCCCATGCCTCTTGAAATACAGTTCACACAGGCCTCCACCCATATCACAGTCATTCAAGGGAGCCGAATTGTAAACGGCCACGCGCCAGTTCCGTTGAGTTCCGACTTCTGGGAGTGGAGAATGGGGGTCTGCATTTCTGACAAGGCTCCCTTGCTGGTCCTGCTGTCACCGAAGTCTGAGAACCCCTGCTCCGGCCTCCCACCGCACCCCTGACTGCTTCGGCTCCGTGTACCTGCTCCGGGTGCCCTCTCTGGTCCCTGCTCCGTGCCCTCGAAGGCAGTGTCTGACAGATGGGAGGGGGCGTGGGCCTCATCCACTTCGCCTGGTGGTTATTGATTTCCCCCACTTCTGCCTACAGGTCTCAGGTTTTCCTCTGGGGGAACCACCCATCTCCTACTTTTAAGTCATGTGATTGAACAGGGACCATATCTTCACACCTCTAAGAGTGGACATGTGCCTGTCAGCCCATTCCATCCCTCCAGGACCCCAAAATTTGTTCATTGGTGGACACATGACCAAGCTAATCATATAAGACCCAACCTGGGGCTTTTGTTTGAAAAATTGAAGAGGAGAAATTCTCTTTTTGTTGAGATTGCTGGCAACAAAAATAAAGTCAGCCCGAAACCACTGGGAAGGAAGCAGGGTCGCCTCGACACCAACAACAGAGACAAATGGAACTAAAGTATGACCAGGGCAGACCTGACGTCCCGTTGGTCCACTTTGAGCTTCCAGCTTCAGACACACCTGTGGACAGACCTGCCTCAGGAGTTTTCTGTTTCTGCCAGTTCGACTTGGTTTTCTGACATTTTCCACAGGAAGAGCCCTATCGTGAAGGGACAATGAAAATACATGATCTTCTTCAGGTTCAACGATTATCTAGTTTAGACCAAACACTGGGTGTTCGGTGCAGGAAAAGCCTTGGACCCAGTGGCATTTGATAAAATATGTCGGGGAGATGATCTGGAAGCCTGGGCATATGAGTAACTCTTGGGTTGAGTTACTCAGTCCCTAGGACTGAGTATAGGCCTAGAACATTCCATAAAATAGTTTTGAACATGCAGCTATGTCAAGAATGAGTGTCCTTAGGGGAACGATGGGACAGAATATTTGAATTAGAGCCTCATGGAAAATTCCAGATCGTGGTCATTACACCCTTAACCCTGACGACACTCTTTCTCCAGACTCCGTAGTTTAAATCATCACCGTGACTCGTCCAGACCCCCCCAAAGCATTATCAGGGCAGATTCCTCAAGTTATAACGGTGCCTATTTCAACTCATGGAAAAGGATCAGCTCTGTGGTCATGACTGCGGGGAGGAAGTTCAACAGAGGGCGAAGAACAAAAGTTTTGAAATCAGACAGACTTGACTCCAGGTCTCGACTCTCTCTGCCTACCGCCTGCCTGCTCCGGACAGGTCGTTCAGAGATCTCGTCGGCGAGGGGTAGTCAAGGCGTCTGCGTGTGGGTGGCTGAGAGAACTCAGCGAGGTGACGTAGGTGCCGCGCCCGGCGCAGTGCCTGGCCCATACCGATTGCCCGGTCGACCGCACTTCCTCGTGTGCTCGCCTCGCTGTACCTTTGACAGTTTCGTTCCATTTTCATTATCCGTCGATGTTTCATACATGCCGCTCCCGCTACGTGTCCTTCGGTTCAGGTGTCGAAGCCCTTTGCGGTAGGCACTTCTTTTAATCAACTACGATCGGTGTTAGGCCTTCGGGCCTCAGTTTACCTATCCAAAAATGGAGGGAGTAGGGGGGGAAGGAGAACAGGCATTGTTGGACGAGATGTTCATTGATATTTTTACTAGTTCTGATACTTCCATGATTCTGAGACCTCTAAGCACTTAGCCAACTAACTAGAAGTTCCTAGGAAAACGTCTCATTTTGTATTCCTTAATCACTAATTTTGTCAAGGTGCTTTACAATGTGCTCTGTTTTTTTCATCTGTCTGTAGCTGCAACTCTCTATGTATGAATTTGGCCAAGAATCAGAGTGACTTCTGCTGTATGCTTCATAGTTTTACTGCAAATGCTATCAATTGGTAAGAATCTTCTTTTGAAGCTTCCAAACTAGAAGATAAATTGCATTTTTAAAATACCCGAAGATTCCCCCCCCCCCATTTTTTCCATTTCTTTGATGCACGTAATTCTTTTGACTTCAGCCCAGTTCTCATCTTTTGGCAAATCACCAATTCGCAGATTCCAAGCACCATTCAGAATGTATTCAGCTAAAACAAATCAAGTCCGACAGTTGTCACAGAAGCATTTAATGAAAATTACTTCAACATTTTAACAATGCTTGACATTTTCAGGGACGTCTTTGAAGTACAGAGCTCCCAAAATATTTAGTGTTAACAGTTTTAGACAGGTGTTTTGCCAAAGACATGTAAAGATGTGTTGAGTGAAGATTATTATTTTGCAGTGAGCTTAGCCTCTGGAAAAATATTTATGTCTTAATTGGATGGAATTCCACCTGTCATTTTATCAAGCACTTTGCTTATGGTCCGTTTTGCTTAGATTCCAAGAAAAATGAAAGTATTTTAGTTGTGAGAATTAATGCGACACATGTTTGGGCTTTGTGGAATCACAGCATTTGTTTGGTGATAATTATGGGAGTGTTTTAGGAACTTGAACTGCAGTTTGCAATTAAATATACAAAATTGAGTCTGAAAAGAAAGCTTAAGAAAGAAGAAGCATGACGAAAAAGGTCGCAAAGGCCCCTTTACAGAAAACCGAAGTTAAGGCACTGAAAAAAATAAAACCACTTAATTAAAACTCAAGTGGAAAAATGCAACCGACACATTTTCTAGGACCTTCTATCCAGCCTAGGGATTAGTTGTGTGGAGAACTAATTCCACGTAGTAGGTCCTCAAAAACAGTGAACTTCCTGCCTTTCTCTCCTTTGCCTGTTTCTTCTTATACTTCATCATCTTTCCCTGTACTGGCTTTTTCTGTTTTTCTTTTGGTCCTTTACAACACGTTTTCAACAAGAAATACCGAGGATAGAAACCAGAGCTCAGCTGCTTCTGAATCGGCGTTTAGACCAGAGCAAGGAAATGTTCCTCTTTGTGCAGAGAATTTCTCCGCGCATGTGTAGCTGATGAAGTGTTAGGGTGTTGACTTAATTATCGGGGAGGAATGAGTTTGCTTAACACCTTGATGGGCTGAGAGAGGCCATGTACGTACCTGATACGTTCTATTTAAGTCCCAACTGTGGATCGAGTGGGTGTCAGCTCTGGGCAGGTCTGGGTGAGACCTGTTGTCACCTTAGCGTGGGACCCTAAAGGGAGAATTGGATCACAGGTGAGGCGTTTGGAATTGCTGGAGGCACTTTCTGGGTGGTAATATCCCAAAAAACCTAAGCCACAAAAGGTCCAAGTCGAATCAAAACGCAGCACCTCGCTGCTGTCAGGTGGAACCTGGGGAAAGAGAGTGAAGGATACACCCGGGCGGAGGATGCGACTCAGACGTTCCCGAGGCCTCGTGATGGCGCGTCACATGCCGCCTCCACTCTGGCCTCCGCAGCCCAGTCATGCTCAGAGAGCCCTCGGAAAACGGCGCGGAGAAATCGCCATTCTCTGATCTCCTCTCGGGGCGGAAGTCTTTTCTTGTAGTGACAATACCTGACGCGTTTGGGATAGAAATGGAGACTCTCGGAGGCGCTGGGAGGAGGAAGGGGCTCTGAGTAAGACACGGGGGGTGGGGGGTGCTTAGCACGAGGAGACGCTGGGGAAAGTAGAGCCGTGGGTCCGGCGAGAAGCCGTGAGTGACAAGGCGACTGACTGTCCTGCGCGTCCCCGCCCTGAACTAAAACGAAGGCTCCTAAGCTCCCACCAGGCGTGTAGGAGGTGCCGGCTGAGCCCCCCCGTTCCGGCCGGCGTGGGGGGCAGTATGAGTGCCACGGGGACGTGGGGGAGAGAAACAGTGAGCCGGGGAACTCACGGACTGCGTGACGCGCATGCCACAGGCCGTGGCCCGGAGTGCAAGGCCCGCTTAACCAGAGGGCCGGGCTCGGACCGATCATAGCTGACACATGTTTATCATAAGGACTCAGCAGGCGAGCTGCTCCTGTGCCCCTTCTGACTAGGGAGCGAACCCCTAGATTCCTCCCGATGTGGGCGACATCTTTTCTTGATGTCCTTTCTTGTTCTCTGGCCTCTCACGGACAATACGATGCCGTTATTGTCCCGTATTCTTGGATTTTTACTGCATCCCTGGCTCTCGTTTTGGTCACGGAAACCGTCTGGCATCTGTTTTGCCGGGTGTCCCAGTCAGGCGTGGGGCCCACTGCTGAGTCACTCGCCATTGTCCCTTCGGGTCTGCTACCCCAGGTCTGTACTCAATGACTTTTCACTTCCTCAAACTGAAAATATTCATTAGGTAAACAAAAGTTGCAACTTACCGTGTTAGTCGAATTTATAACATACATGCTACCCACATAACCAGAAACAAACTTTTTCTCAATACCTGTCGTTTTAACTTACCAGTATGTCTTCACCACTGGCCTTACTGTGGTACAAGGGAGAGAATTAAGCGCCAGGGATGGGAGGATCACGTCAAGGGGGGACAGGCACCCTGTCGGCCATGACAGGTGGAAGCATGTTTGCGTAGAAGTCCAGAGGCATTAAACGGAGACGTGGCCCGGCCACACTGCCCCTCGCTCGCATCCGTCGTGTGGGAATGTGTCTGACCATAGTTAAACGCATGGGGCCTGGGCACAAGCCCAAGCTCAGGACGTGAGTCTTGCCTCTCCTCCTAGCTGGGGTACCTGGACCTGGGAGAGATGCTTAGTCTCTCTATGCGTCATCGTCTTCGTGTGTAAGACCTGGGAAACGATACACTAAGATCATGAGATCGTTACAGATGCGGCGTGACAGACCAAGTGTTTCAAGGCCTAGACTACGACTGGGCGCTTAATAAGGACTCAACAGGGTAGCGAATTATGGGTATTATTGTCAGCGGAGAAGCAGAAGGTAGGAGAGCTCACTCTTCATTCGCATGTAACTTATAAAGACAGTAAGCGAATCGGGACACGGTGACAGCATAAATGTCGTTATTAAGTGGCAAGGTCAACCGACCGATACTCTTTGGAGCCCTGTTTCACAGAAGGTGAACTCGAAGGACTGTAAAGAGCCATGTCATGAGAAACTCTCAGGGCACAGCCTCGGCCGCAGCCTTGGCGCGCGGTCGTCAAGGCCGGACGCGCGGTCAGTGCCCGACACGGTTCCGTCCTGCCCTGCGGGGGCTGCGGTTCTTCCCTTTGTCATCGGCTGCCGCAAGGCGCAGGCATCTCCGACTGGTAATTGGTGGCGGTTCCTCCTTGTTCTTGTGGGCAGCTGAGCACCCAGCACTCTTAGAAGGCTGGATGCCGGAGCCAGAAGCCCGACCTCCAGGGCCATGGCACACGGCCTGTGTCTGAGGCGCCTTCTCGACACGTGTCTTTCCACAGACGTGGCCCGGTGCACGTTCTCCACCAGCTCTCAAAGGAGTCGAAGCTCGCATACGCGGCGCTAGGACTTGAGTGTACAAAGCCAGGTCACTTTAGAACCTTGCTCTGTGTCCAGGACATTATTGCTGACTCCAATGACTCGTACTCCTTGAGGGCCCGCTAAGCATGAGGAGCCACGCCGGGCTCCGTGGGTGGGGGGCAGAAATGGACGAAGCACAAGCACCGCGCCCCACTTTCACAGGGAATTTCAACTCGGGGAAGGGGAACGGGCTCCACAAATACGCCTGGAGCTCCCGTAGGCCAGCTCAGGCAAAGGCGTGGAGGTGGAGAAGTGGAAACTATGCTCAAGACTGGAATGCAGGAGGAGAAAAAAGGCTGCACAACAGGATGGGCGAGTTGGCCTTAGATGACCAAGGGCAATGAATTCGAGCTCAATATGTCCCGCTTATCCAGCGATCTTTGGGACCTTAGTAGGCAAAGAGAGTCAGGGAAGAGTTGTCGGATATAAATTCAGACTATGTGGGGAGCCTAGCGTTTGGGGTGTGCGTGTGCGTGTGTGTGTGTGTGTGTGTGTGTGTGTGTGTGTGTTCCTTCTCTTTCTCTGTACAAGCTATTAGTTGAAAAGTTGCAAGTCGCGGGGATGTAAATAATACATAGTAAATAATATGGTACTAACTCTGCATGGTGCCTCCTGGGTACTAGACTAATGGGGGGATCACTCCGTAAATTACATAAATGTGTAACTACTACAAAGTACACCTGAAACTAATATCATGTTTGTCAACTGTAATTGAAAGTAATTTTTTTAAAGTAAAAAAAAAAAAGTTGAAAGGCATTCTAGAGCATCAAAGATGTCTGTGAAATGAGGATAGACAACGAAAGAAAGTTTCTTTGCTTCAGGGGCTTTGAGCGGGGGAGGGGGGACAGGGCAGATTGTTCATCGGCCTGGAATTTTATGGACACGATGCCATTTCCGTGCTCATTTATTCGAGTGAATTTTGAGAGATTCTCCAAGACGTGGTGTGTGTACTGACTGGGAAAGTAGGAAGCCTCTTGCCTGGGTCCCTTCAGTGCAGGTTAGGAAGTGACTTTAAGCCTCTAGCCAATGAATAAAATTTGGGTGGATCACTTTTCCGCTGCTGCGACCTGCCTTGGGGGGCGGGGCGGTGGCTGCCGATGGCTATCAGTGAGGGCGCGGGGGGGGGGGGGGGGGGGGGGGGGGGGGGGGGGCTTCTCATCTGCTCCCTACATGGCAGGCTTTTGTGTGCTCGGAGGAGAGGGAGCTCAGAGCACAGGGACAAGGTGTGGCTGATGGGGCCTGATAAACCCCACACAAAAAGCTCACTGTAGGGCTGAAAGGGTCTCCAATGTAGCTCTTTAATTTCCTCGCTCAGAAATGTTTCTCCTCTTTTTATCCCTGGCCTTTATCTTAACTTCTCATCGGAGCAAAGCGGCAGCCTTTCAAATTGAACAAATAGTCTCCTCTGCCTGTGACAAGATGTACCTCATTTTCTCGGCAAGCCTTCGGCAAGGTCACACCTTTTTAATTTATTTTCTGTAAGAAAAATCTAGTTGCTGGATAGAACAAGGGCCAGATCTCGCTAGAGGTCATTTCTTGAGCTAGTCATAAAGTAGAATGGGATTAGAGCCGTTTAATATCCTTGCCCTCACGTCTCTGCCCACCACCAGGGTGGCGGGAGCCCGTCTCGGCCACAGGGGCACTCCACGGGGCTGCTCTGCCCTCTGATTGTGCCGGAGGGTCTTTTCCCTTATATTTATTCGTATCTCAGACATTACTTTGCCTCTCCAAAACGCACCTGCTCAGAGATTGTTAACGAAAGATCACGAATTGGTGTGTGTGGAACATTTTCTACTATAATGGGGCAAAAGAGAATTGGCTTATCATTTATTTGAGTTACTCATTAATGCACCTGGCCCACCACTCCAACTTTAGAATTTTTCCCGTACATTTTCTCCCCCCCCACCTTGGTCATTTAAAAATTGAGGTGAGTGCTTTTACTCTGAAATAAAGGCAAAGGTCGTCATTCTTTAAGTTTTAGTTATTGGATAATTTACTAAAATAGCTAGCCGCACCCCTTTGTGATCGATCCTCCAATTCTTCTTGTTTTGTATAACTTTGTTCTGATTGTTTTGTATTGAATAACTTTGTTTTTCTGATGGTGGAAACACTTTCCATGTACATTCATATATGTTAATATGTAGAAAAATGTCAGGAAGGGTATATATTAACCTTTAACAGTAATTACTCCTAGAAGGCCACCAGGAGCAGTAGCGAAAGGGAGGCTCCATATATCAACCAGTTACTTGACTGTTTTACGATCACGACTCATTTATGTTGACCATTTTAGCAAAAAAGTACCCCCAAATACCTTTCTTTTGGTAGAAAATTAAGAACATGATAGAAAGGAAAGCAAATACGTGAAAGTTACACAAACGCTTACTTTCCAGGAAACATTATTGATGACGTTTTGTTGTATTTTTTCCCCACACTTTAATCCTGTGTATTTCTCTTTCCCTCTCTTTCTTCCTTTGCATTATATTGTGAACATTTCTCCGTTTTATTCCAGATTTTTTTCAAATAGTGTATTCAAAACCGGTACAGTATTCCATCATGTATCCATCTCCAAAGTACTTAGACACTTTAAAACCTGCTTCTTATTTTCAATTTGTGGCTACATTAAAGAAAATACTGTAACAAACATCTTTACATACACATATCTGTGGACATCGCAAATCATTTCCTTAGGGTGTAGAAAATTCCTAGAAGTGGAGTTAGTAAGTAGTTCAGCGTAGAGAACATATTCAAGACAATTGATTTTTGCCAAATTAAACTCCAGGAAGAATATATTCATTTAAATTACTATCAGCAGTGTTTTAGAATATCTATTATAATTTTATTATAAGTATATTATGAGTATAATCACTCTCCAAATTTGATGATGGATAGAGTAATTATTTTAATTTGTATTTTAAAATTATTAGTGATGTTAAACATTTATTGTTCGTTTATTGGTTGTTGGTATTTCTTCTACAGTGAATTAGCCTTTTAGATTCTTTAATCATTTACTAGGTTTTCGTTTTTGCTCACTGATTTACAAACACTCTTTAGGGTTTAAAGATATTAACCCTTTGTCTATAAGATACCTTGCATCCTACCCGATTCTAGATCTACTTTTTGATTTTAATTATTTTTTAAAGGATCATTATGTTCCTTCCATTTTTTTGCTCTCAAACCTATTGCTTATGTCCTTCATGGTATTTTTATTTGCATTAGGTTTATTTGCATTAGGTTAAGAACAGATAACTAATATTCTACTCAGATACTTATGCTGTCATTTGTTTTTACATATAACACTGTATTGATTTAGAGTTTATTTTACATAGTATAAGATATGAATTAAATTTTATTTTTCTAACCAGTTAATTGCTCTAAAACTGCCGATTGCATTCATTTCTCAAGAATTTGAAATTCTAAAATCTGTCTTGTTCCAATGATTTCTTTGTCTCTTCTCGTGTTGGTAACACACTGTTTTAATAATCATGGTTTTATAGTATGTTTACATATTTGTCAGTTTACTATTCATTATTCTCTTCCACAACATCTTCAATGATCTTGCCTATTTGATTTTCAGATAAATTTTAAAAATTCCCTGTCACTTAGTACTTACTTATAAATATTTTGTCCAAACGTATCTCGGAGATATTGCGGGTTTGATTTCAGACCACAATAAAGCGAGTCATAATATTTTTGCTGGCGGAGGCTCTTGCCTTTAATGTCTAAAACCTCAGCCTCTGTGAAGTGCGGTAATTTGCAGTTTGCCTGCACTTAACTGATACACATTTTTGATTGTGCAAATGGATAAGTAATTTGATGGGAATCAAATTAAACCGATCATTGGAAAGTATTGATAACTTTGTGATAGTAACTTTCCTATTTGTGGGCATGGTGTATCACTTCATTTATTGAAAAAAATTGTGTTCCTCAATAATTTTTTTTTCTGCATAAGCCTTAAATGTTTCTAATTAAATTTATTCTTATGTATTTCAAGTTTCTATTGCTATAGTAAATTGAATAGTAACTCAGTTTCAAGATGCCAAGTATCAGATTGAATTTAAGAAAATTTATTCTAAAGGACTTGATATTAGTAAATAGAAATACAAGGTGTTTCATGATCATTCTTATTACTGCCACTGTGTATTTTGGAATAACCTTTCTTGAAAATAATTCCTTCACTCATTTACTCATTTATTGTACAACCAATATATCATTCAAGTCATCACTCAACAAATATTTATTATCCACTCTGTGCCGGGCTGGTGATAACAATAGTGAACAAAAGTAGACATGGTCCCTTCTCTAATGGAGTTTACCCCCTAGGGGAAAGACTTCCGCAAGTAAAAGTAAGGGCGTACATGTGACAACTTCTGGGAGGTCAGCGAAACCTTCCCTAGGGAAGCTATAATGAAGACAAGGGGATAGGTATTAACCAGAAGATTGAGGGAGTGAGGTAAGATGAATGTTCTAGAAGCAAGGACAGTGTGTTCAGAGGCCCTGTGACTGGGGGGTGTGGCATTGTGCATCTGAGGTATTAAAAGCAGGTCGATGTGGCTGGCATGCAGAAGACAAAGGGAGGGGACCGTGGAGGCGAGGAGGTCGACGGGGGGGCGAGGCCGACCCGCGGGTCTGGCAGGCCAGGCTCACGCTTTCGATCTTCATTCCAAGGGGAACGGGAAAAGCTTTAAGAAGAGAATCTGTTGTTTTATTTTATCGTTGCAAAATAATTGTCGTGGTTGCAATTATGGAGAACCATTTGAAAGAAGCAAGCAGTGCTGAGAGCAGGTGAACGAGACAGCTAGTTCGGGAAGAAATCACTGTAGCTTTGACCAGAGATGTGCTGATGGGGAAGGAGAGAGGCGGATGGATTTGAAAGGTAGTGAGGATGCACAGTTCACAGGTCTTACTCGTAGACCGACCGCTGGCAGTTAGGTTAAAGAACGGACGTCCAGGCTCTTGGCTCGAATAACAGGAGAACTGATGATACCATTCACTAAGCTAAGGAATGGAAGAGGAGAATCAGGTTGGCGGGGAGAGCCATAGTTTGGTCTTAGACATGGGAATTTTGAGATGCCTTTATGACATCCAAGTAGACACACGCAAGTTAGCAGTCAGCCGTGCAGGTTTGAAGTTCTGGGGAGAGGGCCGAGCTAGAGATCCGCGCTTAGGAGTCGTACACAAAAGGATGGTCATTGAAGCTAGACATTGCCTGGAGAGCAGGCACGGATGTTAAGGGCAAAATGCACTGGGCCGAGGGGGTCTTGAGACCTGGGAGGAGAATGTGAACCTGCAAAGGAGAAAGAACTCAGAGCGTTTGGTCATCAAAGCCAAGGCCAGGAAGTGTCTCAGTTACACCTGTGGTTGGCTGATTTTTGGCAGGAGTCTCAAGACCATTCGGTGGGAAGAGAAGAGTCTCTTTGGCAAATGATGCGGCGACAATTGGACGACCACCTGAGAAGGCATGACGTGGAACCCCTCCTTCACACCACATGGGAAAATTAACTCAAAATGGATCCACAGCCTAAATGTAAGAGCTAAAAATCATAAAAGTCTTAGAAGAAAACAGAAGAGTAGATCTTCATGGGCTTGGATTTGGCAACAGATTCTTAGATATGATACAGAAACACAGACATCAAAAGAAAAAAATGTATAAATTAGACTTGATCAAAATTTAAAACTTCTGTGCATCAAAAGACATTATCAAGAAAGAGAAGAGGCGACTTATAGAATGGAAGAAAAAAAATTGCAGATCATATACCTGATAACTATCTAGCATCTAGAATATATAAAGAACTCTTACAAAAACAACAACAACAAAAACCTTAAAATAACAGAAAGACACATGAACTAATTAAAAAATGGGCCAAGGCTTTGAGCAGACGTTCGTCCAGAGGAGATATACAAACAGCCAGTCAGAACATGTAAAGCTGCTCAGCATCATTACTCACTAGGGAAATGCATATCAAATCCACAATGAGACACAACTTCACACCCACTGGGATGGCTACAGTCAACGACAACAGCGAAACAGAAAACGAAACCACCAAACCAGAAAATAATAGGTGTTGCTGAGAATGTGGAGAAACCGGAACTTCTGTACACTGCTGGTGAGAATGTAAAAATGGTCAGTCCTCATGGAACACAGTTTGGCAGTCCCACAGACTTTAAATAAAGAATTACCATATGATGTCGCCATTCCACTCCTAGGCATAGACCCCCCCAAAAATTAAAAACAGGTTTCTAAACAAGTGCGTGTACAAGCGTGTTCCGTAGCAGCTCTATTCACGTTTGCCAAAAGATGAAAACCGCTCACACGTCCGCCAAGGACGAATGGACAGACTGTGGTGGATAGCTCCACAGATACAGAGCGTGGGTTGGTGGTCGCCAGGGGCTGGAAGGAGTAGGGGGTGGGGAGAAGCTGCTGACCGGGTCAAGGGTTTTAGTTTGAAGTGCTGGAAATGAAGGGAGGCGAGCCAGAGTGAGTTTAGGTCAGTATGAGTGTGAGTTGATTCAAGCTCCCTTGGATGAGGCCCGTACCTTAGAGAATTAGAGTCTCTCTGTCTCTCTCTGTCTCTCTCTGTCTCTCTCTGTCTCTCTCTGTCTCTCTCTCTCTCTCTGTCTCTCTCTCTGTCTCTGTCTCTCTCTCTCCACATTTACAAATGCTTTTCATGTTTGCTGTTTTAAAAAAGTAGCATTGTTACCCACCAGCTGGCCGGTGTACACGTTTAAGTTCTGAATCCTTTGCAGGAATCGAGCAGCATGACCTGATACGGTTGACATACGTGGGTGAGACGAGGGTGCCAGAAACATGCTAAGTGTGAGGGCTATCCTTGTGCAAAGGGATCTCTACCAGTGGACGCAGAGATGGGAACCAACCCAGAGGCAGATGGAGTCGCTTAGACGCAGCGAGAGAAGGAATTCAGGTGCAAGCTGAAACATAAACCTGGATTAAACCTCCCAAATACGGAGGAACGTTCATCATTATGAAGTCTGTTTTCTTTCTTTTTTTTTTTTTTTTTCCTATCTCCAAATCCCAGGCCCAAAGTGTATGTCTCTGGAGAATAAGGAGCAAGTATAATTAACCGAATAGAGCAGTAAAAGGAGAGTTGGAGGATACGGAAAACGTTTAAATACGACTCATGGGTTGGGAGAGACACGTGATGTGGATGCTCGGGAGAGGCCATCGCAGAGGTCGTGCCGGGAGCTCAGGTGGGAAGTGACTGAAGCCCGGGCCCGAGTCTTGGCAGTTCATAAAATGACCAGACTGAATGTTTCGTAAAGACAAAGCACCACAGTCTGCGCTGGAAGTGATTATGCGCAACCCAGAGCTGCTCCCTGCGGAGCAGGGTGTCCGAATCTTCCCTCTGGAAGTGGGGACTTGGGGTGCTGTGTGTACCTGATTGACAGGTGAATTTCTATGGCAAGTGGAGACCAGGGCCTAGGCACATTGTGGCTGGAACCAGGACTTGAGCTGGAATTCATAAAGAAAAAAAAAATGTGTTTCGTGTTAAGGTGGCCTCTCGCCAGCCCCAGGGGTCAGCAGGGACTCTGCCCACAATGGGAAAGTTGAAACCGGAAGGCTTCTTTAAAAACAAACAAACAAACAAACAAACAAACAAACGAAAACACGGTAGACTATCTTTATGATCTCGGAGTAGGCCAAGATTTGTGAGGGCACAGAAAAAATTCACCGTAAAAGAGAAGATTTGATTGATTGAACTCGGATCAAAATGAAAAGCTCTTCTCATCGAAACTTGTGAAAATTAAAACACTGAAACAGACCGAGAGAAAATAGTCACACACTGTATGTTCATATCCACAATAGGTAAAGAACTTCTCTGAATCCAAAATTTAAAAAAATACAATTCAATTATACATTGGGCAACAACAACAGAATCAGAAGATGGCCGAAAAGACTCGAGCCGGAACTTCAAAAGAGAAGATGTTCGGATGACCAAGACGAATGGGGAACGATGCGCGATATTATTATCCACCAGGGAAACACAAATTAAAGCTGCAGGGGGGTAACACTCAGCCCAGCGGCTCAGCTTAGGAAGTACTGGAGAGCTTTTCCTGTGGTCCTGCTCGTCGCCACCTGCGGCTGGTGGCCGCATCGCGGCTGTCACCCCCCTTAACGTCCCTGGTGAACCTTTCCTTTGCTGCACACCCTTAGCTTTGGCTTTAGGACCACCTCTCCCCAACCCTCCCTTCCCTGCTGGCTGCAGCTTCCTCACCCACCTCCCTGACCCAGCCCCTCCACTCTGTTGCGACGCTGGCCAGATCTCTCTCTGCCCCACGTTCTTGGCGAGTTCCCCAAACCTGCAGGTAGAGTCCACCCTCTCGGCCTCCCTGCCCCTCTCGGCCTCCCCCGCCCCTCTCGGCCTCCCTGCCCCTCTCGGCCTCCCCGCCCCTCTCGGCATCTCCGCACCTGTCAGCATCCCTGCTCCTTCGCATTCTGACGACCTCCCTCCGCAGATTCCCAGACACGCTGGCTCTGCATCCTGGAGCTCCTCCCAGCCCATCCCCCATCACGCTCAGCAAAAAAAAAAAAAAAACAAAAACAAAAAACCAGCAAGCTCCTTGCTGCTGTGTCCAGGGCCCGGCCCAGCCCACCTCTCCAGGGACGTACCCCTGGTCACCGCCTTCACTCCAGCCACGGGGGGAGCTGTGCTCTCCGCCACCACAGGGACTTTGCACGTGCTGTTTCCTGGGCCTGCAACACTCAAGTCCTTTCCTCATCTGATGAGCTCCTACTCAGGCCTCCGACCTCGGCTCGTTCTCAGTCAGGAAAGCTGCTCGCGCTCCCCCGAGCCTGGCCCTCACCCGGACTGATTCGGACCCCGTTATTTTCCTTACAGCACAGCGGGCCCCTCCTTTGTAGTGTTTATCACAGCTGAAGTTTTGCTTTTGCTCGCTTGATGATCACCCCCCCCCGCC
The DNA here is from genome assembly GCF_014176215.1 of Rousettus aegyptiacus. NCBI lineage: Eukaryota > Metazoa > Chordata > Mammalia > Chiroptera > Pteropodidae > Rousettus > Rousettus aegyptiacus. The sequence continues at coordinate 6,249,363 of NW_023416289.1, read as the reverse complement.
CACACACACACACACACACACACACACTGAGCTACAGCAGGGCCAGCATCTATTTTCCTGCCGTTATACCCAGCGCTTACAGCAGCGCCCACTCTTGGCCCGTGCTCAGTAGGCATCAGTGGACAGGCAGGATGGCTTGGTGACGTGCTCACTCCGGAGCCAGGCCACCTTTGCTGCAGATCTGGGCTCTGCCATTTGCCAGCTGTGTGACCTTCAGCAAGTCACTTGACCTCTCGCCGGAGGGCTAGGACTGGAGTGAGGGAAGGCGCCCAGGGGGTAAGGGGTCAGGAGGTACGCGAGGTCCTCTCGCTCGTCCAGGCCTCACCTCGGTCCTCTGCTTCCTCATCTGGGATACAGCAGCTGTGGCTGGGGCAGAGACTTACACAGGCGAAAGGATTTCATGGTGGCGGAGCATTTGGAGTAGCGCTGAGTGAGCCTGTGTCTCCAGCGTCGCTCCCGTGGCTCAAAGCCTAGTTCATGCCTCTCCTGCCCGTGCTTCCTCCCGCCCAGCTCAGGCCCACGTCTCCCTCCCTCGGACCCCCATTGCCACCATCCTCCTTCTGAAAAATGGCGCTAGTCATGGTACCCGGGTGTGCTGTTCTCACAGCAGTTCACGCATCTGCCGCCCTCCCTACCAGACGAGAAGACTTTGAGAACGGCTGAATCAGAACATCTCCTGCCCAGGCACAGAGGGTGACCCGGGTGCATGAGGATCGACTTAACTTTCCGTGTTCAAGGCCAGGTCAGGAGACCCTCTGAATTCCCGGTGTGCACGTTAAGGCCGATTCCTGGTTGAAGCTTCAGGATTTGAAATCGGTGGCCGGGGGCCACACTGGAGGGAGGTACAAATTCAAGCCGCGTCCAGGCCTGGACTCAGGAAACCTTAATTTGCCGGCAAAACGAGTTTGGCAAAATGAAGCCCATGGAAGAGCAGACACACTCGGAGAGGCACACACCCCATGGGGGCACACGTTTTGCTGTCGTTTTTTGTTCTGTTACTTTATAAATTGAGAAGTTTATCCACATAGTGGTCAGTAAACCATCTAGAGAGCTAACCTTTTGTGTGTGTGTGTGTGTGTGTGTGTGTGTGTGTGTGGCTCAAACTATCTGGGAAACACTAGCCACCCCCTTCTAAGTGGTAAAGAAGCGTCTTTTCTTTCTTCTTCCGCGGCTCGTTCCTCCTGCCTCCATGTGCCGGCCCCTGCCATCCATGCTGGCACCCTGGGGTGCTGCGGGATCCCAGGTCCTCGTTCCCTCTGATGGCCCCGAAGAGGGGCCGCAGTCGCGGGTCCCATCCCCCCACTCGCCAGTTGCCCTCACACTCAAACCCCGTGTCGCCCAGCCCTGAGCACGTCTCACAGCCCCACGAGGTCGGTCACGAGGGGGCTGCGGTCAGGGCGGGTGGGCTCTCCAGGCCTGGGGGGCGTGCATGCCCAGACTCGTGCCCCTGCATAGCTCATCGTCTCGAGAACTGCAGAACAGTGCGTGTCTTTGTTTTGTGGAAGACGAATCCTCCATCAGAAGACCCACCTCTGGGGCTGATGGTGTGACTCACGCCCAAACGCTGTGCACTGCAAGCCTTGTGGGAAGCCGGGGAACTCGGATAGGCCTGAACATGGTTGGACTCTAGCTTTTCCCCCTCCGTCCACTTCTGCACCCCTGGTCTCTCTGGCAGGAGGAACTGAGCACCAGGGCCATTGCAAAGCAGCTCACGGAGCACGTGGACGGAGCTGCTGGGAAGGGCCGACAGCTGCACACACACACCCGGCCCAGTGCAGTGTGCCGCAGCGCCGGCTCTGCAGGCCTGAGCGCTGGCTGTTCTCGATCTCTTAGTCTGCATCCTTTCATGGGGCACCTGCAAACGGAGAAAGCCACGCGGGATGCTCTTGGTCCCCTGGACACAACTTAAGAACGATCCGGAGTCACATAAAATGGGCACGTCCCCTACGGCAGAGCAGATCACGTCTGGTTGAGTTGCAAGGCTTCTGGTGCAAGTATGATTTTATTAAAATCAATACTCGTGAAGCCAGGAAGGAGAGGTGCAGAGGCCATGCACCAACACGTGGCATGCCGTGCTGTGCTGTGCCGTGCCGAGCACCTACCCAGTACGTACACGAAAGTGTCTCCACCCCGGAACCCATCGCTCCCATGAAGTCTGCACAAGTATGCGAGGCCCTTAGCAATGCCCACTGCGTTGTGGGGACAGGCTGGCTACAGGATCTGGGGCAGAAGTGCCTCATGTGCGGCCGGTGTCGTTGTTAAGAATACCAATACAGGGAATCGCCAGATCGATTTAATTCTTTGAGATTAAAATTATCCACTCGTTTTTCTGAATGAACCACAAGCGACCTGGGGACACCGCCTCCTCACCGTGCCCCAGCCCGACCGCTGATCACAGGGTTCCTCGTAGTCTCAGCTTTTTCTCCAAAAGCTAGCCGGCTTTGACGGACGTCTGCTGTTTCTTTCATCCTGTCACGCCTCTGACAATCACCCCGGTTCTCCTCCCGGGTCATTGCCCCTCCCGTACCCTCAGCCAATGGGATTTAGGCGGCATTGACTCCGCCCCCAGCCTGAGTTTTGATCTGGCCAATCAGAGCATCACATTTCTCTGGCCACCGTGATTGGCTCAGAGGCGGGCAGGTTACTCACATTGGGGCCAATGGCAGTCAGGCCTGGGCATTTTGCTTAAGCTCCTTGGGGAAGAAAAGCTCCCTCTGCCAGACTCCGATCCATGACAAATGAGCCTGGAGCCGCCGGGGCACCACCCCATAAAGGAAACCTGCCTGAGACTGAAGCCAACACAGAGGAAGGCAGAGTGGAGAGGTGGCGAGAAACCGAGTCCAGGTGACGGTGAGCCCCTAGGTCAAGCCACGCCCGAGGGCGAACATCTTAACTTTTTAATTATAACAACACGTTTGAGCTGCGCGTTCTGTTACTCAGACGGAGATCACCTGATACGCCCCACATTCCCAGGACGTACGTAGTATGTACATATCTTTCTAGTGCCCGCGTTAGATAGATGAGTGCATCTAAACGACTCTATACGTAATTATTTTAAGAGGAGAATGGAGATGTTGGTGCAGAGACAGGGCTCCTGATCCATCGTCAGCATCCCTGAATTAGCGTCGCTCACCTGCGGACTTCCCCTCTCTGGGTTGCAGCACTTAGGGCACCGCTTGGCGTGTGACATTGGGGGAAGCACTTAGCTGCCCTGCGTCTCTGCCTCCACATCTGTAAAATGGGTCTCCGTATTCAGAGAGGATGACGCACAGGCAGCCCTCATGCAATGAGAGAAAAAAAATGTCGCAAACTGGTAGCACTACCTCGTCTTTATGCAGCTCGGATGGAGCCGAAACGTGAACGCTGATGTGTGGACCCTACTCTGGGACTCTGTCCACATCCAGCATTTTCCACGAGGAAGGGAGTCTTGCTTCTACCAACGCCTCGTTGAATTCCTTGGAGTAAGAAAACTCCTCCTCGGCCCCCTGTCCTATTGCATGTATCACGTGTTTGCGTCATTTCTGCGAGAGTAACGTGGGGGCGGGGGGGGGGCGGGGAGGGGGAGGAGGCTCGCTCTGATTCGCTACGCGTCACTGAAACATCTTAGCTCGCTCAGCCACAAAGCCACGCGGACACTCCTGTGCAGTCCGCGCTCATCCCCAGAGCAGCGTGCAGGTCCGAGTCGTGACCGTAATCACAGCAGACCGCCGCTTTGCTGATTTGCTGTCTGCGCACCCTTGTGGCTCACGGCTGAACTCTCAGATCCCTATTACCCCCGGACGCCACCTCGCCAGCGCACCGGGTTCAAAATGGCACCACGCGGTGAGCTTTAAGGTTGCGTCTCGGCTGCTGTAGCAGGTGCCGTGTAGCACTTGTCACACGGTGCACATGGTCCTTCAGCATCTCACAGCGCTGTCAGCCTGGAAGGACAGGTTAAGGGACACTCACTCTTCGCGGGGAGGCATTTCGTCTGCTAAATGGTTTTCAGCGAAACAATCAAAGCTGCCGTGTACAGCTCCAAAGTGCGGGCAGGGACAGAACGGGAACCGCTCCGAGGTGCGTATTCAATCCGGCTGGGGTTACAGCTACATGAAGGTGAACGCGCCGCCCCAGACAGGTGAGGTTCTCGATCCCGATGCGGGAATGAACAGCGGCAGCTGGCAACGCTCCGCTCTCAGGGGCATCGGTCCCCTCAGCGTGTCGATATCCGGCACCCACCCCAACTCCTGTCTTCCCAGACGTGGGAGGGGCCGTCTCCCCAGTGAGGAGGTAAAAATAAGTAATGATTTTAAGAGGAGAATGGGTTGTTGGAAGGCAGAGAATCTTGGTCAGTTCGTTAACTGTTTCCCCAGCGTCTAGAGCGGCGCCTGGCATGTCGCAATTGCCCCTAAATATCTGTTGAACGGATCACTCAGTCCACGTGCACATGTCTCCTTTGGGTGCTCACAGTATTGGGAAGGAAAGATGGAATGCACAAGAACCAAGGATCGCACACTTCGAGAGAGGAGTAGAGCCCTCCGCCATCACAGCCCTGCTTTTACGTGTAGATGTGAAAACTTTAAACCCTGCCGTCGCTGATCTGTGACAAGTTTATGCTGCTAAACAGGACAGTGATGGCCTGCTGACCATCCTGTGTGTTCTCGTGGGCCGTGGGCTGGGTCTCTGTAGCTCACACACTCGTGTGGATTTGGCCTGCATTGCATTTAAAGTATAATTAAATGAGTTGGCAATGTTTAAAACCTGAGAGAGTTCATGTGAAGATATGAATTTCTGGGTTTCTCTCAATAGTAGGGAGGCGTCCAGCTTCCTGCAGGGCGGCAGTCGGCTGGGGCGGAGAGGCGGATGGGCCCATGGCGTGAGCCGTCACGTGGCCTCCTTGCCCTAGTCCTTACCTGGGTCACCCCTCCGGCTCTCACACCCACCTGCCCCTGGAGACTTTTGAGTTTGCTGCAGGGAGACCCAGGGTGTCATGCAGAGGGAACTCCACCATGTGAACGCAGGGTGTGAGACAGTTCCCAAAAATGTGCCCTTAAGGACTCCATCATCTGTGAAAAAAGCAGACATTTCATTAAGGATTAGGAAAACAAAGACGCACGATTTCAGGTACAGATGACGTGAAATTTTTTAACTGGTAACAGCACGTGTGAAAACTTCAACACGGATGGACGGTGTAGAAATTGGGAGCCGATCTTCCTCGGGACACGTTGAGGTCACAGCCAGTGTCACTTTCCAGAGCAGTTTTAATGGTAAAAACTCCAGTATGTTTCAGAAACGTGCGTCTGCTCAGACTGTGACTTGAATGCCTTTTTAAGAACATGTTTCGTGCCACTTCTGTTACTTCGATCTTGCCGGTCACGGTGTTGCCTGCCGTACTTTTCTTGGCTGCCCCGGAGCTGCCCGCCTGTCCCTGGCCGCCGATGGCTGAGTGGGGCTCAGTGTCCGGCTGTAGAGTTCGGCCTGCAGGAATTTGAGACCGGAGTGGGGCAGAGCAGAGGGGGAGGCTTCAGGGAGCCGGGAAGCCGGGTGCTGAGTTGCCAGGACCCAGGATTGTGCCAGTTGGGAGGGTGACAGGGACCCGAGGGAGGAGGTAGGTACAGGTACTATGTCTCACGGGCACTGGGAGGCGGTGCGGCCTCACGGTTAGGGGTCCAAACTTCTGAGTCAGACTGGGTCCAAATTCCACTTTGATTCTTATTATGTTACCTTGGAAAGTTACTTCACTTTGCTGAGCATCGGCTTCCTACCCCCAGAGGTGTTTGTAGGACTCTGGCATGTCTAAATGCATGCGCCGTGTTGAGAAGAGTGTCCGGACCCCCGTTAGGGCCATTTGAGTGCCCGCAGTCTTTACCAGACTTGGGGACAGGCAGGGTCGGCAGATTTGTCCCTGGGAGAGGCTGGTCCTCCTTACATGGCATCTTCCCTGTGAGCTTCAGGTAAGACCTCGACACACCTTTGCTGCAGAGGAAGGTCTGTCCCTTTCTGGAAGGTAAAGACCCAGGCTTAGGGTCTTTTTTGCCTGCTACAAGATAAAGTTTATACATATGACTTACCAAATATTGGCTAGTTGATTCACTTGGAAGTCTCTAATCTTGTTCTAGGTCAGTTAGATCAAATTTTTCAAGAGAATAAAGAAATCTCAACTTGAGGGTAAAACTTTCCAATGCTTTTTAAAAATAAACTTCCTATGGGTCCCCTAAAACACAACCTTAGGCTGCATTCGTGTAGTGGGCCGCTGGCTTGGACCTTCTGGGCCAGCTCCTCGCAGCAGACGCCGTTGGTACCCCTGGGGCCTGGTTAGTTCAGGGCCCTCGGGGGTGCTGGGCACCCGTGTGCCTTTGCCTGGGGTCCTTCTCAGGCTGCAGCACCTGCTGGGCTTACACACAGGGAGCTGATCCTTTGCCGAAGCAGCCTGCACTGACGACCGTGGGAGCAGCGGGTCAGGACCCCAGTGCCCGTCTGACGTGATAACTCTGGGGCCCCTGCGTGTTCTGCGCTGGCCCCCTGCATTTGATTGGCTTTTTTTTTTTGGCCATCTTCCTTTCCCTGTCTGACTCCTCCATTCTCCTGTCCTGTTTCTTGAGACCACTTCCCGGTGACGAGCCTGGGAACCCTTGTCACAGGGTCCACTGACAAAGGAATCCAAACTACAGGAAACCTCTTGGTCACTTGGAAAACTGGGTCTTTCAGACAGACTATCAAGGAAGTGGCATTGTCCAAGCGCTGCAGAATGGAATGGCTTCGGGGCCCGAAGGTCTCTTCGAGGCCAAAATGAGGTTTCATGATCAGCCTAAGCTTTTAGAGAATTCCCTCATAATTTTGGAAAACAAGGGTTGGAGCAGGCAGTTTTTCGATTCTCGTGCATTCATTTGCATTTAAATTTGAAGTTGAAATTAAGGCTTTTAGAAACTTTTAATTTCTATTTAATTATAAGAATTTCACCGCAGGGTATCTATCTGATTTAAAAGAATAATTAAAATTAAGTTTAGCTGCAGTGATTTGCCACAGCCCATGCCTGTCCTTCAGAACATTAGGCAACAGCAAATTATTTGTGGCTGGAGGTGTTCTATATGTAAATTCCTACGAGAACAGTATTTGGCGATAGAGAAATTTAGATTATGAAAATCACATCGCAAGTTTGAACATCAGTGCCTAATAAATGCCTTAGTTGTTACCATTACTTCTCCTAATATCCTCAATTAAATGATTTAAAATAGAACAATAGATAAGCAAGATCAATTAACTTTCTAAGATGATCAAAGGAATGTGGTTCGGCATTGTAAAAGCTGTAAAAGTGATAATGGTTTTATCAGACAGGGAAAAATGACTCCAAGTGGCTCAAACTTTATTCATTTATGCTCAGAGGGGTTTCGTTTATGATTAACCAAATTGTCTTTTGTAATCGAGAGAGTTTTAGGATCTTGTCCATTCATTTTAGAGAAAAAAATAATTCAGACATTAAAATAGATGCTGTTCTCGGATGGTTGTATGTCAGCTATGATAAGTGCTACGAACCATTGGAATATCTTGATCCTGTAACCGGTTGGAAGGAGGCTGGGGAGCTGCCCGTGGCAATGCCGCTGTTTCTCCTGAGGCCTCAGCGAGGGCCCCTAACTCGGTGCCTGTGTCTGAGGACAAGGCTGGAGGCCAAGTACAAGGTCCAGAATCAGCCTATGAGTTTCTGCCCAGATGAAGGATGTGCCGTCGGGAATTTGAGAGTGGCAGGGTGAAGGGAAAGAATCATATTTTTGAAAGGCTACGTTTATCTGCAGTGTGTATCGAGGTTAAGAAGGATTCAATTATTTATATCCCTCTGCCTTCTGGAAAGGAATGAGGTAGTTTCTCCCCAAAAAAGGACAGAAACAGTCAAAGAGCAGAGAGGGAGCAAAGCCGAGCACTGTGTGGGTGGTGGGTAACTGTGACTGTGGCCCAATCTAAGCTAAGGGACAATGTTTGCAATTAAAATCGAGTTTTGGTTTGGAGCTTCCTGAAAATCAAAGCAAAAAAAAAAGGAAACGTGATGAGTTATTGCCACTTATTATTTTACTTAAAATAAATAAGTGATGATTTTTTAATTTCTAGGAAGATTTTTGTGTTTTTTTTCTGCAAAGGTAGGGAAGTGAATATAAGCATAGATTTCTTTCTTTCTTTCTTTCTTTCTTTCTTTTTTTTTTTTTTTTTAAGACAAGGTAATAGCGCAGGAAACACAAAAATTGTCACTCTGTAAGTTACCCTGCTTCGTTTGGACTGAAATGCGTTTGTCCGATGGGAGCAAGTCAGAAAGTTGTGAGGTGTCTGTCCATCTTAGGATGTCAGTTTCAAAAGACCAGAAATCTCGCCACAAATCTGGTTTTTCATTGACAATGTAGGTCGGTTTCGTGGCTAGTACCCTGTCTTCCTCCTCCACTGAACTTCCTGGGGCCGATCGCCTATGGCTCTTGGTTCTAATGGCCAAAAGTGTGGCATGCTGCCAGGGCTGATGACCCCAGAAAATCAGCAGGGGGGAAGCTCGTGGACCAGGCTGCTATTTGAGACTCCCGGAGGGCAGATGTGCCACGGAACTTTCCTGGCCGATGGCGGGTCCTTTTCCAAGTCTCATGGTACCCCAAATCGGGTTCCTGCAGGAACCCGTATTTTCTGCCTTATGTGACACTATGTCTGGGGATGATATAAAGAGCTAGGGTTTGAGAGACCAATTTGTTTCCAGATCCCATTTTGCCACTTTACTGGTCATGAGATCTCAGGCAGATGATCTAACTTGGTTGAGTCTGTTTTCTCATCTGAAAATGAAATCTCCATGGAAAACATTTAGGTTCATCCTGGAGTATGATTGTTCTCCGGTGACAGTTCCATTTGTAAATATGCGACAGACCCCGTTCTAGATGAGGAGAATGCAGAGAGAGTAAACACAACCCCCTGAAGAACCCTGAGTCTGCTGGGAGTTGCCAAGAAGCTGTAACGTGTGCCGTGATAGACGTATGTGCCAACCGTGCCATGGGAACAGAGTCTGGCTTGGTGATTTGTACACCAAAGCCTGGAGTTGGCCTATTGGCTGTGGCTAAAAGCAGAAGAGCCAGGCCCCAGGTCAAGCTATGTAGTGTAGGAGCCATGCCAAAGGTCGCTTGTATTTTTGTTGCTTCACCTAAGAGGGAGGCGGATGTGAGGGACCTTTGTGTTCCTTGCAGACTGACCGTGGAGGCTGGCCCGCAGGGTCGACGATGAGAAACTTGCAGAGCTCCGGCAGACGTGAATCCTAGGAAATTTATCCGGGCCTCCACCCAGAGTTCAGCCTGGAACTTTTCTACAAGGGCCCAAGCTTTTCCATTAGCTGATCCCTAGTGCCCGAACAGTATCTAGAGGAGAAACAGAGTCGTAGTGCATTCCCGTAAAGCAGTTATCAGCCTCGCATTACAACGGGGTTTGTAAGGTGACTGGGGTGCCGTTAAGGTGAAGGGTCCCATCCAGGCCAGGGACCACGGTTATACTCAGGGAAGGTGAGGAGGGAGGTGTCCGGGGCTGCCTCAACGGCCAGGTACAGTGAGTCAGGGTCACTCAGCCAGCCCGGGGTGCCCTTAAGCCTACGCACTGAACTTCTTAGGCTGTGTAATTCCATTTATACCGTCGCATAATTAAATCGAGACTTGAATTGTGCTTTTTAAAAGATTATGTGACCATATGTAGCTTGAACGAGGGCCAAGTTTGGAAAAAAAAATGGGCTTTTCAACAATGCTTTTCTATTAAGTTAGGACGTTGTTACAATTTCTTGTTTTCGAATTGAATGTAGTCAATAGTTAATAAATTGATTATAGCTTAAGTATTTTTATTTTAAAATATGCTTTTAATACACTTTAAAACAAAAATAAAATCTGATGGAATCCAGATCATGTATCAGGAATGGAATATGAGTGTTCCCACACTCTGAGAGAACACTGTGAACTATTTTAAGTGGCTTTTTATCAAAGCAGGTTTTAAACAGAAAGTTTTTGAGTCAATACTGAGTAATTTAATTAGCAGATGGTACACTTAATTCTTTAAGTAAGTCAAGTTAAAGAAAACAAAATGTTATGTCTCGCGTAAAGCTACCATTTTTTAAAGAAATTATTTATTGTTGAGGAATGCATCTCGTACTCAGTAATATTAGGGAAATCGGTTCAGATATATAAATTAAGCTAGCAGAGAATTTTTACAGCAATTAATTTTATAGGAAAACAAAAAAATTAACGGTTTTATGTGACAGCCATTATTTTAAAGGACTATCAAATCAATAGGAAAAATAACCGTAGTTGACGCTTAAGGAGAATGTGGCCAGTTTTTATTTTTTTAATCAGCATAAACTATTCCTTGTAAAATCTAGACTACTCTATGAATATGCAACATGTCTTATTAAGATGCATTAGGAAACCCAAGTGCTATTAGATAATGAAACTGACCAGAGGTATTTTCTAGTGCTTCAATTAATACCCTGGTGGTTAAACTGTAACGACCGAACTCAATTGGAGCCAGGTCCCAATGTGAATAGTACTTAAGGACCCCAGAGTCACTTCTGAGTGGATTGGTTTTGAAACACAAAAGCACTAAATTAAAATAATTATTTTGTCTGAAAGTTTTGTTTTCATGCATAACCACGGCAGGTGCTCCCGCAAACGCAGACGGGAGCACCGAGCAGGGCAGGGTGAGAGCACCTTGCATCCTTGCCCCAGGCCTGACCCGCGGTCAGTATCGGCAGATGCGCCGGGTGAGTGCACAGAGCGATCAGAAAATCCACGGGATCCGATGACCGAAGGGCTGTGCCCTTTCCCGCGGGGGCTTGACGTTGGTAGGCACGCCGTGACGCGAGTCCATTGTGCTAAACTCAGCTGTGTTTCTAAGAGATCGTGAAGGGGGAACATGGTAACGCTTTTCATTTTACAAATTTCTAAATAACATCCGTAGCCCGTTTTTTTTTTTTTTGATCCTCACGTTAACCCTATAATGTACCATCCCAGTTTTACAGAATGATATGAAATAACCTCCTGAAGTTTGCACATCTTACAGGTGGTAGAAGTGGGATTAAACCCAGTCCGCTAGATTCGGAAGCCATTCTTTCATCCTCTCCATCAGGGGTCCACCAACCGGGGCCCAGGGGCTGAACCAAGCCTAGTCTCGTAAAGAAAGCTTGATTGACACACGGCCCCACTCGTTCATCTGCATAGTGTCTGTGGCCACGTTCTTGCTACGAAAGCAGTTGGACAGTTGCAACACAGACCATATGGCTGCAAAGCCTAATGTATTTACTATCTGATCCTTTAGGAAGGAATTGGCTAAGCCTTGTTCTATACCATTTGCTTAAGAGTAAAGAAGAGTCGAGGTGACAGCCCAGATAAGGTTCTCGTCCACAGCAGCCTTCCATCGAAGTCAGCCAGAAATTACGGTGCCTGCCCGCCAATTCAAAACAGTGTGGGACGGGGGAGAAAGGCCTTAAGGATTGGAGACGGGGCCAGGTTTAAATACTAACTCCACCTGCTAATAGATGTGTAGACTTGAACAAGTACAGTCTTTACAGTCCTGATTCTCCATCTGTAAAATGGGACTGTTTATTACTCCCACGCTGAGTTGTTTTAGGAGGTTAAATACGGTAATTCCTCACTAGGGCGCACGAGGCCACACACCAGTGGGGCCCCTGTCAGTCACTGCTCGGCATTTCTGTCTGTTTCACTGCTGCATCGCTAGTATTTAGAACACTGCCTGGCACCTAGTGAATGCTCAGTGAATATTTATTAAGAGAATGCACGTAGATGAAATTATAAGCCTAAGAACTGAGTAGAATTCTTCAGCCTTTATCCTCAAAAAGGCATTTGGAGAAAGATACAGGAAGGACCAAATGCTACAACCAGAGACGTGGTGGGGACACCTCTGGACTCTCAGGAAAAGAGCAAGGTCATGTTTGGTCTGCACACGTGCACGGGGCTTCATTCTAAAGAGACCCCTGTTCTCGATTCACACTCAGAGGGTGTCTTTTTGCCTCCCGGCACTACATGGGTCGTCCTTAGTGTCTAAGAGACTGTCATTGACCTCGCTGAGGCCTGGCAGTCAACAGCCCCTTGACATTTCCAGTAAATACATGGCTCTGTGCCAGCAAAAGTGATGTTACGGGACCCATCTTCCCAGTAGCTGACGAAATGACATTTGCATTTTCCAAGTTCTGTTTTCTCAGAAGAAAATCACATCAAAGATCGAATGTCGCCAGACAGACCCGAAGCTCTCGCTCTGCTTTGGTAGGAGGCATGAAGGTAGTAATGATGGCGATGGTGGTGGTGGTGATGAAAATAGCCGAGAGTAACCGAGGGCTCGTTTCGTTATTTTTCAAACCCTTTGATTCTTTATAACTTTGGGGGTCAACTTGTCACTATTTGAGAAAGACCCACCGGAATCAGTGTTGGTATCTTACTGAATTTATTGATTTATGTAAGGGCGATTGTTACTTTTGTAACATTGAGGCTTCTACGAACATTTGGAATTTATTTAAGCACTAGTTTATAATCTTTCGTAAAGTTTCATGATTTTCCTTGTAAAGGTCTTGAACACTTTGGGATGTATTTAAATCGCAGGTACTTCATAATGAGTTTTTAAATTACATTTTCAATAGTTTATCACTGGTACTCAGGTACTTAACTGCTTTTGGTATATCGGTTTTGTATCTAGAAACCTTATTGTACTTTCTTAGAGTTTATCAATTTTTTGGATTTTCTATGTAGACAATTATACTAATAACACATGTGAATAATGTAATTTTATTTCTGCTTTTCAAATTATTTTATTTTTTTTCTTATTTGATTATACTTTCTAAGAAATTCAGAATAATGTTGAATAAAATGATAATGGAGGTCATTTTTGCCTTGTTACTGATTTTAAAGATAATACTCCTCACGTTTTACCACCATGTATATGATTTACTATGTTTATGATACATTTATCAAGATAAAGACGTTCTCTTCAATTTCCAGTTTGCATGGCTTTTGTCATAAATGAGAGTTGGGTTGAATTGGAATTTTTTTTGCATATATCATGGTTTTTTTCTTTAATCTATCAATATGATGAATTGCATTAGTACATTTTCTAGTCTTAAATTGTTCCTGATGGAATTAATCCTACTTGCTTATGAATTTTTTCTTGATAGACATTTTTTAAAAAGGATTTTTGCATCGACATTCATAAGAAAGATTTTCCCATAATTTTACTTTTTCATAGTTTCCTACTCTCGTTTCGATGTCAGGGTTAACTAGTCTCATAAAAAGATTTGGAAAATTTTCTACCTTTTTCTGTCCTGTGGTATAGATTGTATATAATTGAAGTTATTTGTTCTTTGATGATTTGATAAAATTCACCTAAAAAGCCATCTGGGCCTGGCATTTCTGGAAGATAGTTTTGTGACTACTTGTTTTATTGATTTAACATACTACTTAAAATTTCTGTTTCTTGAGTCAACTTTGATTATTATATCTTTTTAGAAATTTTCTATTCCCTCTGAGTTTTTAAGTTTATTATCATAAAGCTATTCATAGCATTCTCATGATTTTTAAAAGTTTTTCTGTATATATGGTTCTGTTCTCCTTCTTGTTGATCCTATTCATTGGGCCTTCTCCCTTAATTGTCTTGACAGGTCTTGCCAGAATTTTGTCTATTAGTTTGTTCAAAGACGCAGCTTTTAATTTTGCCAATCGAGCGATGGTATTTTCCATTTTATTAATTTTCGTTCTTCATCATTTCTTTTTCCTCCTATCTTTAGACTTGCTCATTTGCTCAGTTCTTGATTTGGATGCCTACCTCATTACTTCTTCTGTGACATGTGACTTCAGGGCTACAATTATTACGCTTAGGGCAGCTTTGACTTTTTAGCATGGCTTTTGAAAACTAGTCATACGTCGTCACTCAGTTCTACATATTTCACTGTTTCCGTCACGAATTCTTTCTGACGCTCGGCTGTGCAGAAGGCTGCGGTTGTTTTCATTGTCGTCGTCTAATTTCCAAACATGTGCTAGGATTGGCTCTTGCCTTATAACTCAGTTCTCGCGCTGTCATGGAACGTGGTCTGTTCGAAGCTCACCGGTTTTCCTCCCCATGCTTCTGGAATTCCACCTCCTCCTCCATTCCTAAGTCACCAGGGTCTTTGAGGAGTAAACTCTTTCGATAGTTGTCTGAAAACTTTTATTTGATCTTCAGTTTAAAAAAAAATAAACTGTGTATACTTTAAAAATTATTTTTCTTCAACAACTTGGAGATTTTATCCTCTTGTTTACTAGCCCTGATTGCTTCTAATAAGCCTATTTTCATTCGCATTGTAGTTTTTTTCCTCTTAATTTGCTTTTCAGATTTTTTCCTTCATCTTTCGTATTCTGTACTCTTATTACCATGTAGGAGAATATGGATTTCTTTGATTTATAATTCCCAGTGTTGATGTGCTTCCTGTATTTGGGGTCTCGTGGCTCTTTAATTCTCAGAAACTCTCAGCCTTCACCGACAACTGACACACGATGTTCTCTGCCATTCTTACTACACCCATCTCCGAAGTCCCATCAGATCTTTTTCAATCTCCTGATTCCATCCTCTGTGCATCTTAACCTCTCTTCCATATGAGCCATCTTTCTATGCTTCCGCACTCCATCCTGAGTGACTTTCTCAGATCTATCTTATGCTTCACGAATTCTCTCCTCAGCTATATTCCATTTGTTATTTTACTTGCCCTTTAAAATTTAAACGTCAATGAATATACTTTTCACAAATATGAAGATATTAATCAGAGCATTATTTATAATTTGAAAATTTAGAAACTGCCTAAATATCCAGCTAATCAATGATAATCTAAATTATTATGCATCCACTAGATAGATACTTATGTAGCCATCATAATTACAAAAGCAAGAAGCAAACAGTAAAAAAAAAGACTTATTAAATTAAAAAGTATAAAAACAGATATATGCTATCCAGATGAATATATGCAAAAGTAAGTGTAAATACACAAAATAATAGTAGTTGTAGAAAGGTGATTTCATTGTGGGCAATCTTTTCCCTACTCCGACCTTTCTATAATATATGTTGCATTGTTTTTACTATTAAAAATAGTTCCTTAAAACACATCACCCTATCAATTCGAATACAGATTCTAAATATGGGGTCAGAATTAGCACTTGCTTAAATACTTGCCACCGCTGAGTACTTCTTACAAGCAGAAATCCCATTTTGGGATATTATTCAAAATCTCATTAGTCATTTCGAGTCCTTGCATGTTCTTTCTGTCCCAGAGTTGAGTTCAAAGAATTGAAATTTATGTACTTGTGGGATTCATGGGTAAGATACTACTGAATTAGTTTCTCATTTTTCTCTCAAACATAATTAAGACTTTGGCTTTGAATATTGTCAATTAGATACTGAAAAATGCTCTTCCATTCTACAAATTGTACTTAAAAAAAAAAAACGACAGTTTATAAAGCTTGGGCCACGCTTAAATTAACAGAAGACATTTGTTTACAACTGGCTTTTTTCTAATTTCTTTTAAAAAATAAATTAATGGCTGTGTATTTGCTAATGACAGTAATTTCTTGCGCTGGCACGGAGGGGTCTTCCTCATTTGGGGCTAGGACTTGGCGTTCAGAGAAGCCGTACACAGGCTGCTCCCAGAAGGCCTGCGGCGTTATCGAGCCCTTTAATTTGATCAATGCCCTCCCTTCCTTCTTCCTAGTCTTCTGACTGTGTTCGCAGACTCAGAGGTGCCCCTTCCCTGTCCCACACCAGCATTCTTTCTCCCGATTAAACAAGAGGACAGTGGGGGCAGCAACAATTAATGCAGGACGAACGTCTCTACGATTTCGGGATTTTCGGCCCTCAATGGCCTGGCCCGGATTCTTATTTTTTTTTAAGGTGCATCTTGCGTTTGTATAACCTGCTGGGCAAACCCGGATCCTTAAACACAGTGATCATCATAAAGGCTCTTCTGTTTCCATTTATTCCGAGAGGTCAAAAGATGCGGCCGGTTTATGAGCTTCTTCTGCCATGTATCACTGTCGGAGGTCAGTGGGCCAGCGGATGGATGGGCAGCGCTCACCTCCTCATTTATTACTCTTGTCAACTCGGAAGGGATTTTTTTCTTTCTTTCTTTCTTTTTTTTTTTTTTTTTTACCTTGTGAAAGGCCCATCAGCAATGAATCAGCGAAGTGGAGACGACAGTTGATTTGTGAATTTAGATTCTATAAAGTGACTCCGCTTTGGTGGGCTGTGTAGATAAAGCAACTGTCATGATAAGGTGGCAAGGGCAATTCCACAAAACCAAATTTATTGCACATTGGAGGAAATCATCCTATTTTAAAATGCCATAAATTCTAAATTGAATATTACTTCTTCCCATGAATCTTGATTTATATTTTGAATATTTTTAATGGGATGCTAAATAGCCTAGGTTCCAAGTTATATGAGTTTATGTATTTCTCCTCGCAGGCTATTGTGACTTGGCGCAGAATAGATTGGCCATTCTCGGGATTTTATTTGTGGGGACTGCGGCGGGGGAGGGGGTGCGGGTTCCTGCTCCCGCTGAAGGCGCCCGTGGGGAATGACATAGACTCTGGCTATGAAGAAAGGGAGCCGGCTGCAACCGCCCTTACTTGAGGGGTCTCACGAGGTGGCAACCGAGCTTGGGGGGACTTTTGCCCCAGCTCAGACGAGGCTGGAATTGTCGTGGAAGGGAGCGTAGCACCCTGACTCCCCAGGTGGGTTCAGCCCCCCGTTAGTACAGTCCCCCGTACTTCCTGTAACACTCATTGCCACAGTAATTAACAACATCAGTGATTACTTATTTACAAGCTGTCCCCACCAGCGGGCCACACCTCCTGGCTCACAGCTGTAGCCGCAGAGAGTCCAGCCAGCATGAAGGCCTCTGAGCGTGAGGACAAACACCTCCCTTTCCCAGAATGCTTCAGGCCGCCACCTTTGCCGGTTAATTCACCTTTCTCTTTAATTGATAGCTAAAAAAGAAAACCCTTTAAATTTCAACGTTAGCAGTTAAAACATGTAAGAAAAGGTACGGTTCCCAGAAGAAAGATCGGGAAAGAGTCTCCCAACCCGTAAGTGAAAATTGACGGCTTTGCATTGTCCCTACGGGCAGCAGCGTCCACCAGTGGTGGAAGACAGTCTGGGTTGGAAGTTCATGGAGCGCCAAGCAGATGGCTTCCCCGTTCCTCTGAGCAGACCCTGCCCCGCACCTGGCATTCTGTAGAGCAGGTTCTAAAACAGTCCGATGACTTGGCCAGGATCCCCTACGCAGACTGGAGCCACCTTGTCCTCCAGGGGAGTGTGTGGGTTTGAGTGGAGATTAACTTCTGCCAGTCGAGAAGCTTCAGCAGAGTGGGTTTCCCGTGCAGACGTGTGCCCACTAGAGCCGTGAACGTCTCCAGCTCCCTTTTGAATACTGTTGGTCACGACAGTGTTCTGAGCATCGGTTGAGTTTGCGAGGTACCTGCTAGAAAGGTTTTAAAATCTCTGCATAAGGTGAGAACTTATGCCTTTCAGGACCTGAGCCCAGTTAGGTCCCAAAGCCCCCCAATAAGTGTGCTGTTCTCTGTATTTTCACCGTGGTTTCTCTTCCCATGGGGCATAGAGAATGAGGAAAACACATAGAGTTTTCAAAAAGGATTGGGGGATCCTCTGACATACCCTACTCTTCACAACTCCCAAGCTGCATGGCAAAATCTGGGTGGCTTGAATGCGCAGTTAATGTGATCCCACATGTGACTGCATTCCAAGGCCTTAGCTGGGCAAATAGCTCCATGTGGCCTCTCCAGGTGGCCTGGACTTCCTTGCCACATGATGGCTATGTTCCAATCCTGAGTGTCCAGAGTAGGGGAAAGAGATAGAAAAAGAGAGAGACAGACAGACGGGCAGACACACATGCGCACACACATACAGAGAAAGAGAGAGAGAGAGACAGAGACAGAGAAAAACAAAAAGAATTACGTAGAAGCTGCATCCTTTTTATGACCTAGCCTCAGAAGTCATAAGAATCTCTTATGTTCTAGTCATTAAAATTTAGTCACTAAGTCTGACCGGCACTCAATGGGAACGAAATTAGACTCCAACACTTGAAGGGAGGCATGTCGAGAATGTGCCAGCCTCTTTTGAAATCACCACCTAGGGTGCTTGTGGGGAGCAAGCTTGCCCCTGTTGGTGGTGAGACCCACTGCTGAGCGGTGCCTAAGCCCCTGCGAAAGTCAAGTAGCATGTTGGGGAAACAGCCAAGGGCAGTGGGGTTTGGCGAGCCACCTTCCCACAAGGACAGAGGCACATAGCCGTTTTCTTGGCTATAGGGGCATTGAGAGAAAAATCACAAGCAAGGGTGAGGCCTTCTCAGGCATTTCAAATGCCATTTAGTTCTTTCTGGAGCATTTCATTTTCACTGTAGAGTAGGGGGGTCCCCAACCCCCAGGCTGCGGACCGGTAAGTCCTGTGCTGTGGCCAGTTAGGAACCAGGCCGCGCAGCAGGAGGTGAGCAGCGGGCAAGCAAGCAAAGCTTTCTCTGTGTCTGCAGCCGCTCCCCAGCTCCAGTATCACCACCTCAGCTCCGCCTCAGATCATCAGGCATTAGATTCTCATAGGAGCACCGGTCCCTGGTCCCCAAAAGGTTGGGGACCGCTGCTCTAGAGGGAAGTAAAGGTAGCTGTGCGGCTCTCTCTGCTTACGATGTCTCTGCCCTTTGTCTGTGTTCGGCAGGCTCTACTCATCCTTAAGGCCCACGCTTCGAACCCATCTCCTCTCTCGAATATGCTAGGGTGCCCCTGGGTAGATTGATTCCTCCCGTCCCTCTGTTCCTCCACAGTCTGTTACGCTCATGTTCACTGAGGCACCAAAAAATCTGTCATCTGGTCTTCTAGGTGACGGGTTCCCCCGGGGCAGTAATCCTGCCCTGTTCCCAGCCACAAACATAGCACCTGGAATGTTCTGGTGTTTATAATTCATAAACATTGGCTTACAGGAGCTTGGAAAAATGGGGAATGATTTTAGGCTGGCAAAGGCAACAACGGGCTGTATGCAAGCTTAGCTTCGTGAGCTCTTACAAAAGAAGGGTTTTGTTTTAAATAAGTTTGGAAAAAAAGCTACTTTTTACTCACTTTCCTCTTGGAAGTTTGAAATGCGTATCAACACTCAAATGATGTTGAGTTGGTGTAGAGATTTAAAAACGTGAGCTTTGGGGTTAACCTAGATTTTAATTCTGGCCACACTCTGTGCGTGAAATAAGAATATTATTATTCCCTACCTCATAGAGATATCGATGTTGAGAATTAACTAAAATAATTCACGAAAGGCACTCAGATGTGTTAGAAACTGAGTAACTTTTGGGTAATATGATTATTATTAATGGCTCTGAGAAGTCCTGCAAAAAATGATCACAGTAATTTCTAAACTTATTTGGTAGTAGAATTATTTTTTTTCACCTCAGACTTACTGATTTACACCCACCGCTTGGGAAATATGGCTGTAGAAGATTTGATAATGTTGGAAATTGGTCTCTGGGAAGTCGATGACGCTTTAAAGCTAAGAGAAACTTAAAGCTAACATAATGGTTAAAGGACGATGCTAGAATCAGTGGCCAACAAATGAGTAGCTTGACATATTTCGTCGTTCGGATCTCTTTAAACTGATGGCTGCTGTCGTCTTGCAGAATTCTTAAGCTTGGCGCAAGTGTTTCAGGTGTATGCGACTCCATATTTTCAATAGCCACCCATGAAAAGAGGGAACAGCAGCATGGGTGGGCGGTGGTCTTGCTGGCCCAGCAGACGCCCTTCGGCCGACACGCAGAGCTGGCTTCTGCTAGTCTTTCCCATGATTTTGGGAAAAGATGCAAAGCTGCTTCTTGCAGTAAGAAACCTCTGTCTTCGGTGGGGAGCTGTGGCTTCTTTTTTACAGAAACTGTTATGTACTGCTCGCCAGACTGCTTTTACGTTTTTAGCTCCTCATGGGGGGACTTGTGGGTGTCAGGGAATTCCCAAATCCCAGAGCAGGCCTGGGCCCGAGGTGGCCGCTTAAATAACTGTGGATATCTGCATCCCGAGTTGAGTCAGATGAAGTGGTTTAACTGGTCCACAGACATTTCTCCTTGTTTTGTTTGTTTGTTTGTTTGTTTTTTGGCAATATGCCACCTTGATCTTTCTTCAGGAAATCTGTCCTTCCCCGTTCCCAGACGTTCTAGCTCTGGCCACGAAGGTGGGCTCATGACACAGGCCCGGCCAACCAATAAAAACGTCCTCATTCTCTTTCTTCAGAAATAGACGTATGACCTAGGATGAGCCAGTGAGGGCCCGGATGGAACTATTGGAGGAGAGTCTGATCGGTCAGACCCAGAGGGTACAATGGGGCCGTGGCAAGAGCCGTCTTTGTCCAGGGACACTCAGACTCCAAACTCGAGGACACCTACCTCCCTTCTGATAAAAAGTGGGGAAAGAGAAAATTCGCAGTTACGCATATCACGATGCCTCTAAGGAATAATTAAGACCAGAATTACTGTGTTTTTCTGAGTATGTACGACGGGCCGCGATCCTGTGTTTCCTCAGCTCCCAACACACACCACGTCCCGTGGAACTTCGCGGCAGTCAGGACGCGTCTTTCAGCGGATGGCTTCTGACAATTGCTTCCAGCCGAGCGGTGGTCACGACCTAGTTGTCATTGCCTCAACCGATATATCCTACTTCCATTTTTTACGCATGCCAAGGGAGACATATGGTGGAAATTTATGTCTAAAAAAACTCTTCGAAAACTCTTTTCCAATAAAAATTCCCAGCGATAAGAAAGCTCTGCGATGTCGTTTCATCGCGTGTTTTTCTTTTTTTCCCTTTTTTGAAGAGACAAAATAATGTCTCATCTTGTAATCGATGGCATCTCAGTTTCCGCGGAATACAGGACTTCCTTATTCACTGGCGGGGTTGGTGCTACTTTACGTTTAAAGAAACCAGTGCCCAGGGGAGGGAGCCAACGACCCGGATCCACCACAAGCTCCAAGTGCGGAACAGGAAAGTTTAAAGTACATAAAACTGGACCAAATAAGACCAGTTCGAAACTCCGATCGTAAACAGCCTTCGCCATCTGAGCCCCGAGTTCTAATTTGCAGTCGCAGGAAGAGATCATCTTTTTTTATTCCTTCACTGTGAAAAAAATGTTCAGTCCTGCCCCAAATCCAGGCCTTCCCCCTCCTGTCCCCACCCCGGTGCAGTAGCTTTATTAAAAAGTGACTTGTCATCTGCAGGATTAGGCGAAAGCCGAGTTCCCGGTCTGCTGTTTCTCTACCAGAAAATTGATACCAGAGTGTTTTAGGGCTGAAAGAGATGAGCGGACTTGTTTAAAACAACCAAGAACCCGGTTGCCATGATGTGGCAACGATTAGAATATGATTTCCTTTGGGAAAACGTCACTCAGCTTATTTTGGCCAAATGTCCAAGTTGTTATGGACGTTTTTTTCTGCATGATCCGTATCCTCCCACCCTCCCCCATCCCCCCGCCAATTTTTATAAATTAGAACCATTCGATGTGGCTTCAGAGTCCGCTTGCGGGTGGGGGTGGCGTTTGCATTCTGGAATAAATTGGACCGTGGAGAGAAGGGTCTTGATGCAGGCGCAGCTTGCTGATGGAGTGTGGGCAACCGGGGGGCACAGCGAGGCTTTCCTTCAGAGGCTGCTTTGAAAACCGGCTTTCGTGTGAATATCAGACGCTTTATTGCCTCGACTCGGGTGACCTCATCTACCAGAGTGAAGTCGTCCATCCCACCAAGGAAGACAAACCTTCGTTCCAGAGAATCGATCAGGCCCATCAAGGGCCCTGCGCACCCCCTTATCTCCAGCCCGTGAGGGAGTGCAGGCCCCCGAGAGCCCCCAGTCTGCGAGTTCCACTAAATCAGAAACGAGCCCGAAGCCTCCCAGAGCTCCACCCTGTTGGGAGGACCACAGCTTGACCTCATCTTTCCGACTCCGGGGGTGGTTCCGAACCGAGGTATTTCTTGAGAACAAAACCGTGGCATTCCAGTGAACTTTGAGGGTTTCTCCTTCTCGTTATTAAACTATTAACTCCCGCCAGATAGGAATGCCAGGCACATCGTTGCTCGCCAGGCCTTTTCATCCCGGGCTATTGCACTGCCCATAAACAGCCCAATTAGGAAACCAATTAAAATGAGAAAGGGGCTTCCTGAATTACCCAGCGGTCCAGGCGGCGCTGCCTTTTCGCTGTCAACCCCTGAAAGGTTTTTATTGCGTCTGCAGACGAGGAGGGGGAGGGGGCCGGGATGGCACAGCCCTCGGGGCTGAGCACGGCATCGGGGCGCCCCTGGCAGCTGGGAGCCACCGCGTGAGGCTACCGGGTGGGCGTCAGGGAAGGAGGAAGCTTCGCTTGACTGATTGGGAGCAAGACAGAAATTACAAATCAAAATGAAAAAGTGTCCGATGACGTTCTGGTCTTTTATCGTCACGGAAGCTCTGGTCAGCGTGAAAGTTTTCGGGAAGTAGATTCTTGTCCTAGAAAATGGGCCACCCGCCCGCGTTCCCGGGGGCCTCTCGCATGGATTAGATAGCTGGACAGTTCCACAGGGCTCCCCTCTGTGAGCGGTTGTGAGGGTCCTCATGCTACTCAGGAGGAGCTGGTCCCGGCCACCTCTTCGCTCATTGGTTCAAGCGACACTTACTGTTGGACGACTCTGTGCAGTGGACACTGCTGGGCCCCGGGGGTGTGGCGGATGAATAGGACAGACTTCTGCCTCCCTCACCATGCAGCTCAGAGACACGCTCGGCCATTTCTCCCTGGGCCGTCACAGCACCTCGGACATACGTCTAGCTTAAACCTAATCCCAGCGCATAGCACACAGTAGGAGCTCCACCGGGGACCATAGAAGCATCGAGACCCGCAGGCCTCTGCTCATCCCCCGTGGCCGTCAGCATTCTGCCCAGAGTCCTCGAAGGAATAGGAGTGCCCTCAGTTCCTTTTCCTGAGATGGGAGTGTGTGTGTGTGTGCATGCACGCACGTGTGCGCATGTGTCGGTGGGAGACAGAGTTAATAATCTGAGCGTTCCTAACCCTCTAGGGTCTCAGGGCCTCTGTGAGTCGTGGAAGCCACTCAGGACTCCACTCGTAAAATCGACCTCGTTCCCTGCTGCTCTTTTGACCCTGTAACCCCTTGCCCACGTCATTTCAATTCTAAACTAATCGATGGCTTCGGGACCAGGAGTTGCATCTGTAACTTCAGCATCACCTCCAGTTGGGTCACTTGGGCAAGTGGCTTAATCTTTTTTAGCTTCCGCTTCCTCATCTGTAAACTACGCATGACGACAGTACCCGAGTCAGGTTGCTGGAGAACTAAACGAGTTCACGGAGGCGGCGTGCCTGGGGCAGGGCCCAGGACGTGGCGGCCGGCGCCGTGCATGTCAGCCGTTATTGTTTTCGTGCTGCGGGGCTCGTTCGAGCTGCTCACTTTCTCCTGGCGAGACTAGACGTCACGCGTGCAAGGCCGCGCTCAGCCCTTTCCGGGATGCCGGTAACAACGGCATTTGGAAGCAGCCTTGGGAGACTGCAGGTGCTCCGAGCCTCCTGCTGGCATCCTCTGGAAAACTGGTTGCCAGGCGCTGGGCATCCGGTACGTAGTAAGTGCTGTGCTTTGTGCTTTTCATGCCCTGTCTCATTTAGCGAAATGGCCAGCCTTGGCTCAAATCTCTGGTGGCTGGGAGCCCACTGCCTCACAGGACAGTCGGCTTCTACTAAGAGGTGACAGAGGAGAAGGGTCAAGATGTGAACTAACCAATCATGTTTGAATCTTGGCTCTATAGTTGGTTGACCTTGAATCAATTACGGGAACTCTGTCTGCCTCATTTTTTCTATAAAATGGGAATAATTATTGTCCCTCCCTACCATACAGGGTTTCGTGAGACTCAAGTGAAGGACTCTTGATAAGGCTTCTATGACTGTGATACATGAGTTCTGCTTTTGTGATAACACAATGCTAGGAAGTTCTTTCTACTACCGCTCTCAAATCTGTATCTACCCCCTCCCCCTTCGCCGCCCCCCTCCAGAGCCAAGCAAGAGCCCTGGGTTTGGAAAGTTCTGGGCTATGTGCTCCTTGTCACCCAGGCCGTTCCCTAGCCGTGCCATCTTGGGCAGTTTCTTGCGCTGCCTGAGCCTTTACTTCCTTGTCTGTGGCATGGGCACGGTCCCCACAGGCCAGCTGAGCATCCGGAAGCTCATCGGGAGCCCAGTGGCGACAGGCTCTCCCTGGGCCAGGCTCACGCTAACGGACGCGGTGACTCACGCTCAGCGGGACTTAATACGTCAGGCAGAACCCCGTCGTGTCACAGCACAAAGGCGAGGGTCGCTGTCAAGAGGCCCGAACACATGAGAATGATCCAGAACAGCCAGGATGAGCTCTCCAAAGCAATCGTTTGATGGCATCTGTCCCCCGCCTGACTCGCTTCCTGCGAATTCTCCCTCCTTCCCCGCTCGCCCGGCCCCATGCCGACCCTCACGCGTGTGCTTAGCCTGCCGTGTTCTGTCAAGAGCTGTGCCTCCCAAACGGGGGCAGCATCGTGCCCTCCCTCCCCCCTCCTCCGCGCAGGAACATTTAACAAGGTCTAGAGACGCTGTTGGTCATCACCACTTGGGGAGGGATTGCTACTGGCATCCGATGGGGAGAGGCCAGGGCTAAGCATCCTGCAGTGCGCAGGGCGGCCACCCCATGGCAAAGTCGCATGGGGCCCAAACGTCGGTAGTGCCAAGACTGAGCAGCTCTGGGCTAGATTCCAGGCCTTTCCAGAAAGAACCTCCGACCACCCCCGTGTGCCACCTGTGTTGATGAGGATGGACGAGGCTGCAGTGCGATCGCTTCCGTATTCCAGTGTCTTTGTCTTAGCTCCCCCTGTTCATTTCTCACCGAAGCTCCGTGCACACCGCAGGTCAGGCAGGGGACTCCGGTCCTCGTTGGCCTTGCTCCGGGACCTGGGCCGAGAGAACAGGCGCCTTTGGAATCCTGCGGACGGCAAGTGGCAGAGGGAGAGCACGTGGCACGTGACTCGCCGGCGTCACTTCTGCTCCCGTTTTATCGGCCAGTGCAAGTCACACGGCCATGCCCAAGCTCATAGAGGATGGAGGAAGGAAACATAAAGAAATATCTTAAACACTGATCTCAGCAATGACTTCTTCGGATGTAACATCAAACAAGGAAACTGTCAAAAAAAAAAAAAAAAAAACGAAGAAGCAACCTATGGATGGGAGAAAATATTTGAAAACCATATGTCCGATAAGAAGTTAATGACTAAAATATATCAAGAACTCAGACAACTCAATAGAAAAACAAAACAAAACAAACAAATTGAAAAATGGGCAAATGACCTGAACAGACCTGAAGAGTCACCTTGGATTCCATAGGGAAACCTACTCCAGTCACCCCCTTCCTGGGTGTCAGGGGTACCCCTGCTTTGTGCTCCCACTCGGGCTTACCCCATCGTAACACATGACGCTCTGTGGCTTCCATGTCTGTGGACAGTGGGATTCCTGTTCACTGCTCTGTCCCCAACACTCAACCCAGTGCTTGGCGAAGAGCAGGGATGACCTTCCGGACGAATGAGCGATTGGCCAATTAATTGTCATCTTCGAGGAGAGCCAGAGGAGGAGGAGGACTCTGAGCAAAGGTTGCTCTGTGCCTGGACCAAGGCATTGGCTGGAGCTGCAGGGGCATCAGAACTCTGGAACTGGGGGGGAACCGCCTCTTCCTCTGGACCTATCCCAGGCTTTCTATTTATCTCAGTGTTTCCCTCCTTCGCCAGACAAATCCTCTTGTTAGATACTCCCATACCATCGACTAATCAGCATCAAACCCAGTTCTTCCTATCAGCTACCCCAGCCCTGGCGAAAACTGCATTTTAAGGAAACATTTTCCAAACTTCAGTCACTTACCTAAGACTGTCCTGCTCTTCCTATTATTTAATCTTTTTTTCAACTAAACTCTATTTTATCCTAAATAAATTTACAAACAGGGCCACATTAGTCCCTAGTAGCCCTAGGTAGATGATGGATGGATGGATGGATGGATGGATGGATGGATGGATAGATAGATATCATTGGTCTGTTTAGGCATGTTTTCTGGGAAACCACTTTAATATTTAGAAAAAATGATAAATGAAGCATTTATCCTGAATTTTCTTTATGACCTATATCTCAGGGTATCTATATAGTTAATGAAGGAGAGTTTTTCTTTGTGGAAGTTTTCTACCTAATAAATGAAGAAGAAATGTTGGAAGTGGACATCATTATTTTCAAAAAATGAATCGATGGATCTAGGCAGTGACCATCAATGACCAATAACATCATGGAAAGACAGACAACAGACATTGTAAACCTCCTAATGGAAGCATGCAACGCTATCAATGAAATAACTTTGCAAAAACATATTAAACTTGAACTCGATCAAGCCTCTAGACCTAACTATCAATTTAAGGGATATGCAAGGGACAGAGAAGCATGTTAAATGACATGGAGGATGCATTCGGCAAATCTATACTGTAAAAGACTCTACAAGACAAATGATCTGGCTTCTCTCGCACAACCCTCTTCCCACAAAACTTCGAGTTATAAAAAGAGAGGTGGAAGAAAAGCCTAAAGATTAAAAGAGATTTAATGACATGGAAAATTATAAGGTATGGGCCTCATTTGAGCCCTAATTCAAACAAATTGGGTAAACACTTGACTGGATGTGTGATGATATTGATAGTAATTATTATTAATTTTTAAGATGTGATGATGATGCTATGCTTCTATTTTTTAAAGTTCTCATATTTTAGAAAAACGCACCAAAATATTCTCAGAGGGAAGGGCATGACGTCCCGCATACGCTTTGAAGTAACCGGGCCTGGAGAGGGGAGGACAGTGCGTAGGGAAGAAGGACCCAGCGGCCCAGTGTAGGCGCACGTTGAAACTGAGAACCGCAGACTCGTCCTGTATTTCTCTCTGCTTTTGAGCGTGCTTGGGAATTTCTACCATAAGAGATTCGAAAACACTACGATGCCCCAATGGAATGAGGAGTAGGGTTAGTAATGGGAAGAGGAGTCACGGAAGTCTCCCTGAGGAAGCGCCATTCCAAGTCAAATGACAAGGAGCCAGCCACGTGAGGATCCAGGGGAAGAGTATTTTAGGCAGAAGGAACAGCAAGAACAATGTCACCAAGGTTACCCAACACCGGCTAAGAAATAACCTTGCAAAGCCTGGTGGAATGCCACTTACGCATTTTCTAAATTACATGATCGGCCAAGAAGAAGTGTCTAATTAGCAACCGAAAATATCGCTGTTTTGAAAATGATGCTAATTTTCAGTAGACTTTCTTCCCTCCAAATGCAGATGTGTGTACAAACCTTATGCTTTGGATTAAAATTTAAAGTGTTTTTTAAATTTTTGATTAAAATTCTTTTAATTAAAAAAATTTAATTGCATTATTGTCTCCATCACTCGCCGTCTGATTCCACCACTGGGACCCATCCCCGCACCTGCTGGAGTTCCACAAGCTGCCAGTTCAAACAGCCACATGTCAGCAAATAAAAGGAAAATACTGTTTTTTTATATTTGTGAAATACTGCACCAATGCACGTAGTGTAAAATAGCCCAGTGTGGTCCCGGCTGAATAGTAAGAGGGTGATTTATTCCCAAGGCTCTGTTTCCATTTTTGCTGTTTATGATAGCATATCAAAGGAGCTTTTTGATTGAATTACCACCTTGTATTCAGGCTGGGACCATGCATTATTACATATGTAAGTATAAATGTTGATGCAAATGAGTTTTCCTAATGAAATGAGAGGCAGTTTATTTTTCCTCGCATAATGGGTGGTTCTGAGGACCAGATTTATTTTCCAAAAGTGAGTACGTGCTTATTTTTCAATTTGTCATCCCTTCTCAGCATGAGCACCCCAATAATTCAGGTCTGCAGATCTTTAAGCTTTCACATGTTAATGTGGATCTTTTTTTTCATTTTTAAACTGAAATCAATTTCAGTGTGATTTATCATCAGAGAATTACCTTATATAAAATGCTTAAGTGAATGAAGTAATAACTTCAGTCCTATCGATGAGAGAGAGCAATTTTCAGTTTCTCAGTTCTAAATAAACGGTGAGATCCTGGGTCACATTTCATTTTATTCATTATACCGTGCGCTTTAGTCACGACTGAATTTTGGAATGTCCAGAAGCTTCAAATGAGCCGAATTACTTTTAAACCTTGCTGAGTTTTATTTTATACGATACGAGCCACTTTGCTTGGTGTTGCTTGCCATTCCATTATCTATCCCCTGACTTGAGCTAGCTGGCCAAGTCTGGAGTTTATTTCGCTCTTCATAAATTAGGATACTTATACTTATGTTGAGCCCTAGGCTCCACTTTGCATATGAAATTAATAGCAGCTTCCTTGCTTTGAAAGGGGATTGAGGGTTTGCTCAGTAAATACTTGCCCAGCGATTGCAGGGGGAGAACCAGGACCAGACCGAAGGAAGGGAGATGGGGAGTGGTTCTCTCCCACCTTTGGGGAGGAGAAGGCTCAGGCGAGCAGATCCGTGGTCAGTTTGCCCACCAACCTTCTCCGTGCATGAACTGTCGGTTTGGGGATTAATCATCCAGTGCGGCCCCGTGAGAGAATGGCGCGAATTTAGGAACAATGACAGCTTTCTTCCACAGGCCAGACAGCTCCTAATACTAATAGTGATAATAATTCTGTTTGTCCATATTCATCCTTATACGTGAATAATATAAGATGAATATATGTATTATACGAATATATGAGATATATCATCATCGTCATTCTCATCATCATAATACTCAAGTATTATTGAGCATTTACTGTGTTCAGGCACTGTGCTAAGTACCCAACTCACGTTATCTCATTTAATCTCAACAGCTCTCCATGGTAAGAACCACCATAATTGCCATTATGCAAATAAAAAAAAATGGCTCAAAGAAGTCGTCTGGCCAGGGTCACTAAGCGAATAGATGGAGGAATCCAGATTTAAAACCAATCTGGCCTCAAAGCATTCTTTACCTCCCAAGCATTCTCCTTTAGCAAGATTTCTGCCTATGGTGGAATGCTTCTGTGTGCAGCATTTGTTAAAATCTCCATAATCTTCCATCCTGCCGTAGGAAAAGGATATCGTGGAGCCAGGTGGTGGGTGAGAGGTCGAACTCTAAAAGTCAGCCAGACCTGGTCAAGTTCCAACTCTGCAGCCACCACTCAAGCTGCACAGTTTTGCATAAGTTGCTTAACCTTGTCTGCCTCAGTTTCCCCATCTGCAATACAAAAATGCTAGCATGATAATATTGTCATTGTGAAGAATTAATAAAGCAATGCCACATCCAGTGGATCAGAACCTGTCGACACCCGGTCACCCTGAAACTAAAATCTTACACCAGATTTCCTCAGCCTCAGAGAGCTGCCCCTGGGAGCTATTTTAAAGGGGCTTATAATTTGCATTTCTAATTACCCTCTAACTACCTGCCCAGCCAGTCCTCTAGGACTTGCTCAGTGATTGATGTGATACCACTTAGAAATTTCTTTGAGTTCTTCAGAAGAAAGGTTTTCTGTGCAATCCAGCTGCCCGGTGTGTCACCGTTCCGAGGAAGCTGAAAACCTCACTGTGCCGCTGATACGCTCGCAGGGAGTTGAAAGGGGGATTATCTTTTAAGGCTTGAGAATGTTGATGTTTGCAAATATTTTCTTGCTGCCTCTCCTAATACTGCAAATTGACCGCAGAGATAATGGGCAAAGGATGACATCATACAAAATAGCAGCCTTTTAAGTGCAGGAGCTGGAGGAACCACTTAGAGTAATTAGGAAATCCTCAAACAAGTGTTTGCAAAGTATTGGCTAACCCTTAATGTTTGCTTCCCCCCACCCCCACCCCTGGCATCCAACTCTAAAAATCTGACCTTGAGTAATTATCTACCCACTGGCTCTCAGCACCAGGAGAAGAACGGCTCCGGCTCCCGGCTGCTGCCCGGCTGCAATGAGGTGCTGTTACCACTGAACACAGCGCCGTCATCACCAGGCGAGTAGCCGGGGGAAACGGAGAAACGTTTGTGGGCAAACTGTGCAAAGTGGAGCGACGTGAGGCCCCTGCTAGATGCTCCGGCGTGAGGAGCCCGCCCGCTTTCCTCTCGTTTCCATTTCCCGAACGGCTGTCCAGCCCCTTCAAAAGTCTGACGACATCCCTCTTCCTGTTGGAGCCGGCCTGGATTCCACCAGCCGTCATGGCCACCCCGAGACAAGCTGGCTTTCTGAGGAGGGTCTGGTTAGGGGAGGAGGCAGTGATAAGAAAGTCTGTCTTTTGCTGCACAGGTCTGTGGTGAGGTGGGCGAGCAGGAAACCAAGCCTAGGGTTGATCGTAAATCTTTTGTTATCTAGATCAATATATAGTGTCTCCTGGAAACCAATATCCTTGCTTAAAGGAACGTCATCGGTAAAGATGATGATAGATGGATGGATGGATAGATGATAGATAGATAGATAGATAGATAGATAGATAGATAGATAGATAGATAGAAAACTCTTTTCTATTTATAAAAGCAAGGCGTTTCTCTTGTAGAAAAATTAGAAAATAGAAAAAAGTAAAAGAAATCGGGGGAGAATGTCCATGATCCTATCTTCCGGCGGAAACCTCGAGTTCTTTTCCTATGCATTCTCACACAGTTGAGACAATGCTAGGTAAATATTTTGTATCCAGCAACTTTCAAATCGTTCTTTCATAGGCATTTCCCTGAGCCTCGTCTGACGGCTTCGTCCCCCTCCACCACAGGGCTCTGCCCTCATCCACGGAGCCATCCCTCTCACTGTGCACATCCTGGTCACTTTCGGCGTTTGGTTATTATAGACAGCACTAGGCCGCACGTCTTCCCAGCGGCCTCCCCGGTTCTCCCCCAAGTCTGGCCCGCGCAGCGAAGGAGCAGGCGAGGGAAGCTCCCTCGGGCTCTCATTCAGCCAGCTGTTTCAGCCGCTGCGGATTACGGCTTCCTGGGTTATCTTAACTTCCTAAATGGGGCTCTTTGGATCCTTGATGGGGAAAGCAAAGTAAAAGCCAGAGGTCCTCTCGCGGCTGTAGTACATTCTCGTAGAGAGTCACTCGGTTTAAGAAAAATGGATTCAATCAATGAGCCAAAGCAGAAGGTGATATTCTGAAAAGCCAGTAGGCCTGATCTTCCAGACCTTGCCTTGTTTTAAAGTGATTGCTTGGTGTCTGCCGAACACCTTCAGCAAAGAGCAGACGTGACATTTCCATGTCGACAGGCAGGACTTTTCCTTTAGAAAAATAAGGGTGAGCCTTCCCATCACAGTCTCTCGGTGCCCCGAGTAGGCCAGAGCAGGCTTTAGTCCTGCCATGTAGTCCCTGCTGTCTTCGAGGGTGGATTGGATGGTGGTGTTGGTGGAAACGTGGGCTGAGCATGCAGACGTCTGCAGGACGCTCCGCGCCCAGCGGGCTGTGCGCGTCGAGGTCGGGACGGCCCTCGTGGTGTGGGAACTTGGCTCGCGATGACCGCTGAGGCCCTACAAGCCAGTGCCTCCCTTCGAGCTTTCCCTCTACACCCCAGCACATTCTCAGGGCTCTTTACATTCTGAATCAGGGTGCCTATCACGAGAGCTTTGGGAAACTCGGGAAGAGAGCGGTGACCTGGGCCGTCCCCGTTGTCCAAGCATGCCTCTGGAAGAGGTGCGATTGGAGAGAGGGCGCCCCTCTCGTGTGGCGCTTTTCCAGCTGCCCCCCCTTTCCACCCCCTCAGCCCTCACTCTTTCCCGCTCTCTGTTCTCTCTTGCCTGAGTATCAGGCCTGATTGTTTCATGGCCAGGAGCAGTTTTAACTGCATGGATGTTACTCCCTTGATTAGAGACCCAGAAACTCAATCTTCAGCGTGGCCCATCACAGGAATTGCTTGAAAACAGGGGTCCAGAATCACTAATTCCTTGGGGCAAGTCTTAATCTTCAAAGAACAATAATGGGGTTTAATGGAGTTCAAGAGAGAGAAGAACCACCAGCAGACATTATCTTTTCAGATGAAAAACTATTTAAATTCCAAAGGAAACCAAATGCGTACAGAGAATCAAAGAGTGAATTTCCAAATGCAGTAGAACTCAGGAATTCAAATTCCTGGCTGTTATTTTTTAAAACAATGCTCAAAGTTCACATGGTAATTTCTTGATACTGTGTCTTGTAGTTGTATGTATTTCTCAAGCTCCTGAAAAAATGCCCATGTAAATTAAGTTTATTTATTCACCTTGTTTCAAACGTTTATTAAGTTCTTTACGTGCCAGGTGCTTGCTGGGGGTGATGGGGACACAGGGGTAAACACAATTAACCTTATCCCTCCTCTTCTGGAACATGCAATCTAGTGGAAGACAGATGTTCGACAAGTAATCGTACGTGCATAAATTATCATAACTCGTGGAACAGTCTGGAATGAGAAAGTGAAGGATGGACCTGGAGATGTGATTTAGATCTGAGACACGATAGGCTGGCACGAGGCTTGGTCAGGGGCCACGTCTGTCAAGAGGTGCCGTCTCCACTAATGGCCTGAGGATACATGTAGAACTTAGCCTGGTGGAGAGCAAGAGAAAACGTTTTCTAGGCAAGCGATAGCACGGGCAAGGACTCTCTGAAGGGCAGACGCTGGCCAGCTGGAGGAACTCTCCATCTCAAGTGGCAGGAAATGGGGTTGGAGAGATATAGGCAGGAGCCAGATTAGAGAAGTTACCAGGTCATAAGAAGGTGTTAGAACATGATCCTGAGGACGCTGATTGCGTGTGTGTGTGTGTGTGTGTGTGTGTGTGTGTGTGTGTGTGTTTAAGTTTGCTTCTTTTAGAGTCATGAAATGACATGATCAGATTTGTATCTCAAGACTGCTCGGGCTGCATTGTGGAGAAAGAGGTGAAAGACTCCAGCTTTGCTGAAGTCCACGTGGAAGACGGTGGTGTCTCAGGTGGAGGTGTTGGAGAGACTAGAGAAGAGAAAAAGGCTAATGGAGAAAGGGAGAGAGAGAAATTTCACGGAAGGAACTGACAAGTCTTGGTGAGACTGGATGGAGGTGGGCGCTGGTGAGGGAGAGGTAGATGTCAAGGATGAATCCTGGAGATTTGCCTTCCAGCAGCCATCCACCTAGAGGGAATACCGGAAGTCCACCAAACTTGGAGGTAGAAGGTAAATACAGGTGAATGGAACAGTACAGTGAGTTCTTTAGTGCCTGTTTACGACCTCCGACTTGCTAGGTGTTCTGGGAGTGTACGACAGGATCCACACAGATGGTCAATTCTTGTCCTCAAGTCTTTACGAGGATGTGGAGCCCAGGGGTTGTTATAAGCATTACTTGTGTTAACATGAAGTTACCTCCCGTTTATTAACACGTGACATGCCGTGCATGTCTACTCATGGGGCAGCTAAGTGTATTCGTCCCCAAGTTTCTATACCACTGGATGGCTTTTGATAGTGGATATAAATCGTCAGCCCATGCACAACCCCAATTGAAAGCATTTATCTGTTTTTCACCCCAAGTGCAGGTCTGGTATTCACATTGTTCTCCTGGTAACCATGGGGTATGAAGCTCCCCGTGAGATATTTTAACAAGGTTTCTTGAGTCATTTCAATAAGTTCTTTAAGAGAAACAGTGTATATTTTTTTTTCAGGAAGTAAATGATGGCATTTGTGCTATTATAAATCATGATGGATTTCCATATTCTCTGCCATAAAGAACGTTTTTTTTCCTCCCCCCGCTTCTTAGAAAGGAAAATTAAGGTTGCTGTACCATGGGATCACTTTCATTATCTTTAGCATACAAATGATCTTTTAAAAAGATTTTCCTCCTCTACATATGTACAGTATCAATGATATAATTTACATTGCATCCCTCATATTAACACTGATCCATCATCGGCTAACAATGCAGGGGCTTTGTGTGAGGGGCTGTCGGACAAATGTTTTAGCTTGTGAGAAGAAAATTGTTAGCATTTGAATAGAGAATGGTACAGGAAGGATTAATAGCCTACTTTGATGGATTAGAATGTAGGGAAATTGCTCAATATTAATATGAAAATGTTTGTGAATTGGTTGCAAGGTGCTGTCAATGGAAAATGATTATGTCTCGAGGCCTTATCGGGTGGAGACTTGACTCTTAGCAAAGACTCTCACACAAAAGACTGATGAGGGGAACAGGAAATGGTTGGGTCCTGGAGCTGGGATAAAAACCCACCATTCAACCGTGGGAGTTCCCCTGTCACTCGGAGTGCCCTTTCCATAATATTGTACATCTTCATATTAACATATCTGAATATGGATTTATAATGGAAGAGAAAGGAGAGTGTGGGCAGCGCGTTATTATTTCTATAATTTAGCCTTTGCATCTTTGAAAACCCCGTCAGAAGCAAGCAGGGCATTGTGGCATAAACAATCGGACTCCCTTTTAACTGACATTTTTGTCTGCGTGCAACGGTTCCCATGCTGGTAATTTGCAAGGATGGTCGACAGTTCAGAAACCACGCTATGAAAGTAATTGTTCTACGCCAGTGTCAATCAACTCCATCAGAGCCAGCCTAATTTTAGAAAGATTCCGAGAGGTTTCGGAGGGTGTTCAAAAGTTACAAATCTTCACTCTGGTGCTTTAAAAAAAAAAAAAAAAAAAACCTTAAGCATTAATTTACCTTTAAAAATAGATTTCCTAATCAGCGTTCGAATTCTTTGAGAAACGGAGACTTAGAAATCTTTGTTGTTTTCACAAAAACTCCGAAACAATAGCCAGCTGCCTTGGGCCCTCTGCTGAGGTTCCCCGTGGCGATGGGCCGCCTGGTCCTGCAGCAGTGAGGTGACGCTGACGTCAGTGCTCGACGGCTGCCACCAGAATGGAAATGACAGGCCGGGCAGTGGGAACCGCTGCTCTCACAGTCCAGCCATCGTGCCTTTCAAGGACGGAGGAGTGCTCCACGGGGTCCTCAGAATATGTTTTTCCCATTGAACTCCCGTATTTAACGCTGGAGCAGACTTTCTCAACCTCTGCCCTGTTGACATTTTGGGCGACGTGATCCTTTGTCGTGAGGCTGAGCGGTGCCTTATCGATGTTTATTTAGCAGCATCTCTGGCCTCTACCCACTAGATGCCAGTACATCCCCCCTGCCCCGGCTGTGATAACCGAAAATGTCTCCAGACATGGCCAAATGTCCCCCGAGGAACAAAAATCACCCCCTCGGTTGAGAACAGCAGGGACAGAGAAATGAAAGGTAACCATTATGTAGGAACAGTATTATTGGGACGAAAAACACGGATAACGCTAAATTATTTTCTCCTTAACAGGTGGGATTCCACGGTGGTTACCTACACATTTTCTTGAAAAGTAATAATACCGCTTGTCGTCTGTTGAATGCTAGCCATTTTCCCAGCATCAGAGGTTCTAACGTTGTCATACAGACCTTAGAAAAACCTCACAGAATGGCTAAAACGATTCCCGTTGAGCAGATGAGAACACTGAGACTAGCCCCAAGTCAGCCTGCCGCTACGGCACACGTGGGACCCGAGTCCGGGCGCCACTCCTGTGCGTTCCCGGCCGCGCGGCCTTCACCACCAACACCCGCGTCGTGCCCCTGACCGCCTGTTACGTTGGCTCAGCCTCGGCCTCCAGACGTAACCCCCAGAAGGAGCTCTGAGGCTGTCTGTCTCCTCCCCAGGCTGCTGAAGGGTCACCCGGCCACACGGCCACGGGGGTGGGACCTGGGGGGAGGAGGGAGGGTGTTGTAAACACCACGGTCCAGTTCACGAGGGAGGCGTGGTCCAGTCGTCCGTGACGCCTGCACCTCCCCTGCTGCCCCAGCCGATTCCTGCGAGATGCGGGGACCCGGGAGAACAATGCCAGGAATTTTCGGGAGGCCCGTAGACCCCTGCAATGCTTCCCCTGTCCCCATAGTCTCTGAAGGTGAGATGTCCCAAAACAGTGGCATCACTTAATCCTGGCCTGCTGCCCAGGGGTTTTCATCTGGTGCTTTAAGTCACCCGGCTAAGTACTCAACCTCCACGGGGTGAATGCTCATCTGCATAAATATGCAAGTTGGCAGAGATTTTCAGGGCGTTCACAGAACCCACCAAGACCTCCCTCCCAGACCCCGAATTAAGTACCCATTTCCACACCAATCTGTGGCCCCTCCAAGGATTTTGGTGTAACTCAGAAAAGCACCTTCTTCATAAAAAAAAAAAAAAAAAAGAAAAGGAAAAGAAAAAAAGAAAAGAAACCCTTGCTGCACAGACTGACATCTAATTTGTGGAAATGAACAGTCGCAGTAGCCGGGGGACAGCGAATGACGTCTCCCGCGCCCGGCAATCTGCATTTGAGAACGCCGACGGCGCGCGCGGCCGGCCCGAGGCAGATGCGTCCCCCACTGCGTGCCCTTGGGATTGGCAGCTTCATCATCGCTGTTGTCAGTGTTTGCAGAGGGACGACCCTGCGAGCCGGCCAGGCCCTGCCCAGGTAGAGGTGTTCCTCGCAACCTGTCAATTCCCAGGCGAGGGCACGGTCAGGAGAGAGAGCGGGCGGATGGCCACGCCGCTGCCACGCCGCCCGCCCGAACCCGCCGCGTCGGCGGCTGCGGAGCGGGCCCTCCGTCCTGTCCGTTGGCATCTTGGCCCCAACCCCCCTTTTTTCCTTTTGAAATTAAAACTTTTTCCTGAAGGTATACACGTCCCTAGCCCCAAAGAATTTCCTAAGGCCCCCGCTGGCCTCTCAGTTCTCCGCCCGCCCCAAACCCACCCACCCCCCGGGAGTGAGTGACGGTCCTTTCTTTCTGCTGTTTCTTCGGGCACGTATTTCTTTGTTTCTAAACAACATGTTTGAATGGCCTTTTCTCCAGTCTGAAGTCTAGGTACTGTCCGTTAACTTCCTACCATAGAGCACGCGGCCCTGGCTCTTCTCCGTTTCCCGCCAGCGCCCCCAGCACGCGCGCACACGCGCACACACACATGCACACGCGCGCGCGCACACACACACACACACACACGTCTGGCGGCCCAAGGCCCACTTCCTGCCGCCTTCCTCCCTGTGGACTCATGTCACAGCTTGCATTTGGTTCATGATTCGGCATTTACCTCGTCATGATTGTGTCACGATCGTCCACAGCGTAGCCATTGATTGTACCGCGATCACATTTCCTTCTCACGTAACTTTCTGTTTTCCCCGGAGTTGCTCATAGCCTTCTTTTCTGTATACAGCTCGGTCGCTCACGTCCAGGCCTTCAAAACTGCGAGTCTCGTCTCAGCATTTTAAAGCACACCTGTTGTGTGATCCGTTCGGGATTCTTCCAGGGGACACCCTCTGTGGACTCTGGCACCACCCGGTCCTCCCCCTCGGCCCGGACTGGCTGTCCTCTAGAACTGGCTTCCTGGTCCATTCTTCACCATTTTCTCTGCGTTTCCTTTAGTCTCTTTATTGGGTCGGATCTTTGTTTCCTGGAGCTGTGTCCGTATCTTTTGCTGGGAATCATCTAGTAACCCTGATTATGGGTTCCTGTGATATATATTCCATGAGATGGAAACTGCCATTTCCCCTATCTCACCAATAACTGTCAAGGCTGCAAGAGACCCCTCTTCAAGACGTCATAAACATCTCGTATTTTCCCCGCCCTTACTGCTCCGCGGACGTCAACACGTGTTTGAAGCCACTGACTTTTTCAGGCTCCGAGGGGCAGTGAATAACATACCCTTCATTCTATTTCTCACTGATCTCTCGGAATTAATAACCACCCTTGACTGTTTAGCGCGCGTCATCGTAGTCCTATCTCATCGTGGGAGGCAGAGAGACACCACATCCTGTGTCCGAGGACACCGGGGCTAACTCAAGACCACATTGTCCTTAAACGTGGTTCAGGATTCTGACTCCCGGTGAGTGCCCGAGGGCTCGAGAGACCAGCAAAGCACGCGCTTGAGGCAGCAGAGGGAGGGAGATGCCGTAACAAGGCCGACTTTGATGAGCTTGGCCAGAATTGTGCATTAAATTCTTCCAGCAGGTTATTTTTTTATATATCAATATATGTGTTTTATATAAAACATGTTTTATATTTTATGGTGTTATAAGTTTTTGGACTCTGTAGGGTAGGTCGAGGGAGTGTCATGTTTCCATGGTTTAGAACCTTGAAAGGTCTGGTGTGTTTCAAGATAGGTGACTTACTCCACCCACCCCACCTTGATTAAAAGGAGTTAATTTTTATAACTATGCTTATGTCCAATCCATTCCAGGAAGCTAACTTTCAGATATTGGCCTAAAGTTCATCCTAGAATGTTATATTGATGGAACGGTTTCTCGCTTGGGAAGGAGGAAAAGGGTTTTGTGCCCAGCTCACCAGGGGAGACTTCTCAACCTGTTCCGTCTCTGACATTTTTCCGCTGGTCCCTCTCCCATTTCCTTCCACCACATTAGGGAGCCAGCGTTACCGATGGTGGTAGGTGGGAGAAAGGAAAATCGAAGCCACAGAATTCCGCCGACCTTCATCAGAGCCTGCGAACCGTTTTTTGGTTTCCGGGCAGAGGAAACAGCAGGTGCTAAGGTCCCGTGGCCCTTTCAAGGCCTCCCAGGGCCTCACTTGCTCCGAGAGACAACGCCTTGGTCCAGAGAGGGAAAAGAATGGGTGGAA
The DNA here is from genome assembly GCF_014176215.1 of Rousettus aegyptiacus. Taxonomy (NCBI): domain Eukaryota; kingdom Metazoa; phylum Chordata; class Mammalia; order Chiroptera; family Pteropodidae; genus Rousettus; species Rousettus aegyptiacus. The sequence goes on along the minus strand of NW_023416289.1, from coordinate 6,210,708 downwards.
TTTCTCAGTTGGGCAGGCAGGAGACTTCTTTATTTTTCAGTCACAGAGAACAGCCCACCTGGAGAAGCGATGAAGTACAGTGGAAACAGGGAAGGATTTGAGATAAGGGGGCCCAGCTCGTAACCCCTGCTCGGTCCTATCACGACTGTGTGATTGGAGTCACTCTCCACTCTAAACTGATAATACAAAATATGTCACACCTTAACCTGTATCTCAAATGTAGAGGGTATAGCAAAGTGGTTTGTAATGAGATACAGTGTGTGAAAGACCTTTGCATACTCTAAATGTTATAAACGCATGTTGGCTTTTACCGAGTTAATTTCATTTTTTAACATTTAAATGCTAAGATATAGTACTGTGACATCCTCACAGAAGGTACATTTCTGTAACTCGTTTTTCCATACTTGCCAAAAAAAACAAAAACAGATTTTCTTTTTTTAGACGTAGCCTGCGTAAAATTGAAAGCATGTAAGTGCAGATATCAGTGAGGGTTTGGGGTTACAGACATAGAGGTGAACTCTATTATCTTAAGTAGAAAGGGAAATTTATTCAAAGTTTATCAGAGTGCACAGAATTGATATTCAAAGTAGTAACTCTCATAGGACCTGCCGCTAGCCATTCAGAAGGAAGCTGGAGCCCGTTCCTAGTAGCCTCCTGCGGTTCTGGGAGTTAACCCTTAGGTTTCTGGATGATGGGGGGCACAGAGAAGGTTCCCAGGGAGGGCCCTCTGCCAGGGCAGCAGGTAGATGCAGTTAGGGGAGCTGAGGGCAGTGGCCGTTTACTGACGGGGAGCAGAAGTCCTGGCATGGACTGACTCATGCAGACCCACTGGACATCAGTCCTGGCTGGGGAGACCAAGAGCACCAGGCTGGAGAAAGAGTCACATACTCAGACAGTGGGGTGGACGCCTCCACCGTCTTTTATGAGACTTTCTGCGGAGGCCACTGTGGCTGGCTCTGGCCACTGCCAAGTGTGAATTCCTAACCGCGCCTTCACCTCTGCGGCGTCCGGTCAGGGTGCAGGGTCCTGCGTGGGAACGTGAGTAGACATGCACTCCGCCTGCCGTGGAGTGAGGAGAGGGTGGTACGAGGCCAGCGCCACTTCCTGCTACAACGTGACAATGGGGATTTCTTCCAAGGAGGCAAGGGGCTTTGGACGCTTGGTATCCAGTGTCCACTGGAATGAAAGTTTAACATTGAGACAGAGGTGCTCTGTGTAAGGTGGTCTCTAAATCTGTTTCTCCTCCTCTTCCTCATCTAGAGAGGAACTTTGTAAAAAAAGATCATCACCACCGTCATCCAAAAAAGACCTTCAAAAACCATGAGGGGATCAGCAGGGTGTTACGTAGTTCAAGGTCACCTTGGGTTTTCATCTTAACTGCTCTGCCTTTCGTCTCATTAAAATATTTGACAAGAATTCTCTGCACGGATGAGCAGCTCCAGGCCCCCAGCCCCACACTGTCCTCACAGAGATGTCGTACTGTCATCGTAAATGATTGTGCTGCCAGCTGAAAGTCAGCGTCCGTGTCACACACACATTAGCACAGAAATCTGGTACAATGCCTGGAGATACGGCATGACTTCTTAATGGAATAACAAGTATTTTAGGTTACTTGTGAGTGGCCTAAAAAGCAGGGTTTGCATCTTTATTCATCTCTGAATCCCTGCTGCACTTGGCACGAGCTTTGATCACAGTCGTTGGTTGACGTGCTTATTGAATTAGATGGCAGTGTTAGAATGGCAAGAATATGGGTTTGTTCTAGGTCTAAGATGTGGTATACAGGAGAAGGTCAGGTAGAGCGGTTAGTGTTACAGGTAGGATGACTGATTGTCCCAGTTCACCCAGGACTCAGGGCGTGCCCAGGATATAGGCCCTCCAGAGCTAAAACTAGCACGGGCACAGGCTTAGGCACCAGGATCTGAATCCTCGTTCTACCACCCGTGGACCGTGTGACTCAGCTTCCTCTTTCTAAAATGTAAACAATGACACATTTATCATCGGGCTTTGAAAATACATATGCTTATATGTGTAAAGTGCTTAGTAATGTCTCGGGTCATGGTATGTGCTCAGTAAATCATTATAATAATGCCTGAGGATAACACCTCTTACCAGATCCCAAAAGATGCTTCTGTGGATATCTTTCTTAGCATTTGTAAGTCTTTAAAAGATATTGTCCATGGTGAAACTTGAACAGAAGACAATTGGTTGCAAAACAATGGCATTTTGAAACAGAATGAACCAGGCTTTGCAGGAACTAGCAAGTAACATATCAAATCAGAAATCCTGTCGTTTGGTCACAATGTGTTGTAACATGACATGGACTGGAAAAGCCTGTAGAGTGGGAAAAAGGATCTTGAGATGAGCGATGCGACTCTACTTTTTTTGCCAGTGGCTGTTGTACTATCTGATTCTCCCCCTGCACACACACCCACACCCACACACACCATGCCAGTCGTTATTGTGCTGAGAACTTGAGGATTTCCCAAAATTATCCAGGAGTAAAGAAAAGGAAAGCAGAAGGGAGCCAGGAAAAGCCTCTTCTACCTAAATAAATACCATTGAAATGTCACCGACGCTCTGGCTGCTTTGATTTCCCCCTCTCCACGTTGGAAATGCTCCTTATCCCCAATTTCATGGACAAGCTCAAATCAATGTGCAAATATTTTGCCATCGCCAGGACCTGATTTCTTCATCTAAGTGTTCTGAAGTCTTGCGTCCACATGTGAAAGAACACAGAGGCCTTATCATCTTACATGGAAAACAGGGCATGTGCCGAAAGCTAAGCCGTGAAGGAATAATCGTGGTCTGTAAGGCAAGACTTGCCAGCTCCCCGAGCTAGTGCTCCCCTGAGCCAGCAGGCCCACTGGCTGATAGCCTGGCCTTGCTTTTCATCGGGTTTCGGCGACGTGAGCTCAGATCATTGGGATGAAGAGAAGAAGTGGCCAGCGATCTGGGTGTTTTGTCTGTGCTATCTATCAGGTTTGTGGGTGTCAGGGAACGTCTGTGTGGCTAAGTTACGACTTTCTGTTATACAGGTCCGAATGCTTTTTCTTTCTCTTTAGACTGTAAGATACACTCGGGGTGATTCCACTCTTAGAATTGTTAGGTAGCTGTCGTGTTCTCTTACGTCCTCCTGCATTTTAGAAGAAAGAAGCAAAGATTTTTTTTTAAAAGTCAATATAAAACTTCAGTTAAAAAAGAAAAAAAAAAAAGGTTAAGACCCAGGGTCAGTAAACAGCACCTGGATCGGTGTTTCCATGTGAGGACACATTCCCGGGAGGAAGTGGAAAGGTTTTAGGGGGGGCGGTGAATGACAGACTGCCACAGTAATAACCAGTCCCTTCCCCATTCGCTTTAATCCCTTTGCCTGAATGTGGAAGAAAGTCTCCGTTGGGTGCTAATATGTCTCTTAACACCTCTCCAGCACTTGCTAACCGGTCTCGTTAGCAAAGACCAGTGGCCCAAGATTCAGAATCTTCAGGAAGCGAAAGAATCTATCTTGCATTTAATAACACAGCTTCGCTTGATTTTTATTTACTTTCCATATTTGCCTTCTTATCCATTTATCTCACTACATAAAGTTTTTCTTTTAAATAAAAGTGCCTATTTAAAGAAAGCTATTAAGTGATTGTAGCAAGGTAAGTGTATGACTATGTCGAGAATCACAAAGGTTTTAGGAACCACTGGCTAATTCCTTTACTGGAAAGGGGCGGTGTAATTCTTTCATCCGCCCATCCCTCCCCCCACCCACCCAATCATCCATCCACCCACCCGCCTGTCCATTTACCCGTCTTCTATCATCCATGCATCCATTCACCCATCCATCCTCCATCCATCCAACAAATATTTACTGAATGCCTGAACTTTGTGAATCAGGGGGCAAAGTCTTTGGCCTTAAGAAGTGGTAGCAGAGATAGCAAACGAATAAATAAACTTAATATGAGGGAGAGAAGATACATGTCCTGTAGCATTTCATTTATATAAAGTTAGAGAATTTTATATGACTTCGTATAAGTGTATAAAATTAATATAGAATTTCATTTAAATTAAGTTTGTTTTTGTTTTTGTTTTTTAAGACCTACTTACTCTATAGCATTAGAAGTCAGAATAGTGTTTTCCAGAGGAAGTAGTGGCCTGAGGTTCTGGCAATGTTCCATTTGCTCCAGGTTTTAGTTACACCAGCGTGTTTACTTTGTGAAAATTCATTTAACTGTACAATATGATTTGTGCACATTTCTGTATAAATGGTATATACTTTAATAAAAAGTCTTAAAAAGACCAAAAGGTAGAAAAACAAACATAGGGGATTTATTAGCCTTAACTGTGACACTAGCTAGAAGCTCCAATGGATCCCAAAAGATTTTAGACAAATTGCGAATGAGACGCCTTAAAGGCGTCTCAGAGACTGGGAATCCTAAGCATTTAAATAGGCCTCTTTCTCCGCAGAATGGTCTCCACGGGTCACCCATCCCAAACGCGCAGCGGACTGAACTTTTTCCACAAGTCTAACTAGTGTTCCAGTCATTCTGCCCTACACTTCTAACTAGGTGTTCAGTACAGGGGACTTTCTCTTCTCATTTTGCAAAAAAAAAAAAAAAAAAGCCCCAATGTTACCAAGGACAGAGTGAGGTTACTAGGAGATTGCATACAATTCTCTTAAAAGAACCTGTCATATAATCTACCCTCCATCCGGCCCCACCTCTCTGCCACTTCAACCCATTCACAGCTGAGAATCACCGTAGAAACTCTTAATCCACTTCCTTGGACTTATCTTTAGGCTCCATCGGCCAGTTCTTATGATCCGATGACATAAGATACGCTCAGCAAGCCAAGCGCCAATACCACCAGCTCCCCATGTTAAAACGGAATTATCAGACTGAAATCAGAAGCCATTTAAATCTACACCCAGCTCTCATTATGGCCATTGATTCAGGAAATCATGCTTTGCCAGGGACCAGTGGTATTCCTGACATATATTTCACTTGAGTGGAAGAGACTTCTTCAGAGGAGTGAGTTACAGTAGCAAATGAGGCTGAAATATTAAGAATCTGTAAATCTCTTGGTCCCATTTCTTTGGAAGACCCGGAAGAGAAGATGCACCAAAAGTATATCTGTGGTGCATCTTATCCTTTGGGTGAGAGCAAGGCCACCCCCTCGGAGAGTGTGCCCTGGGAGTGCACCCCAGGAATTTTACAGTGTTCCTTCTTCCTCAGCTGGGACACTGAAATGTAATCATCATCATAACAATAATAACAAGAGCTATTCTATTTTCAACACAATATTTGCCACCATCCTGGCACAAAGTCAGTCACACATCAAATTTTATCTCTCGAGCCACCACTTTAATGAGTTCAACCCTGACCACCCAGCCCCCTCCTACCACTGCTCTTCCAATCCCTCATATGCCGACCTACCTCCTTTTTATTCCATACCGTTTTCACCTAACTTCCATGTTATCGTCTTGCTATTTTTGTTGTTGTTGTTGTTGTTCAGCATCTCTTTCAACACTAGAATATTAGCTCCGCAAGGTCAGGGATTTTGTTGTAATTCTGTTTTGTTCACCAATATATCCCATGTACTTAACATAATCTGGCATATAGTAGGTACTCAAATAATTGCTGGATGTCGAATGGCTAAAATTATTGAGTATTTGTCATGTGCTGAGCACTTTACATAGATACATATAATTCTTTGCAAGCTATGAGAAAGACAATATTATTAAGCACATTTACAAATGAAGAAATTGAAGTAAGCAGAGGTGACTAACCTGCCCGGGGTCACACAGCTAGTAAACAGTGGAGTCAGAATTGAAATCCAAGCAGCTTGTCCTAAAACACTAGCTCGAAACCACATTAACTAAATTGAGACAATTAAGGCCAAGAATAGGGCATGCACTCAGCGGTAGGGTTTGCTTGCTGCTCCTGCATTCATTGTTTTTCTGGTAATTTTACCCCAGTTTTCCTCTAAGTTATCATTCCTAAGTCTAATTTTATTCTATGGAACTCCATTCCTGAGCGGGGATGAAGCACTTGGTGAGAGGGCCAATTAGCGTGTGGCTTCCTCTGCGCTTCGGTGATTGGCTCGGGGATGATCACATGACCTGATCAGAGCCGAGAATGCTGGGACAAGATGGCTTCCTTCCTCCCGGAAGGCTTAGAGGCTAGAAAGCTGGGAAGCTTTTGGCACCATCTTGGGAGCTTTTGGGGTGAGCCTGCCCAGAAGGAGAGCCAAATACATTATCCTATTTTATTTTTATACCATATTAGGTAGAAATATTTAATATTCCCATTCTAAAGATAACACAAAGGCTAGGAAGTTTGCATGGGATCACTCAGTTGGTGAATGACTGACCCAGGTTTCAAACTCAGGCATTTTAGCTCCAGCCCATGCACTCTTAATCACTAGACTACACTGCCTCCCTTGTGAGGCCCAGGGTTATGGGCTGGGCAGGCCAGAGTTGGTAGAAGGGTGGCTACCAAGTCTCCCAGGGTGAATGCAGGTAGTAGTTGAAGGGGGAGGTTAGCATAGTGATCAAGAGAAAAGTTTTGGGTTCAGGCCAGCTCTGGTTTGAATTCTGCCTGTTCAGTGTGCTAGCTGTGTGAACTTGGCACATTAACCTCTTTGAGCTCTGGAATTCTCATCTACACAGTGAGGGTCATAGTGCCTGTCTTGAAATAATGTTGCTTGATTGACCTGAGATAATGGATACAAAGCATTACACCATTATTTGGTAAATATGTGAAAGGTACTATGATAACACATATATATATAATTACTGTTACTCTTATTATTGTGAGTCACCCTTCGAATCCTTAGTTCCAGCAGCCGTCGTCCTGAAGTCGGAAAGCGAAGTGTGTTTTCTCCCTTGTGACTTTAGCCAGCAGCCCCCATTCTAGCTTCACCCTTGGAACTGAAGACTACTTACATGCTCTGAAAAAAAAAAATCCATTTAAACTATGCCAATTGAATTTTGTCAACCCTAGGAGGGGAAACGTGATGTGCAGCCTTCAGGATGTGACTGTGTTTAAAGAGATGTTCTCAGAAGTACGCGCATGCCCCGATGAGGGTGAATTAGTGTGAGTCCTTCCCCAAGCAGACAGTTCTTTCAGATTTAGCAGTCTGGCTGCTAAACCACTGGTATTGTGCCACAGGGCATAAACCTTTGCAAGCAGGGGGTTATTGTAGGAATAGGAAGCATCTCCCAGATCTCGGATTAATGCAGCTGTAGAAAACAGCATTTGAATAAGTGGATTCTCCAAACGCAGGCACTTTTATTGCAAAGCCTTTCTTTTCTGTCCAGAGAGAAGTGGTATGTTTTGGCTAGGCATAAACCACAACGAGAGACCTTCTTAAATAAACATGTTTTTTACATGTCAGTTTAATTGCATGTTGCAGATCACTTTCTAGACTCCTTAGGGATAATGGCTCCAAAAGAAATGTCTGCTCTCCGACTTGAGCCAGCAGAGGTCATGATACCTGCTTTACATCTGGGGGTTTCTAGCTTCCCTCCTTACTCTACCACTTCCTATAACTGTTCAGTCATATTTATGTTTAGAAAAGATCATTGCGTTCATGCACCGGCACTGACCAGAAGACTATTTGAAGTTAAAGCACTTTGCCAGTTTCCATTTTCTTCACAGCGTTCCTTTCCGTTTCTACTTTTTCTTTAAAAAAAAAAAAATCCTGACTTAAGAAAACTTGATCTGTTTGGAACAGACTGGCCCCAGCTATTTCTTCCTGTGCTCCCTGAGACAGAGGGTGAGTGGAGGCGAGAGGGCCTAGAAGATTCCAGGGCGGAGTTGCCAAGAGAGGGTAAGGGCGAATGGGGCCTTCTCCACGGGGGACATTCAATAACTCTCTTACCCTTTATGCTTTAGGACAGGGGCTCATTTGCTCTATTTGGGGTGACAGCAGCCGGTTTTGTTACAGCGTAGCTGGAGTTTTAAATAAGTGCAGCCCTCAGAGGCTGAAAGCAGCCTTCGTTATCTTAGCCGTGGGAGGGCATGGAAATCGGAGGCGTTTTGGCAACGGCAGCATAAATTCACTGTTGTGAGGGGCCAACCCAGTCATGGAGGAAGGAATGCATAGCTTCCCTCTGACGGTGTGATTTCCTGCTTCTCCTCGCAGAGGTTGTCTGGACTCCATGCAGAAGCAAGATCTGCATCAGTTACTTGAAAGGAAACCAATCCATTCCTGAAAGTTTGACAGCAGAAATATTCATTGTTGAGAAAGGGGAAGGGGAAAAAAAAGACTAATGAACTCCCCTCTCTTTAGTATTTTCAAAGGTCTCGTGTTGGTGGCTGCTTTTTTTTTTCTTTTTCTTTTTTTTTTTTTTGAGTTCTTAGTAACTCTCATTAGCCCCTCAATAAATGCTCCTTTAAAGGCTTGTAACTTTGTCATTAAATCTTCACTCCAAGATGAATTAAGGTTGTAGCCAAGAAGTGCCCTCCCCACCCCCAACGAGCTTCTTTACAATTACCAAAAAGCAGGAAAATAGATTTGTGGGGGATTTTTAGTACTCGTTTATGCGCCTTCCTGTCAAATAGTGATTAATTCAGGGCCACTTAAGTTTTTCTAACTTTCATCTATAATGGGCATGTTGACATTTTTATTTGAATCTCTTTACGCCATCCAAAATAATCTCCTTCAGCAACAGAAACTGCTGGTTAATTGCCACAGAGCAGCTGTTACCTCTTCTCAGTAGACAGCCTCTTTCAGGATGGTTTTGAGCTCGGTGCCTGTGGAAAGCACGGGCCAGCGACAGCAGCATGTCAGGTGGATTGATTGAATGGCCTCCTTGTTCCTGACTAGCTGTGTCTACACTCAAATCGGGGCCAAACAAAGCCCTTCACATTTAAATATAGCATTTTCTTTGGCCCTGGGCCCTCACTGTCTTGTTTTTTCATTCTTCCACACTCTAAAACAAATACAAGTAAGCCCCATTTTAACATGACTTATTTTTACCTAGATTTGCATATTCCTTGGGTCAGACTATGTCCTGGAAATGGAAGTTCATGCACAATTAATCTGATTTTCTGGTTAAGTGAAGGCTAACCAGAAAAAATGCCTTGAAAATTTACTCCTGCTGCAAAGTCCTCTGAGAATGTGTTTAGGTACTACCACAAAAGCAGAAACTCGGTATTGAAAGAGAAACTAGCATCTGTGTGCACAGACCCTGCGAGGTCGAAGGCAACGTCTTTGGATTTAGTCAAATTACCTAGAATTTTCTGCGCAACTCATTCCAGTTTTGAATAATTTTGTGCTTGGGTATTTCCTTCTTGTGTGTCCTGCCAGCAAGTTTTTTAAAAAAATTGTTTTCTCGATAACAGGGTTGCCAACAGGCCTTCAGGATCCCATGTTGGCCATTGTCCTGTAGAAGTAGAAATCCCAGAGTCTGGGTGTGACTGGGTGACTCTGTTGGAACCCCGAACCATCTGTAACCATCACAGACTCTCCAAGTCTGTTTTCTTATCATCTGCTCCTCTCCAAGGGTGAGCTGAGCTCAGCGGTTCCAGATATTTAAGATCCAATTAGATGAGGTCCTGTTCATCAATCTTGTGTTTTAGTGCATTGTAAGCATAGCCTCTTTTTTATTATAAAAGTAACGTGCGTCCTAATAAGTTCAAACAATGCAGAAGAGTAAAAGACAGAAACTGAAAAAGGCTTCTAAAATCCTGCAGAAATAAATATTTTACAATTAAAAAAAAAAAAAAAAAAGTAATAGCATCAGACCCCAGCGGTGTCGAGGTCGGATGGCCCTGACTCTAGATGTGATCACAGGTTAGACTTGCGCAGGTTAGGCCTTCGGCCCTCCCTTCTGCTGCTTCTGTCCTCCGAGCAGTCATAGACACTCCAGTCAGCCACCGAGCTCCTCGGGGAGGCCCCGATGATTACAGCGCTGTCCAGAGACATCTAAGGATCATGACATTCATATACTCCTCCAGGCGGCAGAGCTCTCTCTTTGTATGAAGTGGGAGACCAGAAACACGCTCACTTATGCTGGGCTCATTTAGCCAAAGGTAAGGAGTCACACAGCACACGCGCCGTCAAACATCCGCCCTCTTCGCTGGCCAGCCTAGATGTGGCCTCGAATCCTTCTCATGACAGGGGCAGTGAACCCCCCACCAGAATGGGCAATAGACAGGTACCCCCACTGGTCTGTCTTTGTTCCTCTAGCTCCGAGAATTTTGCAACTACATCTGCTCTCAAGTTGACATTGAACTTCTGTTCTGATTGCCCCCTTAAGAAGAGCCCTGGGTGTAAAGTTTATTTTAAAATGAAGATTCCAAAAAAAAAAAAAAAACTAAACAAAACAAAACCTTTTTAAACCGTAGGCTTAAGTGAAGTAGGGCGTCGTCATCGGTCATCATTCCCCTTTTGCTCTTGCTGCCAGGAGCCTCTGAGGTCCCAACTTTCAAAGGCAGCACACGTCATGAGCCTCACGCTTGCCCTGCCGGCAACCTCCTTCCTTTTTGTCCCAAGTTTTTGTCCTGCCATGTGTGTTTTGGGTTGTGAACTTCCTCCCATCAAAGAGGCGAAGGCATAAATAAATAAATATACAAATTAAAAAATCGTGCCGCCAATCTAGCGTCTTCAGAACGCAGGCGGCAGCCTGAGAGCTCTTCTTGTTCTCCTTCCTGCCGCACAGCCCTCGCCCGTGCTTCGCATTCTGTCTCAGAAGGAAGTTTGGCCGCCGGGCAATGTAAGTGGAGCCGCAAAGGGGAACTGAAACTGGGCCGATGGCCTGGATTGGGAGGTCTTTATTTTCAGCCCTTTGAAACGGTCGTTTTGGCCCATTTTACAGATAAGCGGGGGCGGACATAAAGGAGCACTCATCTCCTGGGCCGCCAGCGTGTGTCTGCGTGGGGCATCGCTCCCACATCACGCTTCCGGACCGCCTTCGTGTGTCATCTCGTGCAACCTGGTCGTCGCTCCAGATGCTCCGTGGTCGCTCCCAGTGCTGCTAGGGCCGCACTTAATTTCCACTTCGTGTAGCAATCAGAATCGCCATGACTTGCGAAAAGCATGAAATCTAACGGAAGGTACTCGGCTTCCAACTGCCCAATATGGAGAAACAATCCGAATACACAAAATTAGAAAAACATACACAGAATGGTTGTTTAAAATTCACAGCTGTCAACATCGAGTATTTTGTGTGAGAGAAAGAATGTAGAAACAGCGGGTTAAGAAAATAGCTGCAGATGGATGGGTGAGCCGCGCAGACTGGGCCGGCATTGTCCGCGCCCTCGGCAGAGGCTCATTTGCATTCCAGGACAAAGATTCCCTGTCGGAGACCCTTTCTCGCGGCCTCCTGCTCAAAAAGACGCCTCGCCATCCGCAGTGAAGATAGTCTGCCTCCGCCCGCCCGTCAGAAGCCTGCAGGAACGAACACAAATCTGTTATTTTAACACAACGTGAGCACAAAGTGGTGTTTTCACTCCGAATAAAGCCGGGGGAAGCCGAAGAATGGGGCCTTTTATTTGCAGGAGATACTCAAAGGGAGCCGGATTGAACTGGAGGCCGGGCATTTATGAATAAAGTTGTTAGAGAATTTGCAGCCTGAGGTCTGGGAGCCCACTGTAAGCTTCCCCGCCGTCAGCTTGAAACACTTTGCATCAGAATGCGTCATTGCATTTATTAATGACATTTTTATTTTTTAGTCCACTTCTCTAACGGGGAATAAATTCATTCGCCCCCCACTTTTCATACTATCTGAGAGAGAAGACTTTTTTTTTTTTTTCAGTTTAATAAACATGACCGACAATGGAGAATGCAGCTATTTCTTTCTCTATTTTCCATCGCGACGGTACGTTTGAGTCCGGGAGCCACGCGTGTGTTTGTGGGTGGTTGTGCCCCATCCATCCTGCAGACCCCCAAGGCCCTGGCTTACGACTCTTGCACAAAGTGGCACCAAGAAATGTCTAAAAATGCCCTGAGACTAAGGACATCTTAAACACCGCGTCCGAAGTGAAATGCCAGGGGAGAAATGGCATTTCAGTGGTGCCAGCCGGCCTCTGGGGCCAGGGCCGCCTCTGAGGCCAGCATTCTGAATTCTGGGGCTCCGATCACCCGGCCACTTTTTAAGGTGGTTGTGCTGAAAATGCCTCAACCTTTTTACCACTGCCTTTGAACCAGGAAACCTTTCTGCTTCCAATTCGGCCTTGCCTGGAGGGCAGCCGATCCGCCCTTTGCCCAAGTCACAAAGATTGTTAGTGAAAGAACTGGGACCAGCACCCTGACCTACCCGGCACCATGGGAGGGAGCCTGGGCTATGGATCCCCTTTTCTCTCCCTCCCTCCCTCGCCTCTCCCCTCCCCTCTTTTCCCCAATGTTCCTCAGAAGACATGGCGAGAGTCCACCTTCTCCGTATGGGTGGGGGATGGCACAGGAAAGCTGACTTAACTGAAACCCAGAGGACACTGATTTCTGAGGCCATCGCATGAGGCGCCATGAGTCTGGGGGTGGCGACTGTCCAGCCCTGCTCCAGAGAGTGGCCCCATGACGTAACCGAGGGCCTTGACACCAGCTCTTTAAATCAGGGGCTCCCCACTGCCATGGTTTCTAATGGCCTTAATCCCAGGCCTGAGGGGCAAGTTAAATAATTTTTCTTTTTTAACCACCAAAGAAATCTTCATGTTTAAGTGGAGGAGAGAGAGAAAAGTAAATCTCTCAGAGCATACATAATCTCCTCTTGATCTGGTCTCCCCAGCCTGGGGCTTGCAAAGCTAAGCCTTCAGGATGGTTCCAGGAAGACAAGTGTGAGAATGAGAAGCTCCCTTTTTCTTTTTTTGGGGGAGCAGCCAAGGAGGGGTTTGGGGGCTTCCCCGTGGCATCTTTAGAACTCTAAGCCTAGGCTTGCCTCTGACAGCTCTTAGAGGCACCTGCAGAATGAGCAGCGGCAGCCTGGCCTGTGCCTGAATGTGGACCTCTGTGTATCCTGTGCACGTGTATCGGCGTCCAGACGAGAGGTCAGAGGACATGGCGGGGGTCAGAGAGCTTTGTGAACCATAAAGCGCTGGACGGATGGTAGTCCGTTTTCGTCGTCAGCCGATAGCACAGTCCCTCTCTTGCCAAGGAGATACTAAACGTTATTTTTGATCCTAGTTTTGTTTGTTTGTTTGTTTGTTTGTTTTTAATTGGTAAATATTTATGGAGAGGCTACCATGGACCAGGCGCTTTAAAATCCTAAGTCACATCATGTCATCCTCCTCCTCGTGACACGTCACGGTCCCTCATCATGCCAGAGTAACATCCTCTCCTGGTCGACGGAGTTGCCAGGGACCTCGCTCGCAGCCTCTCCCCCTGCGCCTCCCTCCGTCGCCCCCTTTTCCCCTGTGGCCAGGCTGTGGTGCCCTCCTTTCTGCTCCCCAAACATGTCGGGTTCATTAAGGACTTTGTCTGTGCTGCCGAAACTGCCCAGAAAACACTCTTTCATCCACTCAGGGCTCTGTTCAAACGTTACTTCCTCGCGGTGGTCATCCTTGACCACACACTCCACGACAGCTTCTGCAAACCTGATGCTCTCTATCCTCAAACCTTACTTTAAGGTTCTTCACAGCCCTCATCGTAAGCTGAAATTGTTGGGGAGACGAGAGAGTACGAGTGTGGGCTGTGAGTGTGTGTGTGTGTGTGTGTGTGTGTGTGTGTATCAGTTGTTTCCCCCGGAAGAATACATGCTGTGTGAGATATATTTTGCCCATGGCAGTATGCTTATAGTACCTGGCACATAGTAGGTGCTCAGTAGTCCTTGGCACATAGTAGGTGATCAATAAATATTTATTGGATGAATGTAAAGCCCTGGGGATACAGAGACGAAAAGGAATCAAGGCATATAATCCTGCCCTGTATCTCTTGGGATTTGGCATAAGAGAGAAGCAAAAATAATAACTCAATGTTTACTTTGTGACTTAGTGTGAAAGACTCAGACACTTAAGCTCTTTTCCATAAGATGGCTTACCCAAGATTGAGTAACTCATTTGAGCCAGGAGTTTGGGTGTGAGAGAAATAAGGACCAGGGTCCAGACAGCCAGGTCAGAGACTTCGGGGGTGAACACGCAGCGGGAGGGGCACCCGCCTCCCGTGTCACCCTCTGTGGCTAGATCGACGTCACCCCAGGGCCCTCTCACCTCCCTCTACTTGGGTCAAGTAAGAGCCACCTGGGGCCTCCGCTCGGCCTCACCGATTGGTTGAAGCATGAGCCCCTCACCCACGCTGAGCCAATTATAGCCTTTCAGCCCCAGTTCAAGGGCGGCCAGCAGCCTTTAGCCAGGTCGGCCATGGCCATATCCTAGGGATTTTCCAACTGAAACAGGGAGAAAACTGTCTCTCTTTCCCTTCACAAAACCATGAGGCTATGAGGCCAGGAACAGCCATTCGTGAAAGTTCTAGCTTCACGGCAACAGCCAGGGGAGAGAGATGCAGAGACCAGGGGTAGTGATGGAGACAGAGAGGTAAGGAGAGAACGGAGGGGCGGCTTTCGCCTCCACACACCCCCTTCCCTACTGTCCCAAGCCACGAAAGTCCCCTCTTTCTGCCTAAACTAGCTCAAGCTGGTTTTTAAAAAATCAACCAAAAGTGTCCTAATGAGTAGTATATTTTCTTTAAACTACTTATTTAATTATTATAAAATAAGCACATATGTTTGGCTTAAAAATTCAAACACTCCGGGAGATTACAAAATGAAAAGCTGTCTTCCCGCATGGCCCCCCACTTCATCCCGGCCCTCACCCCCCTCCCCGCCTCGTCCCCCGGAGGCAACCAGCAACCACTTGTTAAACTGATTATCCTCCTCACTGTCACTCGACCAACTTCTGGCAAGCGCTTTGAAAAGCAGCAGAAAATCCTTTGTAATTTTGATTTATCTGATTGTAATATATATTACTCTTGTAGATTTTCAAACAATGGGTTATTCAGCCATTTATTTCAGTCAGCTTTGTCTGCATTAGTAAATGTTTTGACATTAGCCATTTATTTCGGAGACGAATGATTCATTTGGGTATTTCTCAACAACATAAAATAATACTCCGGGCGAGGGCATCGCTGACTTTTTTGGCAGGGATGGAGTTATTCCTTTTCGTGTTCTTTGTCCCGATCATTGTGCTCCGCGTAGAATTGGTGCACAGTGTGTGCTGGAGCAGAGGACGGATGCGGAGAAAAGAAGCCGGGGAGAGGGGAGGAAAGAATGAGGCTTTATTGAGTGCCTTGCGTGCACCGCGGACCCGCCACGCTTTCTCTCTCTTAGCTGTCGCGGTAACCCCGAGCGGCTCCAGTTCCCGTTCCTCCCCAGCTGATCCTTTGGATCTTCATTTCGTGATGCGTCTGCTCCGTGTCTCTCCAACTGATTTATTTTGTTTAGGTCGTTAGTCTGTGTTGGCGTCTGTCGCCTGCAACTCAAGGACCCTCACCGACAGGGGAATCGGTGCACCGAAATTAGGGTGAGCGGACTGGGCGGGAAAAGCAGATACTACCCCTATTTCCGAATTAGAAAAACGAAGGCGCAGCCCCACCAAGAGCTTCACTTCAGGCC
Source organism: Rousettus aegyptiacus (assembly GCF_014176215.1). Lineage (NCBI taxonomy): Eukaryota > Metazoa > Chordata > Mammalia > Chiroptera > Pteropodidae > Rousettus > Rousettus aegyptiacus. The sequence continues at coordinate 6,195,182 of NW_023416289.1, read as the reverse complement.
GCAGAGCTAGGGAGCGGCCCAACAGGAATTAACTCAGAGCTGTGCGGGCACAGAAGTTTGGCGCTGGCCACTGCTCTCCTCCAGGTGCCGAGTTCCCGGCATAGGAACAAATTATTTCTAGAGGGGAAAGAAAGCATGGCCCGGCGTGCGCAGTTCTCATCCAGGGGTCTGTCTGCATTTGTTTTGCCTCTTCCGGAAGTCTGTCCATTTTATCCTTGGAGAGTTTTCTAGATGCTCGTCGATGCAAATGGCATGTCTTAGACACTTAGAAAACAGCATTTAGAAAATCATAGAAGAGAACCTCAAGCTCTGGTCTCCTGTTTGCCTTTCACGTCCCTCAATGTGTCCTGTGCACCCCATTCTTCTGCTGCTGCTTTGCCACACAGTCAAATAGAAAGAAGGAGAGGCCAGCCATGCGGGGTGCATGCCGGTTGTTTGTTTTAGGGATGACTGACTCTTCCTCATACACAATACGGCAAAGCAGTCCAAAGCACAGGCTCTAGGGCCAGGTCTCCAGCTCTGCCGCTTGTGGCAACTTCGCTGTATAAGATAAATTAATTCGTATCTCTGTGTCTCTGTTTTCTAACTGTAAAATGGGTATCATAATAAATGCTCACATATTTTTTTTTTTTTATGATGAAAAGGTAACATAAAAATACTTAGAACAAAGCCTGGCACATACTGGGTACTGTGTTTGCTGTTAATATATTTTTTTTATTAATCTCTTATTTCAATTTTTAAATAGTTTAAATTAAATTTTGAGGTTTTGGGGAACCTGATGAAATGTTTCGAATTCCGCAGGTACGTGTGTGTGAATTTCTCTGAGCACTGCGTAGCTCAGAGTCTGTGAATAAGGCACAGGTCTCGACGTAACAGATGACTGATAGCATAAGTAGAATCCTGCTTCATGGGAATTCTCGTTATTTTTTCCTCTCTGATATGATTCCGTGTTTAGCTGCATAATGTTGAGGAAATACTTAATGCAGTTTGGGAAAGGGCAATTTAAAAAGACCAGTCCTAGCGATCTCAAAACTGTGATATACGGTTCAGTTAAAGTGTAAGTAGGTCAAATCCTTCTCACAGAATTAGCTAAAATTATGCAAGCTATTATATTGGATATTCCTATTTGAACATTTTGTATAAACCGTAGTAATACGCATTCATCTTTATAGGATGAATCAAGACTTAAAACTAACTCTGGCGAGTTAAGAATTGTATTTTCTAGGAATTAACTACCGCAATTGGACTGCAGCTGTAAAAATTTTATGAGGCAATACATCTGACCTCAAATTGGAAATTTGTGTTGGAACCAGTTTAGGAAATAATTATTGCTGTGTTGTTAATTTTATATTTGACTAATAAAACACAGCAGGAGCAACAGGGTTGGGTGAATGTAACAAAAGAAAGCCCTCGGACGTGCTTTAAATGAGTGTGTCCGGCCTCGCTGGAACACCGACTAGGAACGTGTGTGTGATGAATGCTGTGTCCGACACTGTGGCACTAGCAGCTCTTGGCTACCAGACGACAGAAGAGACATGTGTGGACATCGTTCGCATCATCCTCACCAGCCACTAAGCAGCGTCACCGCCGCGTGCATGCCTTGAACCGTCGGCTCCGGTAAAGGCTGCGTCCCTCACGTACTTTATGACTCCACGGGCACACACACACACACACACACACACACACACCTCTGCGCACACGCACGCTGCTGTGGACACTCGGCCTCCCCGCTTGTTCTAGTCCGTCCGGTTTGCGCCGTGAAGAGCATCCGCGGAGAAAGACCAACCGATGCAGGGAGCCGAAAGCATGTGAATTTGTCATCGCCGTCAGCGCCGGTGCTGTCGCTGAGCGGGGGCCGATTATTTCGTGCGATGGGCGGTGTGAGTGAGCGCTAGGCTTCCTCGTGCTGGTACCGTCTTGTCTTACTTATGCTAGAACCTCCCAGTGGCATCTAGTATCTCCTGGTTCCATCTCAGAGACGTAACATGAGGCTGCTTGTGACGGGTTGCTGTAGGGCAGTGTCACTGAAAAATTTGAGACACAAATCACTTCCGGGATGGGTATCGAACGTCACAGATTCACACCATGATTCTCTCATGCACCTCCCGGTTCTGTGCACCAGGACGTGGCGGCTGGCGGTAGGCTGTTCTTAGGATGTTCGAACTCTTGTTCAACGCCATATTTGCCACAGAGTAGGGAGAACTCGGGCTCAGAGCTTTAGAAAGTGAGAGCAGCTAGTCAGATTTTAATGATGCTCAAGGGTTTGCCCTACTTTTTTTAAAAAAAAGTTTTGTTTGATTTATGGTAAGTGAACATTTTTTTTTTCATTTATGATAGGGATTGTTTACTTTAAAAATAAATATGTACTACTTTAACTGATTTTAAGAAAAAATGTCAGGTAAACAGTCGTAAGTAGGCTTTGGATAAGACGAAATCAAGAAGGTTGTTGTAGGAAGCACAGATATCATGCTCACAGGGTTTTAACTGGAAAGAGGTTAATGAAATGACTCGTCGCGGAGATGTACCTAGGGTTAGGGGACCGCAGGGGGATGGTGAGCCTCCAGGACTAGCAGGTCTGGGACACCATCAGCCTCCAGGGAAGAATGGTGAGGGGAGGGAAGGCTCTCCCCAGAGCCAAGTACGGCCAGGTTTTGGGGGACTCATTGACTATCAGAGGCCAAGTGGTCAACACCGTTCATCTCTCTCCCATGTGCTACGTTGCTTCTCATCTCTCTGTTTTCTCTCCCTCCCTCCCCCTCTTCCCCCCTTGAATTCCATCTAACTCAACACAGACACCAGCCCACAACACTGTACAACCTGTCTGCCCAACACTGACTCAGCCTCTCAGCCCATCTGCCCAAGAGAGGACTCTAATCAAGCCCCTCACCTCGATTCGGGCAGAGTCCTTGGCACCCAGATATGCCATAGAACTGTCTAGAGATTTATCTCCTTTTGGTCAGAAGCTGTGGTAGAGGGAAGGGAGCCAGGTCGTAGAGTCTTTATTCCCTTATTCGGGACTATGGGTCTTCGTGTCCAAACCCCCAAAGGTGTCGATGCTGCAGAAATGTAAGCTCTAGAGAAATCCAGAAATGAGTTGGTTGGGAGTTTGAATGAAGGACCAGCCCACAAGTTGACAACGTGGTGCCCTGGAAAAGGCCCACCCACCCCACGCCCCAATCCAATCTATGTCTAATGCGCCAAGAACCACTTGCGTGATTGACATTCTTGGCAAGATCCACCCGTTCTGAATCAAGACTGTTAATTTCATTTGGAACAGCAAAGAAAAAAGTAATTTAATTAGGCATTTTTTCTGCTCTACCTATGGAGAGAACTAAGTGATAAGAATCTCTCCATCAAGTTGTCAGTTTTATCTTAAGCGCTCAGGGACAGAAAATGGTGGCAAATAGCAATTTGTGACTAAGCGAAAGTATAAAGTGCAACCCTCTAGTCAGAATGTTAATTCTTAGGGTTTTGTGTTTATCTTGATGGTTATGCTTTCTTCATTTTATTAAAAGTTTAAGACTTTCTCTGATTAAAAATACTAATATGCTAAGAACCAACCCATATTAAAATTTATTTCCCAGAAGAAAACAATAAATTTCCATGAAATGAAAGAAAGAACTACTAGATACTCATTTTCTGAAAAACACTTTTTTTCTTCCTGCAAAGAATGTGCTTTCAGGCAAATACATTTGTGTGCCTCTTGAGGTATGTGGCGTCTGCTGCTATAAGACAATGGTAATTAAAGAATTAAACAATTAAAAAAGGAAAAAGTTTGTCATCAATTTTAATGTTCTGTTATGTGAATTAATATTTCTTTTTATAATGCAATATTCTTCCATTTATCATGCAGGTGCCGTCTCGCTTCTGCATTGTAGGTAATTAGTTTACATTACTCTACAGAAATGAATTGTCGCTGATGATCTCAAGTGCCTGCTAACAAATCACTTCTGCTGAGGGACTCATTGAGATTCTTCTCAGGCCTTAGCTCTAGCAGTGTATGGCATTGTCCTTAGATGTTAAATATCCGGCTAATTAAAAAACGAACAACAAACAAACAAACAAAATTTCTAAACTAGATTCTTAGTCCGAGAAGGCTAGAAAGCTGCTCTTGTGAGAAAGCGACACTCTGTCCTCTTACTTCAAAAAAAGAAAAAAAGAAAAAAGGATTTATGTTTTCAAGTATAATTTTCATTACCGCGTTTTCTCTCCTCCTTCCCACACTCATTTACTCACAACCCAGCCACAAATCAAACCAGGCAGGACGGTGGAGAGAGGCTGGGGCTTCTCCAGGCTGCTAATGAGACAAAAATTACTCAAATCTTTGTCCACCTTCTCCTCTGAAACTTGATCTCACCATAAAATGCTCGTGAAAAAGAAAATGGACCTCGAGATCTAATTCAGAGTCTCAGTGTTCGCCATCATGAGTGTGAGAGCTATGTCATGGGCCCTTTTCGTCAAGAGGAGAAAATACGTGGGGGTCAGTGAAGGAAGGACGGATTCCATCTCCAGCCCCGTGGACGCCCCTCTGGGCCCAGGGCTGCGCCCCACCCATCCCTCTCCATCCCTGCCCACCCTTTCTCAGGTAAATGCTCAGGACAGAAGACGCACTGGCTGGGTTTTCTGGAATGGAGGCTGGTCTGGTCTTGGTGTTTGGAGGTGGGCACCAAACGGCCCACCTCGAGCTCGTCAGTGGGCCTTTAGGGGGTCACTACAGTAGGATAAAGCCTTTGCTCGTCCGTTTCTGTCCTACCAGTTTTCCTATTTGCTAAAAGCGAAATCCCTTTAAAACCCAAGAACGATGTGGACGTGGTCTTGCTGTAGGGAGGAAAGAGTAACAAAGGAGCTTTTCCCCCAGGCTTCCCCAGGGTCTTTAACTCACCTCCTTCAGGGCTTTGCTCAAATTTCACCTCGGGGCGGCTTCCCTGGGCCCCATTTATCAAACGCTCTGTCTCCTTCCTTGGTTTAATTTTCCCGTTAGTGCTCACCACCGTCGAACATTTCCTGTCTCACCTGTCGATCTTACTTGACCACCTTCTGTCCCTCTAGAATGTCTACTCCATGAGAGTGAAGATTTGAGTTGTCTTTCGTTCGTTTCCATCCTCTTAGCATCTCTCTCTAGGTGATCAATAAATGTCTGTTACTGAAAGACTGTGTCACCTGGGCTGAGGGACCAACGCCCTGACTGGAGATTGGAACTAGTAGCTCTAAGAGGAGAAGCAGGCCGCTGTGCCTGGGTCCTTACAGAGATCTCGAAGGACCAGAGAGTCAGGCCAGGATGAAGGATTATCGCTCCGGCTTGTTTTTCTGCAGCTTGTACCCCTCCTAACCCCTCCACCCTTGTTGTTAACCCCGCCTTTTGGAAACCTGTTCCCTGCCCTGGATACTAGGAAAGTCGCTGGTCCTGGGCGAGGCCTCGCTTCCTCCTGGGGGAGGAGAGCGTGGGCTCAGGTTCTGTGTCCTCGTCACGTGCCGGAGTTTAACGGTGTTGCTGGTCAAATCGGCGTTTGGGGCCGTGCTGGGGACGCTCGGGCCTGGCGTGTCTGTGGGCAGCGCGCCCGGCTCGCCCCAGGTCCCCTTCTGGCCCGCGCCTCGCGGGAGCCGCCGACGCCAGGATGCACCCGCTGGAAAGTGTCTCTCCTGACCCCGGCCGCGCAGAGGCTCATCTTTTTCCTCACACGGGTCCAGAGTGCAAAGCTGAATCCGAAAAAGGGCTCAATTCAATCTCATTTCCTTCTGCCTTTGATCTCTTCATTTCCTATTTCGCTTCCTCTGACAATTTCCTCCTTCCAGGCCCAGAACAAACAGCTCTCACGGTGGCACTCGGCCATTCGCGATCATTTTCCCAGCCGCTGAAACGCCTCGTCTGGCTGCCATTCACCATGGCTCGGCGGAGTTCAGTACGTGCCAGGTGCTGGCGGGGTTGGGGGCACCTCACTGTGCCCCGTGGGTCCCCCATGCCTGGAGACTTGAGTGTGGCCAGGGAATCAGTCTGCGAAGTCCTGGGGTCCCCCAAATGGAGGGAGCACAATTAGAGCTTTTCGTGGTGAGCAAAGGTCCGTTTCCACCCATTGACCCCCCAGGGGGGGTCGTGATCTCAGCCGTTTGTGTTTTTCTTTCCTGACTGAGCTCATGGGTGAGAACCAAACATTCCATTAAAAAAAAAAAAAATCAAGGTGCAAAATGTTCTAGAAACTTCTGTGTGTCTATTTTGACAACTAAGTCTGAATGGGAAATGGTTCCCGAACTAATCATTTTAGTGCAACTGGAAAGATTAAAAGAGCCATGAACATATACGCTCAGTGTTTCAACATCCATTAAAATGTATAGTGCAGCCTCCCAGAATATTTAATAGGCTTATATGATGACTGAATGTGAATTCATTCATCTCCGTCAAGTCGGGTTATTAAGATACACATGCTAAGTGATTTGTCCTGTGTTTACCCTATGCTGGGATTAAAATGGTATCTGATTCTGGAAAAAAAAAAAATTTTTTTTTTTTCAGAGCTGCACTTTATTGGAAGAAATAGGAGTCAGGGGCCCCTCCTCCCCCTCCGCCCCGCCCCCCCGTTTCCATGACGGCTTTATCGCAGGCAGACTGCTGGGTCCCTGTGGGACAGCTGTCCATCTGAGAAATTAGGAGAGTTGCCTAAACGGTCTCTAACTGTTCTTCCAGCCCTGACCTCGTTAGACGTGGCCGGTGGGGACAGAGTGTGGTTCTCTGGCCTTGAACCGCCACCGTTCAGCCTCTGCCTCCACCTCTCAGTTTCCCCATCTGTAAAATGGGGGTAACGATGGAATGCTAAGGCAAAGTCGTCAGTGCAACGTGAGCTACCCAGTGAGTGTTCGGGGAACGCTTTGGTTAACTTTGCGGCTTAATGTGACATTTTTCCCCGGCCCCGCGGTGCACGGATTTTACTCCTGAAGTTAAAAATACCTCGCTTTCCAAACATCATTTAACTTAATCGTCAGCACGATTTTACGAGGGGGATGGCGTTAAGTTTGATTCGCAAACACGGAAGTGAGACTCGAGAGAGATTAACTGAGAGATTTGCCCAAAGCGGCATGACTGTGAAGAGACAACGAGGGAATTTAAACTCGGATCCAGACCGACTCCGTCCTGGGCTCCCCGCCACCCGACCCGTCCAGCTACCCCCTCTGGTTAATCGTGAGTCTATTCAGCATCCCTTGGGGCTTCTAAGTGCAGCCACACCTCTTCGGCCGCTGGCCATCCACTTCTCCGCTTTGGGAAAATGACAGGTCAGACCATCTCCTGGTCATGCCGGCTTCTCTGAAGTTTAGGACTGGAATATCAGAGTCGTGTTCTCGGCGGTTGTTTTTTTCTCCTTGCCGACAAAAGCTCAGTCGGCCAAGAGCAGCTTTGGTTCGTTGTTATTCCGTTTTAAGTCGCCGAGGCTCAGGCCCAATGACATCACTTCTCTGGCATCGACGCGTACCCCAGCCTCGCCGAGCCACGTGGGAAACCGGCGTTGTGCCTATGCCTAGATCAGGGTCTCCCCATTCTGGTACCGTCAATATTTGGGGCCTGACACTTCTCCGTGTGGAGAAGGTTTAGCCGCCCTCTACCTGCTAAGTGCCAGGAGCAACCCCTTCCCCTCCCCAGTGTGACAGTCAAAAATGCCTCCAGACATTACCACGTATCCCCCTGGGGAGTGCAGCCAGCCTGGGTTGAGACCCGCCGGCCACGCGAAGGACGAACAGCTGGAGGTTAAGGATTCTGCGTACTCTGCATCGACCTCTTCATCGTGTGGCGTTTGGAGTCATTTGGGTTTTAGTAAGCAGTTGTTTCATCTGGCAACGTACAAGCTAGCAAAACATTGGCCATCTTGCGATGCTTTGGGGCCGAAGGCAAATTTGCCTGGACGGAAATAAATGTCTTGGCCTTCGTGGAGAGCAGGAGTGTTTTCTTTGGGACAGTGAAGGCAGCCATGTTCAATCCGGCCTCCCCAACTGTAAACGGGGCCGGTGCCCTCTGCTGGAAGGCATGTCAGTATTGCCTCTGGGCATGTTGGGGCAAATGGTTTTAGAATTCGGAAAACAGCAGAAGCACAAAAGAAAGGCCAATGAAACGATCCGAATAGTGGGAAACTTTTGTAGTGGCTTCCTGTGCACCTTGGCATTGTCTCCACAAGCTTTCCGATTTCTCGGCAGAGCTTTTCGGGTTGTGTGTGTGTGTGTGTGTGTGTGTGTATTTTTTTTTTTGGTATATTAATCAAAACTTCCTTTCCATCCTTCCATCTATACACCCATCCAGTCTTTCATCAATAATTATAACCATGTCAGCAAAACGTTCCCTGACCTTTACTGAACACCTACCACGTGCCTTCTGTACACAACCCCCTTCTGCCTTCTCAGTAACCCCTGGACACAGGGCTTGCCATTATAATATTATTCACACAGGAAGACACAGAGACTTGCAGAGGCCAAGTGAGCCGACCAAGGTCGCACAGCTCATGACGGTGGAGACAAGCCTCAAATCCATAGCCCGTGTTTTTAACACTGTGCTGTACCGGTAGCTACATTCGTCTATTCATCTTTGCTTTTTCATTCAATCACAGTTTCCTTGCTAAACGTGATTCATCGTTGATCTCAGGAAGCAGTGCATGGCTGTCTGGTGTCGCTTTGAATTTCCCCCCATTTATTTAAGGCATATTTTTCACCTAAGTATCCCTTTTAGCTTCCGAAACCCCAGGAAGACAAGTCGCTTTTCTCTAAATGTGGATTCTAGATGCAGAATTCTAATGCAGAACGAGATTCTTATGTGTTCGAGTGCTCGCGAATCTCTCTAAAAATATTACATGCGAATAACATCCATGTGCATCAGAATATATCAGAGTATACCCAAGACATTGTAATTTATGGCCGTGCTTATTACTTTAAAAGCCTGGGATTCTTGTAGAGTATGGTTTAGTGGGTCAAACATTCCCTTTCCTCTCATTTATCAGGCTTTTGATCTCATGTCAGTCCTGAACGTTGGCACGCTGGGCCCAGAACCGAATGTCGAGGGATTGCACACACAACAGACGCCCTTCCCTTTTAAACATCTTACACTGGCAGGGATGCTGGGGCTGCGGCCCCGCCTGGGTGCGCAGAAGAGGTATTGATTTCCCTGGTCCTCACTGTCCTTTTGTCTATTATTATTTTATAGTTTTGTTCTGCATTCCTTCCATTCAACCTCCAGTCCATAGAATCCTGTTTCTTTATTAGTTACATATGTCTGCACCCTTTTACCCCAGCAGGAAAAGACAAAATATTCTGGAGGGCTTGGAGGCCTGGCACGGACAGCTAATCCATCCCCACCTTGAACTAATCGGCAGGCTGATATGCTATTGTACGGAGCCCTGTTCTGTGCAGCTGAGCGGTGGGGTTTCAATTTGTAGGAGCATAAACAGATACTAAAGTTGGAAGAACGGCTGGGTCATTTGTTAGCAGAGTTCAGATCAAATTATCACAGCGGTCCCCTGCTGACAGCCCGAACAATTACCTCCTTTTTTCTTGATCTTTAAATGTTTTCTGTTTCACTTAAGCCTCGGTAAATAGTTTACTTCTCATGGGCTTCATTTATTGACACAGAGAGGGTTGATTTATTTAATTTCGTCTCCCTGCTGCCTTCTCAGAAAGCAGTCGTAATGTTTTGTTGAAATCTGCCCCCAAATGATAAGTTTATCACGGTAGGCTGAGGAAGCGGTTTAATGACGTGACTATAAATTACCTGGCTTTTTAATGAGACGTTTAGATGCCCAGATTTGAAAGCCGATTTTTAAAACGCCTTAAACCAGAACCCAGCATCTGTTGTTTGAAAAGGCTGAAATCTGCAGTCAGAAAGTGGGATAAAGAGAGATGGCAGAGAGGCCGGGATCGGAACCCGTCACTGGATTATTCGAAACCCAGGAATCTGATTATTCCTTTGGAGAAAATGCAGTAGATCGTGTCCGTGACGTTTGCTCGATCTCGACGTACATTCCCCGATGTTCTGCGTGAGTTCGCCGGAATTAACGCCGACATTTGTTTTCACTCTCTTTCCCTCCCCGCCGTCTTCAACCCTTGACTTTCGCTCGTCCATAGTTACATTCGTCTGCTTCTTACAGTCCTACTGGGACGGATTCATCATCATTTGCTAACATATCTGTCTCAAAATCTCAGCTTTGATCAGCTTGTATTTTATAACTTACATCTGTTCTACATTTAACCTTTTGTAATGCTGTTTTTCAAAAATATTACCTGACCTAACAAAAGAATTGTACCAGAGCAAGAGCTCCAGACTGTAGACACACACACACACACACACACACACGCGCGCGCGCACGCGCACACACACACACACACACACCCCAAACATACCTGCCTACACGATCATATTTTTATTACTCTTCTAGAGTTGCTTTTTCATTAAATATATAAATCCACTATTTCCCCCCAACCGACCCCCTCGACCCTTCCCACACCTGGAGTTCGCGCGAGAGTGCGTGGGGGTGAGCGGGGCGCTTCTGCTGAAACCCACGGCCGGAACTGGAGCCGGCCTTCCGGTCCCACCGGCCTGGCCCGGCCCGGCCCGGCCCGGCGGGGACCAGCGGTCCCGGCCGACCCCAGCATCCTGCCATCGCAGCTCCGCCGGGCTCCAGCCCGGCAGGTTCTGCCTTCCGAGGGTTTGAATTCCATTTCGTTTTCCGCTCTTCATAAAGTTCATTTATTTTTCCCAGTGAATTATGAAATATCACGACACCCGGAAAAGTATGTAAAAATCATATACTAAACACTCATGTACCCGCCACCCAGCTTAAGAAGGAAAATATTACGAACAGCAGCAGAAGGACCGCGTGTCCCTCGCCCGTGTTACACCTGCCCCCACCCCCACCCCCTCAGAAGGAGCAGCTGCTCTGAATCGAGGTTGCTCATTTCCAGCTATTTCTTTATACTTTAACTACTTATATATGTTCCTCGCATTCGTCCGTCTCGTGCCTTCTTCATCCACGCCGACGTGTGTGGTGCTGAGCATTCATTTTCATCGCCACAGAATATTCCATTTTAGGATAAACATCCACATTATTTTCTGCTTTCTTGCCATCACGAGCAGTACTTCGTGACAATTCTTAGACGTGTCTCCCAAGGCACATGTGTGAGAATCTCTCTAAGCGTGGAACTGAGAGGAAATGGTTGAGGCACAGAATATACACTTTTCTATTTTATTAACTATTGCCAAACTCTTTTCGTATATAGTTGTATGATTTTACCCTCCCGCCAATGCGTGGTATTGTCATTTTTAACCGTCGCCCACTGTTGGGAATGTAACAGTATCATGTATCTGTTTTAATTTCCAGCTATTTACTTACTCACAAAGTTGCCATAAAATGATACAAAGTTATGTGACTACGACAGCGCCTGGCGCATAGTGGGTATCTTATTTAGTGGGAGTCATTAGTGTTATGATCATTGCACACAGCAGTCCTGTGAGGTGGCTTAAGCAGTGATTATCTATCCCCATTTTACAGATGAGTGACCAGGATCTTGGAACTTACTAACTCTAACACAGTAATTCCAGAGAAACATTATCAGCGGGGTCGCTGGTGGTGGGCAGCAGCCTGTGATTCATAACTAACTTGCCGGTATCACCGCCGCGTGGAAAGGCTGTTAACACCTGGGCTGGGCTGCCGGCTCGAACCACACTTGCCATCTTTCCTAATTACTTTCACACCTGCTCTGGCTTTGACCGGCATGTGCAGGTCAAAGTTTGGGCTCTCTTTTTTGGCTCATGGCGTAGGGAGAGGACAGCTGGCCAGTGGTTCCTCCTTGTGATGGAGGAAGTACCATCCAGGCAGCAGGAGTCTCCGCAGAATGAACTTAAGACAGACCTGTGTGTTTCCCCTTCCCCTTGTCCCACCTGCCCCCTACAAAGCTCCCCTGGGGATCGTAGACTTCTTATCAGCCGCGAAGGGCTAGAATTGAGTCCCCCTCCTACCACCAGGCAGGAAGAAGGTGTGTTGGCATGTGGCAGGGACACACACGTGGGTCACCCTGACGTAAGGATACCGTGATGAGAAGCAGGAGGAGGAGAAAGAGGAAAGCAACTACTTTCTCTCTCTCTCTCTCTCTTTTTCGGGGGGAGGAGGGCTGTCATGCTTTTACTCCTTCTATGCGACAAGCGTCATGTGGACCCCTTACATATATTTCCTGTCATTTTTAGAGCCTGTGATAACTCTGTTAAGGAGAGAGCATTATCTCCACTTTACAGCCAAGTAGGATTGTGCAAAGCATAAATAAGCAGGCTCAGGACATCCTGGTTTTGGGGGGGAAGCAGGAGTCAAAATATTCCATTTTTACCTAAGCATTTCTAAGCCCAGAACTCGCTTCCTTCTTTAAATTACTAGATTAATTTCTTCGACAGAGTCAGCCACGCACTCTGCAAACTTGTCCTGTTTGGTTTCAAACACCCAGGCCCCCCAGAATAAAAACAAGTTGGCCATACAGTCGAAGCTCCCCGTCTGGATTCTCCACTCCTTTGAGATATCCAGGTCTGGCCAGCGCCCGGGGAGTCAGGTGGTGGCTTCAGCTCTGTATCTCAACACTTGGGACCGAAGAAGGGAGATTGGAAGTACACTGCTACCACTCTGAGGGCGAGGCCGGGCCAGACACCTTTTTCTTTTGAGTTCCAGAATGCATGGGAACAGCTAAGGTTACCAAACATACCTCTCTTAATGGGGGAGAAATTCTCTCTCTCTCTTTTTTTTTTTTGGTTTGGTTTTGTTGTGCCAAATTCTGCCCTTTGAAAAACGCAGAAGCGCATTTAAGATTAAGACTACAAACAAGCTTGAAACACATTTTAACAGCATTCAGAAAGGTCCCAGGTGCAAGCGGGTCAGCGCGATATCTTGTTCTCCTAAATACTTCAACAGATAGACAAACTTTTGATTGCGTTATCAGGGGGCGAAACGGCTTTGAACTTCCCGGCAGTGCCTCCCACTTAGGCTTTCTCAAGCCCACAGAGGGCCAGGGGCAGATAAGGGGCCGAGTGGTCCCGGGCGGCATGGGCCTTTCATCTCACCCCGACTGTGTACACGAGCCGTTTGCCATCCCGAGGACCTTTTCAAAAATCCTCCCATGCATTAGGACCTAACGCACAATCTGTAAATAAGCCAGGAGCACGTGTAGATTTCGGCGGCCGCAGGAGCGCCATGCACCTCAGGCGGGCCGGCTGCTCCCTGGCATTCCTCCTCTCTGCCTCTCCCCTGCCCGCCTCTCCCCTCCCGCGCCCTCCGGTCGGCCGTTTCTCGTCTCCTTCCTTCCCTCCCCTGCCCTGGCTCCACTCCCTTCCTTCGGCCACTTGCAGATAACGAAATAAAAGTCAAATAGATGGGCCGTGTTTTTGACGTAGGCTTCTGAAGTTCAGGTATCAAGAAATCGTACGGCACGGCGGTGCCGCCTGGGCCTGGCCTCCAGTGGTGTAAGTCTGGGCTGTGTGACCGCAGGCAACTTCCATCACCTCTCTGTGCCTCAGTTTTCTCAGTTAACGGGGGTAAACGGGCGATCGTAGCACCTACCCATGGAGTCGTCATGGGGATTAATAAGTTATACATGTAAAAGGCTTAGAACTGGGCTTGGCACGTTAAAGTCTTGCCCAGTCGTGTTATTACCGCACTAGCATTCCCACGCAGAAAGCTTTGGGTTGGTTTTCCGATCTTGCCCTTCAAGAGCACGGCGGGATGAGAATCGGCAAGTGTGGGGAAGGGAGGGGAGGAGCATGAACTGAGGTGTCAGGGGCCCGGGTTGCTCCAAGAGGCAGATGTCCTTCCTTGAAGGGACCCCGTCTGCCCCTGCCCCCAGGGTTTAAGGATCTCTGCAAGCGGCTCAGTGCTCTACTCGCCTTCCGCCTGCCTCCCTCGCTGGCTCCTACCGAACGCACTTCGCTTATTTCACTTGATCTCCAAAGAGTCAAGACTCATTACAGACCTTGGCGAATGCTTGCCTCCCCACAGCTCTACGGGGAGGTCAGCTGACTTGATCAATAGGACCAAACTTTAATTTTTCTTACAGAGCTAAGGCTATGTGGGGCGGAGGGGGGCAGGGGCAGGGGAAGGAGGAAGTGTGGGAGGAAAAGTCTGAGAACTGGAGCGTTATGATTTCGCCTGTGCCTTGAGGAGTGAACAGCGTTGCTTCCGTTTTGGCTGGAGCCGAACTTGATGCAGACGTAGCCGTAAATGGGCCGGGCGTCAAGAAAGCCAACAGTCGGCCACGTTTGAGCTAACCCGTCTTTTTGTTTTTGCCAGAGGAAAAAAAAAAAAAATTCTAATTTCTATCAGTCTAAATTGAGTTGGGGCGCATTATCAGCTGGAAGGACCCTTCTGATTTGACAGGCCCCACTGTATGATGATTAATTACTTCTCAGCTTCATTGGACTTTTCTAATTTCCTTTCGCCACTGGCTGGAGGCGCCGTGCGATAAGTACTGCTCTTATTATTTCGTGCAAAGGAAAATGTCTATTACGCTCTGTCGTACAAGCGAGCAGAGTAAAAAGACAGCTGATCGGGGAACTCGCGAGCGCCTCTGTCTTTATTTGGTCCCCCCCGGCCTCCTTCCCCTGCTCGTGCTAAGACGGGGGTGGCCACACACGGTTTCCTGTCAAAATAAGAAGATAAAATCATAATCTCTATCAGAGTACTTGACATTTTGAAATTTGTATAATGATTTTCATGGGATTTAATCCTCCGGCTCGCCACAAATCCTCCTCCAAATGCAAATGCAACTAAAATATTATCCTGAGAAATGCAAGGCCATTCTTCTTCTTCAGCCCATTTATTTGGTCATAAATTCAACTTGGGGGTAAGGAGGGGGTGGGTTGCCTTCTTATGTATAATGCTGAAATGAGAACAATAATAATAATTATGATAATTATGATTATTAAAGAACCGTAATTGAATCTGGAAAGAGGACGTTTTGGCTAAGTGGACCCAACACCTCAATTACAGCGCGCGGGTTTGCGGGAGCATCTCGCGTTCGCGCATGCGTGTTCGCGGCCGGTGGGGTGGCCTTCTCGGGCGATCGTGGGCTGTCGTGATGGACAACTGAGGCCCCGCAGAGGCTGTTTGTTTTCCTGGAGAGGAGAGATATGAAGACGTATAAAGGACCCCACTTCTCCGGCCCCTTCTGCCTGCTAATCCCCAGGCCTGGGCCGATATTGAGTTCAGGTTCTCTCGGGGATGTGTTTACTGAGGCTCACGCAGGAAAAGCCCCGTGGAGCGAGTCGCGGCTGCGTCACCGTGGCTGAGAGGCCGCGGGTTTCGCAGGGAGCCCCACACCACAGCAGGGGCTGGGGAGGCGAGACACAGGGCTGAGGGCTGGGCCGTAGCCCCAAAGCCCCGGGTCCCCATCGCGGCCTGACTCGCGTCCGCTGTTGCTGTTCCGTTTCTGCCTCTCTGGAGGGGATGCGGCGTGGGCTGGGAACCGCTGACCGAGAGCCATTCAGCTTCTCCTTTAAAGAATATGTTAGTTCGTATTCGGGGAGCGCCTATCCCTGAGGGGCCCTGTGCTCAGTGCTCCAGGTACGTCATCCTGAGTTGTCCACGCCGTCCACTGGGGTCGATGCTGTCGCGAACCCATGGTACAGACAAGGGCACTTGGATGTCACAGTTGAATGTCCCACCCAGGACTTGCAGCTAGTGAAGGACAGAGCCGGCCCTGGGCCCCAGGACTGCCATCCTCCCAAGCCCTCTGCCCTGCCGCCTCCTAGCCCCACACTGAATTTTTTCTCTTTTGCAAAAGGCCTGGTGATCGTAAGTGCGGTGCCGGATGCCGGCCGGGTGAACGGAGTCCGTTTTCTTCACTCCCGCACTCCATTCGATGCGTCCCCGTTTGCTCCGCACACGGTTGTCGAGTGCTCGTCGTGTGCCGGGTGCAGCACTAGGCCGTAGGGACCCTCGGATGAGATCCCAGGGTGCGTCCCCTGAGGAAGCCCAGGCCGTCAACCACGAATAGTGACTCAGATGTTAAAAACCACAGGAGGAGATGCTGTGACCCAGATGCATCAATGACACTCAGCCTGAGCCTGCAAGGGCCTGTCGGGCAGAGAGAACAGTCTGGCCAGAGACCAAGGAGGCCAGGAGGTCTGACGAGGCCAGGGTTTTGGGTCCTTGGGTAGCTGGGAGGGTAGAGCCACCTGGAACCAAGGCAGGGAAGGTACGGAAGGCCGCACCGTGAGGCGCACGAAGGAGTTCGACTCTAGTCTCCGAAGTGGACTGTTCGCGACCCCAGCCAAGTCCCTTCGCCTCTCTGGGCCTCGGTTTCCCCATCTGAGCAATGCGGTCAGTCATTAGCCTAGACCAGAGATTCACACCCAGTGACCCATGGGCCGGTCCAGCCCGCAGACCGGTTTCCTTTGGTCCACACATTCCTTTCTTTATCAAGAGCCACCATCCAAGAGTTCACATCGAACCCCAGATTTGTAGCTTTTTAAAAAATAATAATAATGATGATAATAATAATAATAATAATAATACAGCCATGACATATGGCGCCCAGGTTCCCACGCAGCCAGAGGCGGCTGGGCTGAAGAAGCAGCCGCGGCGTTCGCAGGACCCGAGCGCCTTTCGGTTTGCCACAGTCTCCACCACTCCCTAGCGCCGCTCAACGCCAAGACCAACTCGACATGGCCATTCGTCCTCGTGTCCGTATTGCTGATTAGGGCTCCCCCCACCACCCCCCTAGAAAAGAGGCCATACACCTCTGTAACCACGATGCTAACAAAAGTGGGAAAGCCGAATCGAGACCAAGAGTGGACCACATTTTAAGAAAAATAGTGGAGGGCGTATTGCCATGTTGCATTAAGGAATAGGGGTCTGTATTTTATTTGTAAACGAGAGCGCCAATGCCGAAGGATTTCATCTTCGTTTATTTACTTATTTATTCAGTGTCCCTGCTGGCAGCTGCGTTGGTTCCCTGGGCTTGGCCTGTCTCTAACGCTATCCTCCGGCTCCTGAGTGGGCCCCCGTCAGGGCTGTGACAGCAACAGGGCCCCGGCCGAGGACCAGGGTGAGAAGCAGGTTGCTGGTCACCTAGTCTGCCTCCAGAGGTAGCCCTTTATGCATGAAGCTTCTCTGGCTTTTTCTGAGAAGGTGTGTAACTCACTTTGGGCGGAGAGTGCCTCCAAGCGACTGGTCTTCCTGGAAGAAGGAATGTGTCATCCCTGGGACGTGGTGCCCTACCCCACGGCAGCACGGGAGCAAGGACAGGGCTGGGTCCTGGGTACGTACGGCACGGGCGAGGCCTCCCGCGTAACAGGTGGTCTGACGAGCTGAGCTCTAGGAACCTGTAGCTTCGGTTTGCCAATCAGGGCGCGTCTTCCCTGCGACTCTTCCTGTCCCCTCGACCCACACCCTTCGCCCTGTAGCTTTGCAGGGCCCACCTCTTGACTCCGAGCTCCTTCATGTGGCTTGATGTGGTCGACAAGGTGTTAGCAAGACGAGGCACGCAGAGGCGGGACGCACGCCTGCGCCTTCCTGCCTCCTCTCTTGCTCTTCTGCCTTCTCCACTCAGGCCACCCTGGTGGAAGGAGAGACTCACGGGGCAGAGCAGAGTCGGCCCGCTGTCCAAGCCGAGGCCATCCCAGAACAATCGCCGGCCAACCCTGAAACAGGGGAGAGAGCCCGCCCAGCTCAGCGGAGCCCCCTAGCCAAACCACAGCTGACCACAGACTCATGAGCTGGGCCAGCCGAGAGCAGAGGAAACTCCCAGTCTACCCGTAGACTCCAGGGCTAACGAAATGCTTACTGCCTGAGCCACTTAGTTGTGGAGGTTTGTAACGCTGCATTGTGGCCACAGACAACTGGTCTACCTTCCCCACCTCCGCCCCTGCCCATTCACACAATCACCAACAATGTGTCTTCCACAAGCACAGTCTCTCTCCTACAAATCAGCGGCCCCCGCCTCTTGTCCCAAGCTTCCTCCTACAGGAAGTTGGTTCAGAGCCCGAAGTGTTTGGTGTCTTTCAGATGTGGGCCTGGGGTTTAATTCTTACAATTGCTGGCTCTGTGACCCTTCGCCAGCACACTACGTCGAATCCTCAGTTTCTTCATCTGTATAATAGGCAGAATAATAGTACGAACGGTGCCTGCTTCCTGGAGTCTTGTAATAATTAAATGAAAAAAGTCAGTGCCTACCATATAGTAAGTGTTCAATAAAGATCAGCTAGTCCTGATCTCGCACCCCCGCCTTCCCTCCGTCTGTGAGTTCCTCCAGCTCTTGGTAGAGGTCCGTCCTTCCTCCTCTCAGCAGTGAGCACCGGGCAACTTTTCCAGCCCGTGCCACGCTTGGTGATGCTGGGGCAAGAACCATGGGCAAGGCCTCTTTGCCAGGAGCCCAGGAGCCCCCACTGCCTTCCTCGGTTTCTGTCGGTCACTGGAGACGACCATCTCATGCTCGGGCAGGCCAGACATCGCCTCGCACTGAGAAAACATCGTCAGTGACACATCCAGAAGGCAAAGCCTTGCTTCTCGGAGTGGCTGACGGTACAGAAAAACGAGATTCCCTGTGTCGTGTAAATACCAGTGTTTCTCAGAGCAGGTGCCGAGAGGGTGTTTCTGCATGGCACCCGCTAAGTAAGTAACAGGCAGGCAGGCAGGCAGACAGACAGACAGACAGACTCTCTGGAAAATAAATTGGTTACGTTCTGAGCCAAACAGACTTGTTTGCCGCAGAACTTCCTGGAGAGCTCTAGGATAATGTGTATTCCTTCCAGCAAGAACGAAGGGAATGTTGTGTGTGTGTGTGTGTGTGTGTGTGTGTGTGTGTGTGTGTGTATTTTAAGTGGTCCGACCACAAAGTCCTCATGTTTGGAGCAGCCTTTTATGGGACTAATAGCGCATAGAGTGTCCTTTTGGACGATGACAGCTCGGACACCAAGGTGACCGTACGGCTGAAGCTGCAGATGTGATACCTGTGCGGGGGCGGGGGGCGGGGGAGGAGGACTCCACCTCGTGGGGAGAAGCCTGGCGCAAAACCACTGCCCTTCCCCTGGCTGTCCTCGGCTCTCGTTCGGGTCTGCGCTGACCTTGCTTTGCCACGATGAGAGCCCAGAGTTCGACTCGTCTTGGTTATGACCTTTTTCCTCTTCTGCCCTGAGAGGGAATTGTGCGCGTCGACGTGGGCAGTTTGCTATTCCTCGCTTTCAGCGTGAACGCAGAGGAGTCAGAGGGACCCTTTTTTGTGCCCGAATCAAAGCAAGGATGCTAAAAGCGTTATTGCTGCTTCATCGTCACCCCAATCAGCTGAGGTTTAAATGGAATTCTGTCAGGGTCACCGACTTGATTTTTTTTTTTTTTCCCTTAAACAGGCCCACAAGATACCATTACATTGCGTCTTAGGACAATTGTTCTCTGAGAACAGTGCGTTATTTTCCTGTGGGTAATCCCTTACTTAGATTGTGGATTTTCCATGTTTAACATCAGCCACTACAACCCAAAAGCACCGAACTGTGTTATTGACAACGTTTTAATTACAATACATAAAAGATACAAGACGGCAAAGATGAGAAAATTATCTGCCTGTGGTGGCATTTGTATCTTTAAGAAATTCTTAGTGGTGGTGATTCTAGTATGAAACATCTATATATATATATATATATATATATATATATATATATATATATATATATATTGTCTGCTAATGCTAAAAATTCTTGTAGCACGTATGGGATTGCTTTCAAAGAAATAATAACATTAATAGGAATGATTGTCCCTGGCAGGACAATACATGAAATTAGAAGCCCTTAGAACTGTAGGCTTGCAACAATGTTAGTGTGAAATATAATCGTTGAATCGCTTTGTTCTTTTTTCCAATAAAAGGTGGAAGCTATTGAGTGTTGTTATTACGTGAGATAAGCTGGGCTTCTGTACAGCATAGTTTTGTGTGTCTGAACCAGCAGAAGCTTTTGAAGTCCCGCGATTCCTTCTGCTTGCTAATTCTTCCATTTGTTTGATTTTTGGTACAAAGAAAATGAAAGAATATGATGAGATTATGGCATTTTAAGTCAATATTTATTAAAAAATCAATCTAGATGAAAATCTGCCCATCCCTCTAATTAGATGAGGCAACTTGAGGTTGATTTTTAATTGCAAAAGTAATTACACGGAGCAGATAGCCAGTGACATTTGATTATCTAGGTGATTGATTAAAAAGCCGAGCTCACGGAGCAGATTGCCAGCCGGGGAGCCCAGACAAAAGAGCAAATTAAAAAAGTTGTCCTGTTAGTAATCACAAAATTCAAGGATGGAATTACAGAGCCAGACACCTCCACCGCCCCCTCATCCTCATCGCTCACTCCGCACACACCCGCACCAACGCCTGATAACGAAATGGATTAGTGTGAAATTAATTGAAGGGGGGGGTGGGAATGGAAACCAAATTCACGGCGGAGAATAGGGCTTTTAACAAGTTGATACAAATTTCTCCAGTTTTATAATAAACTCTTTTTTTTTTTTTTTTTGGCAAGAGAGATGTTTTCATAAAGGGTCTTTTCAGAATGTTTGATGATATTAATTTATCTATTAAGGATGAGGGAGGGGGACTCTCTAGCAATATAGGATATTAAGATGTCTTACTCGTTCTTCATTTCATTATAACATGAAAGCCTGGGGAACAGCCTGTACATTTGGCAAAAGAACCCTTGAATTCATAAACAGGCCTCGCTGACATATTGGGCAGAATAATGAAGGGGCTTCCTGGTTATTCAGAGGGACCCCGGCTGGGTCCACTTGGAGATATTGTGGATAAAGGTGGGAAGGGTATGGAGCAGAGCAACCCCCACGAGGACACTGGGTCTGGCTCGCAGTGATCATTTCAGGTCCCTGGGAGTCCCAGAAAAGCAAAAGGGAAACCGAGGCAGGGCCGCCCAGGGCAGCTCCGGCAGCATCGAGGGTCCCGTGCCTGCCTGTGACTGCCCCTCAGTGCCTCTGCGGGTACAATGTAATGAAGGGGTCAGGAGATGAAGCGTTACCGAATCACGGCGAACATCTACCTATCCTTCCGCTTTGTCAGCAGATGCCGTGCAGGCAGAGACTCGGACAGGCGTGACGTGTTCCCTACCACCCTCCAGGGCGGCTGATCTCAGCTATTTCCAGGGTCCAGAGCCTGTGTGTGCCACAGGGAGGCTGATGCCCGGACTCCCCGCCTCAGTGCTGGTTAACGCAATCCCGACTCTTTGTAAGCGTTATTTTGCCTTTTTGAAAAACCCCATCTATTCCTCGGACACATACTTTTGGTGGGGCAGTTGGGTATTATGGTTACCTTCAGGCGCCTAGAAAACAATGTAGCATTATCCAGCGCAACTGGAGTTACACACACCCTCTGACCTAGAGACTCTTCCACGAGGCGCCTGTCCTAGAAAAACATGTACAATGCATGCTAGAAAATGTATGCGAGACCATCCATAGCACGTGGTTCTTATAGTTGCCGCAAACTGGAAACACACCGAATGCCTATTGCCTGAAAAATGGATGAATAATGGCCTCTTACCCATAAACTAACATTTCACAGTTACAGCATCAAGCCCAGGCAGCAACACTACACACACACACACACACACACACACACGCACGCACACGTGCACGCACACACTCATGCAAATGTTTTCTAAATGATCCTATTCATACAAAGCTCAAAATCAGGGAAAGCTAAATTATATTGTCTAAGAATCTATAGGCAGTATCAGGAGATAGTGCAGTGAGCCTCTCTCTGCGGGACTTGCAATGTTCTACTTTTTTTTGTCTTCAGTGGTGGTTATCAATTTTCTTTTGTCCAACTGTACACGTATGTTTCCTGGTGTTTTTCTGAATGTGGATTATATTTCACACACATATTTGTCAATAGATATATGTGAATTTAAAAATACCTCCTCAGGATGCTCAACAAACTCATGCCGGTGAGGAAGAAGGGAATGTAGACTGTACACGTGCTTCACCTTCATCTATAATGTTTTGTTTCTTTTACTGAAAACAAAATGATATCTCTAACTTATTCGTCATGTTCGAGTTCTTTTGTTAAAAAAATAAAAAGACGTATAGCAAATATGGCAAGACAGTAACAAACATAAATTCTAGTTCATGGGAACATGAATAGTTTTCATTTATCCTCTATTTATGTAATTTTTAAGGACTTCTGAAAAGAAAATACGGCATAGGACCCTGTAATTAGGACACGTGCCGAGTTCCGCGGGAGCCCAGAGAGGAAGGGCCTGGCTTGTTTGAGGTTGGAAGGTTCTCAGGGGAGGTAACGCTGAGTCGAATCTTGGCGGATAAGTCAGAGCTCACCAGGTGGCAGAGAGGATGAGGCAGGCACTCAGGTGGAAGAGAATATAGGACTTTGAATAGACTGAAGACCCTTGGTGTTTCCAGAAGCCTCTCTCCGGGCCTCAGTTTCCCCACCTGCAAAACGAGCCCTTTTTTCCTTCTCTCTCACAGTGGGCCCCAGAAAACACAGAGACTCGGTTCAGCGACAACAGTTAAGTCCCTGGGCTCCGGGCGCAGCCTGCCCGCGTCCACCTGTGGCTCCGTTGCTTAGCGGCTGTGAGACGTTGCGCAAGACGGCCGGGCTTCCCACGCTGCCCCGTCTGTGACAAACGTCCTCGCCTGATAGGACTTTCATAAGGATGCGCTGAGTTCCTGCCCTTGAAACGTGGAGCTCAGTGCCTGGCAGAAATTAAGGACTCAGATTATTATTACTGTTGGTAATAATAGTATTGGAGGATTTATTGATCTATTTTCAGGGATCTGTGACATCCATTTGCTGCTCTTTCAAAAGCTGTCGCCGTTGTATCTCCTCTATCCACAATTTCACGGGGTTACGGCGTCCGCCACGTTGGCCGGGGGAATTCCCACGGCCTGGCGCTCATCACACCCGGTCGCCTGATGGACGTTTGTCCAGATTTGCCGAGTATCCTCTCTCCATAGCTCCCCCCTCCTCCTCTAATAGCTAAATTTTTTTGGGGGGGGGGGGGCTGGGATTTTATTAATTCTTACTTGTCTGAGTTTTCCTTTCTTATCGCTGCTACTGTCAGCCAGATTCTCCGAAGGCCACAAACAAAGCTCCCCCCAATCCATACTCATTAAACCGCCTTCCCGAGCGGGAGGGGACTAGTCTGGGAGATGGGAAGAAAGATGTCATCACTGCCTCCTCCTCTACGCAGGGCTTCAGAGCAGAGTTTCTCCGCGAGGCCGCAAAACCGACCTTACCAGGTGACTAGCCACCCGAGTGAGCCCAACCCAGCCCAGCAGAACCACCACCGTCCAAACAGCAGAACCCATGAACCAACTGAACGTTTTTCGTTTTCAAACCGCTGGGTTTTGTGTTTACGGGTTATGCGGCACATTAGGGTAGGTGACCGATGTAATAGCCCACACCAGTCCGTAGCAGCTTAGCATCCATCCTCCTTTCTGCTATTAATGACCTTCATCCGCTGAGCGGTTTACTCTGGCCAGACCGTCCCAAGCCCTTTGCGTGTGTTAACCTGTTTAAACGCTTTACCCGCATTTTTCAGATCAAGAGCCCAAGGCCGAGAGCGTGATTGGCACGAGATCGCGTAGTGCGTTTGCTGAAAGAACCAGGATCAGAACTCAGACAACCTGGTTCTGGGACCCGCGTTCTTTGCTCATTGCCCCTGGTGCTTTTCGCGCTTTTCCGGTCTCGCTAATGGAGACTCTTCGGCTCTTCTGCTGAAGTTAGATTTGGTAGGAGAGCAATCCCCAAGTCCCAGAACCCAGATCTCAGTGTGGCCTCTTCCTGGGGTGTGGTGGCGAGGCAAGGGAGTGAGGGGCAAGTCTTCTTCCTAGCTGCTCCCAGTGTATGACCTGAGGTCATCGAGTTAGTTTCTCTCCCTGTCTCTAGGATGGAAGGAGTGTTGAGAGGCTGGTCCCATGCCGGCGACGGTGGTGACTGAGGCCGCAGTGACTCTAGCAGCCACGTGCAGACCGGGCTGCTCTTGGAATGAGAAGTTGCTGGGTCCCAGCTTCCTGTTTCGGTCCCGGCAAGTTCCTAAAACCCGCCCCCCCCCATCGCCCATCAATTTCGTAACTGCTGTACCTTTCCTATGGACCGTTTGTATTTAATCAGTCAAAGTGATTAACGTCATGAACGAACACCAGGTCAACAACTGCATTTCATTCATTCGACAAATATTTATTGAGCACCTATATGCCAGGTGCTATTTGAGGTGCTATGAATACAATGGTGAATAAAGCGTACATATCCCGTGCGCCATGGAGCATCCATTCTAGTAAATACGGCCCCTTCCAGTGAATGCATTTGTGGGAAAGACAAGTACATCTCAGCCTTCAAGGAAGCCAGATAATCAAGGCCTTCGGAGCCCGTCTGATCCGGATTCAAATCCTGGAGGCATGCCTTCGAAGCTTCACGTTTGCGCCCCGAATTTTGAGTTTTATATTCTTCCTTCATATCTGGTTTACCTTATTGTCCAGACACTCCCAGCTGTGTGACTCTAGACAAGCCCATCAGCTTCTCCAGGTCTCAGGTTGCCTCTTGTCTCCTGACGTGGGCGTTGTAATTCCTAGAATTTAGTAACAGCAGCTGTCCCTTAGGTAACTAAGTTCCAGGAATGTTTGTAACTATTGACTGATACAGTCCTTGTACCAACTCCAGGAGATGGATACTGTTATTAGTCTCCAGGGTCACGGCCCTGTCTCCCACCCCGCCTCTCTTCCCCGCTCCGCTCTGTAGTGTACGGAGCTGAGCTCTACAAACTGCCTCTCAGGCTTCCTCCCCTCCTCCAAGGTACCATGTCCCACCAGGTGGCCCTGACTCCTGGACTCTCAAATGCCATCACTCCCTTGTCCACTAGCCCTGGGGGCAGTAACAGCTTCTTATTGCCGAGCTCTGTTTCCTCACTGCCCCGGCTTGGTGTCTTAGCTCTGTCACGCCTGTGGAACTATTTGTGTAAATATATGTATTGCGTGTGTGTCTGTATACGCACATGCACGTGCACATGTTCACACATATGTATGATGTATATATGTATATCTACACGTGCATATATATGTATGTATGTATGTATGTATGTATTACATACATGGGTGCGTATTTTTTTTCTTTATTTCAAGAAGGTAGCAGTTCTTTAGTCTCTGAATAAAAATTTACCCTGCTCTGAGCCCAGCCCTCTTTTGGGTTGTTTGAACATTTTCAGTATTTAATTTAACTTTTTCTATTTTTTTTTATCAAACTCCTATTTTAGTTTTGTTGTTGTTGTTTTTGTTCTAGCGATCGTAACACGTACACTTTTTTAGTCTACTTAGAATCGATCGCTTACCACGTCAAGTGAAAAGTAGAAATCGTGCCACAATATATGTCCTTTACCCTTTTTTGTTATACTTGTTTTGTGAATTACGTCTACACATATTCAAAACTCCATCAGACACCATTAACAATTTCTGTCTCAACCGTGGGACGTATTTCAAAGAACTTCCGAGGCGGAGAGGAGTCTGTTACATCTGCACACGTATTTACCATTTCTGTGGCTCTTCCTTCATCCCTGTCTTCCAAGAGTCCTTCTGGTACCATGTCCTCTCTCCCTGAACAACTTCCTCTAGCAGTTGTTCTAGAGCAGGTCCGCTGGCCGTGAATTCCCGTTTTCTTTCGAGCGAGAGTGTACCTCACCTTAATTTCTGATGTTTTTGCTTGTTATAGACTTCTGAGTTGGTATTTATTTCCTTTTAGCACTTTTTTTTAAAAAAAGGGCCACTCCACTTTTTTTCTGGCCTCCGTGGTTTCTGATGAAAAAGTCACCATCGTTCAAAGCATTGTTCCCCTAGAAGTGATGCATCGTTTTAATCTGGCTCATTTAAATATTTGTTTTGGTCGCGTTTTCAGCAGTTTGACTTTGATTCTTTTAGGTTGGCCTGTTTCAGGTTTCCTGAGCTTCTCAATGCCATTTTCACTCATTCCTGTCACCTTATTCTGCTACCGAGTCCATCCAGCGAGTTTTTCATTTCGGCAGAGTTCACCTGGTGGTTTTGTAACAACCATAGGAGCCAGAGCCTCCGAGGCTCCACACACACCTGCGTGTGCCCCTTGGGGAAGCTGGCCCTGGGCGGAGAAGCTGGTTTTGTAAGTTGCGGTATCTGTACAGTAGAAACTATGTGACCCCACCGAAGACGATTCACGTTCCCCGGTCCTGACGCCAAGAGCAGTTTCTGCCACGAACCGTCCTCAGTGGACACTGTGACCAGATGGCTAATGGCCTAAAAGCCAAAGCCGGAACCCCCGCAGCGGCAACGTCATGGCCTTTGCTCACCGAGGGGCGGGACAGCGGCGTCCGGGGAAGGCACACTGAGTTCCAATCCCAGCTGAGTGACTCGAGCAAGCGACTCAGTCTTCGGAAGGCCAGGTTCAAGTCTGAGAGAGAAAGAGTTACCGCGAGGCTGCAATAACTGAGATCAAGCCTGTAAAGCAGCGGTCCCCAGCCTTTGTGGCACCAGGGACCGGTGCTCCTAGGAGCATCTAATGCCCGATGACCTGGGGTGGAGCTGAGGCGGTGATGCTGGCGCTGGGGAGCGGCTGCAGATGCAGATGGAGCTTCGCTCACTCGCCCGCCGCTCACCTCCCGCTGCGCGGCCCGGTTCCTAACAGGCCACAGACCAGTACCGATCTTCAGCCCTGGGGCTGGGGACCCCTGCGATAAAGCACAGGGCCTGGGGCTCAGCAAGCCCCTCCCTGAGCTTCAGTTATTGGCATCGAGCAAGCCAGCCTGAGGCCAGAGCCTAACCTGAAGCCGACTGCTCCCCAAGAGGTGACCTAACTTCTCCGTGCCTCAGTTTTCTCATTTGGGAACCAGAAGTAACAATGGTATCTATCTCTTAGGGTTATTTCAAGGATTAAATGAGGCTTGGGGGGGCGGGAACAGGGTGATGTGGATCAATGGGTACAAACTTTCATTTCATAAGATGAAATAATTCCGGGGATCTCATGCACAGCATCCTGATTATAGTTCATAATGCTGCACTGTACGCTCGGAGTTCGCTGAGAGGATAGGTCCTAAGTGTGCTCACCACCCCCACGCAATGTGGGGTAACTGCGTTAGGGGACAGGGGTGTTAATCAACTTGATCGCAGTAATCGTTTCACGATGCCTTAAATCATCACATTACACCTTTAAAAATCACGTTGCGAAAACTGAATATGTACGGTTTTTATTTTTCAATCGTACCTCGATAGAGCTAGAAAAAAGAAAATTAAGAAAGTTTTTAAAAGAATTTAGATAAAAGGGTTACATGAACTAACCAGGGAAAATGATTAAAGCAGTACTTGGACAAAGTAGGTCTACATAAAGCCAGCAAGTATTGCACATTTATACATCGGGAAACTTAGGTATGTGTATTTCGAGGCGAAATAGCTTTGTGCAGAGAGGTACAGGAAGTCGCATGTGAAATCAGGGTGTATGTTTCTGGAGCATCAATTTGACACGATGATTTAAGAAGAAAGACCTGATGAACACAGTGGGCCAACATGCCCCTGGCCGCGCCGATCACTAAGGGCCTGTGGTCGATGCCTCCGGACCCCAAGAAGTCCACCTTCGCTCCTTGAGTGGCGTCTGGATTCCAGGGAGGAGGCCAGGAGGCCCCCGGGTGACGTGGCGGCACCGAGCCGGCAAGCGCGCGGGAGCCCCGTGCCGTCACGGCCCTGGTGTCTCTCTCCACCGCGGCCGCTTCGAGCACGGCCGTCTCCACTTTCCCCGTCATTAAACAAGCAACTCAGATGTCGGTAATCAGACCGCCGTCCCCAGCTGCCAAGTCACATTCGGTTCCAAAAAGCCCCGTGTCCTGCTACTTGTGTGTTTGTTAACAATGTCCCCGCAACAGGTCTGCAATTAGAGCCCATCTGCTGGGTTTCTCGGGGAGCACTGCCAATCAGGCTGGCGAACTTGGAGCCCTCCTTGTCGCGAATGCCCGGCCGGACGCACTGCGGCAGACGGCGGCTAGCCCGTCCCCGGGCCGGGGGCCGGGGGGCCGGACGCAAGTCGTCACGAGTGCCCGTGAGAGATGTGAAGGAAGGTGGACGTGACGAGACCATGGCCAGGACGGCGGCATAGCTATCGCAAGGTGACCGCACTGGCACCCCAATGAGAGCGCACCCCCTCCCTTCTCCAGCGGGCCTGTCATGTGCCTGGCCACTTCCGCTGGTGCCCAGGGGTCCCTTCCCAGGCTGTCTTTGGGGTCGAGATCAGGTATCATGGCTCCTCCCAGGAGGGGGTCTCCAGCGCCCCCACAGCAGGAGATGCCCACAGCCTCGTCGGTGACGACCAGGCCTTTCCTCTCGGGACCGACTGGGGAATGTGGGGAAGGCAGGGGGGAGGGGCAGAGACAGAGCCAGGGGCCTCAGGACGCAGGGGTAACTAACACATTTGAAACCAAACAAGTTTTCGAATGTATTTTTCTTTCCCCAAATGGAAGCTCGGCATGCGTGCACCAGGAAAGGGCTAGTAAGTAGGGACTCGGGCTGAGCGTCCTGCCAGGCACGCTAGGGCTCAGGGAGTCACGGAGACGCGAAGCTTTGGCCGAGACAGTGGTTCTCCACCCCGACCGCACTGCACGTGAGTGTCTCTCAATCTTTAAAATACACTAACGCAATTAGGAAAGCAGCCCCGTTTACCTGAGCGCCTAAAATATTAGCTACCTGGAAGTCACTCTAATCAAGGAGGTGAAGGACTTGTATCCTGAAAACTACGACAATTGTTAAAATTACAGAAGATTCAAATAAACCGAAAGACGTCCCTCGTTCATGGATAGGAAGATGTAACCTTGTTGTGATGTCAATACGACCCAATGCGACCTACAGATTCAACATAATCCCAGTCAAAATGCCAACAGCCTTTTTTTTTTTTTTTTTTTTTTGCAGAAATGAAAAAGCCAATCCTCAAATTCACAGGAGATCACTAGGGGTCCGGAATAGCCAAAACGATCTGGACAAAGAAGAACGAAATCAGAGGTCTCACCCTACCCGACTCTGAAACTTACTACAAAGCTGCAGTAATTGAAAAAAAAATAAAAAAATAAAAGTATGTCCCTGGCATCAGGGCAGGATATGAACCAATGGGATATGACAGAGAGCTGAGAAGTAAACCTTCACACCTGTGGCGCTGTGGACCCCATGTCTGTGCCAAAACCCATATGCCGAAGCCCTAATCCCAAGGTCGTTGTCTTTGGAGGTGGGTCCTTCAGGCGGTAACTAGCTGGGGTTAGTGCCCTTACAAGAGTGGACATGGGAGAGATGACTTTTCTCTGTGCCATGTGAGGGTACAGCCAGGCGGCCTCCCGCTGCCGACCAGAAGGAGCGCCCCCACGGAGAACACAGCCGTGCGGCACCCTGGCCTCGGAAGCCCGGCCTGAGAGCCGTGAGGAACAGCCGTTTCCTATCGAAGACCCCCAGGCTGTGGTGTTCTGCTATGGCAGCCCGAGCCGACTAGGACATACGGTCAGTCGATTTTGGACAAGGGTGCCAAGACCATTCGGTGGGGGACGGGCAGCTTTTGTGTTCATACCGGGGAGCTCTCCGACGTGTGGGAGGGCTTGGGGGAGATCCGAGGAAGCCGCCTACAAGGTGGGGGGCAGGCGGGGCACAACTGCCGGGAGCAGGTGCAGCCTGGCCCCCAACGGGGGAAGGAAGGGCAGGTTCCCGCCTCTTAGGACACCGGCCGCGGGGGCAGCCTGGGCAGGAGCAGGAGCAGGATGAGTGGTGAGGCCGAGGCCGGAAGGGTGGGCTCGGTACGCACTGTGGGGGACACATGGCGTGAGAGGGGAGCGTGCGGGTTTCATTCTGGGGGTCGGAGGAGCCGCCGAAGGGATCTGAGCAAAGGAGCCACGCGCTCAGCTGCGCTGTGCGAGAACTGACCAGGCAGAAGCCCGTAGACCGAGGGGGCGAGGCCGCCACGTCCAGCTACCGTCCCAGGTCCCCGGGGTCCACCGTGGACCAGGCAGGCCACCTGCCGCCCAGCTGGGCACAGCAGAAACGGGCGGAGAGTGCCGGGCACAGGGACGGCGGGCAGGGATTTTAATCGGGTTTTTTTAATGTGAGTTCACGAGGAGCTGAGGATGCTCCTCGAAGAAGCATCTCATGCAGAAGAGCTGCCTCGGGGGCGTCACCGGGCTGGGCTTTGGGCACGTTGCGTTCCAGCCGCCAGCATGCCCTGCACCGTTGAGAGAGAACAGTGAACCTCTGCAACAAAGCTGACCAGCTGGGGTCCTCGGCCGTGGAGCTTACCCGCCCTCAGGGGTCCTCGGTTTCCTCGCCTGTAACATGGGCAGGGGGACGAGGGTGGGACGTTCGTCCTCGCGCTCGCGAGAAGCCGATGACCGTGCGTTGAGTGCTCAGCACAAAGCCTGACCCGGTAGTGGGGACCGAGCCTTACGACAAAGAAGCTGAGGAGGAGTGGAGACTGCAAACCGGGAGCTCAGAGAAGTTTCTGGAGGGACTAAGATTGTTGGGTGAGTGTCAGATAAAGCACTTGCTTTGTGTTTAGAGGTCAAGTTTATATGTGTGTGTGTGTGTGTGTGTGTGTACATATACACATACACATACACATATTCTTGAAAATATGCAAGTACAAGACCTACTGAGTAAAACCAGGACCCTATTTTCTGTCTCATACCCACATTCTTGGAGAGGGCAGAATCTCCAGCACCATTGAAATGGCTGCCACGTCTCTCTGTGTGAGGCCACAGTGAGACAAGTTCATGTCCAGGGCTCTGCCAGGCTTGGCTGCAATGACCCATGGCCAGTGGCTGAACCCAGCATGGACAGCTACTGATAAGGATGAACCAAAGGCCTCCCCTGGATGCCTGGGTGATTAGCAGTACCCTACCCCCTCGCCGCCCTGCCCCTGCTCCCAGACTGTAAATCAACCTTGTCAAGAAGGAGAGAAGAAAAAGGGAAGCCTTGGACTACTTACCCAAAGGGACACATGGGTGGGTGGGGGACGGCGAGGGTTCTGGACTGGGCTTATCTCTGTTTACAAAATCGGATTTTCTGCTCTTGGGTAGAGTCTGGGCCGGAGAGCAAAATTTAGTTCAGCGACAGAGAAATACAGGTGCGTTTTCGTACCGCCGAGGTGGTGACTATGAAGGACATACCCGCGAAGTTGGCGGCTTGTG
Organism: Rousettus aegyptiacus; assembly: GCF_014176215.1. Lineage (NCBI taxonomy): Eukaryota > Metazoa > Chordata > Mammalia > Chiroptera > Pteropodidae > Rousettus > Rousettus aegyptiacus. The sequence continues at coordinate 6,164,026 of NW_023416289.1, read as the reverse complement.
GCGAGGAGGGGAGAGGGGCACCCTGCTTTCCGATTTTGGTCCACGGGCAGGTGTGAAACACTCCCCGTGAACCTGGCGCCTCAGCAATCGGAGCGGGGAGGACGGGGATGCCGGGGGCTCGGGGTGCGGGCGAGTTTAAGCGCTGTCCAGGAGAGGCGCTCAGGAGCCCTGCCCGCAGGGGGCGGAGGAAGAGTCTGACCCCGGGGCGGCTGAGGGACATTCCCTGGAAGAGGCGCCGTTGGTACTGGGACTGTAAACACAGGCTGCAGAGAAAACTCCAACACGTTGTTGGGTTTTATTTTTCCCTCGAAACGTTGGGGACGGCGGGTATCGCGATTCAAAGGTAAAACTTTGCGTTGAATGCCAAGTCTTGGTGCTCAGTCATCAAGGGCAGGACGGCCTAGCAGGACCACCCTCCAGCACAGGTCCGACGACTGTGGTGCGGTGTTTGAGACCACGGGCTCCCCCAGCGGAAAAGCCCGGGTTCGAGTTCCGCCTCTGCTGTGTGACGTCAGGCAAATCGCTTAGACTCTCCGAGCCTTGTGGGTCCATCTATCGAAAGGAGACGATGATCCCTAAGCTGTCAGACTCCTCTGGGCATAAACGAGCATCGTCTACAGGTGGAGCACCCAGGCCGATGGCGGCGCTCGCGGGACGTCCTCGGCGCAGAGGTCAGCGCTCTCGCGGCCGCCGGCGGGTGCCCCGGCTGGGGTCCCAGGGCTGCAAATGCGTCTGCCGCCTCTCATGGGCACCCTTCGCCCCTAGAGACCTGCCCCTGTGGCGGTGATGAAAAATGACATTCGTGACTCTCCAGACACTACCTGCTGTCAGCCTGCCACTAACTCCAGCACAGGACCGGCCAGGTCAGGGCTCTGGGCAGGAGAGTCACGCTCCAGGTGGGGGCAGGGAGGACTCCGTCCTCGTTTCGGCTCTGAGCAGGGCTGACGATGTCCCCGTCATCGAGGGGGCTTCAAGGTCCCTCCTCCACTGGGGGAGGCGGCATGGGGAACGGAGCAGCATTTGCAAAGCCCGAAACGGGCAGGCGCCTGGCGTGATGGAGGAGCAGGAAGGCGGCCAGCGCGGCCAGTGGAAGGGCGGCGGACGAAGTGAGTGCCGGCAGACTAGCCGAGCGCCGGGGACCCGTCCAGGCCCGCACTGACCCACGCGGGCCTCGCGTAAGCCCGCGTGGCCAGCGCGAGCATCCTCCTCCCAGTCACAGGCTGTGCCTGGAGGAGGTTTCGGTGACCTGCCCAACGTCACGCTTCCAGGCAGTGGCAAAGCCGGGCTTCACAGCCTGGTGTCCACAGGCCAGCCCTGCCGGCCTCCCTGCCCTACCGTCCCAGGTGTGGGACATTTATCGGAGGCATCGGGTCAACACTAAGCAATGGGTACTAAGTAGAAACATATAACACCATCTGAACCTTGAGACAAGATCCCCCTGGCAGCCAAGAGTGAAATGGGAAAGCCGCCCGCTGCAGAAGCCCGGAGGTGCTGGGACGGGAGCTGGCGTCATGGGGGGCGGGGCGAAGTGGCCCGAGGTAGAGATGCTAGATTTAGGGTCCCCACCTGGGCACTTACCCTAATCTCAGTCCTGGAATTAAAGAAGCAGCTCCGAGCGGCTTGGCGCCGGGCAGGGAAGGGAGCTGTCAACTCGCAGAAGGCCGCGGCAGCCCCTCCAGGGACCCCGCTGTCATTCCCCACTGCCTTCCCTGTCAGGGTGAGGGGCTCAGAGCCCCACCCCCCCTGCAGCTGGGGGCGTGCAGGGGTAGATCCCAGGGGACCAGCATTCAGATGCGTTCAGAAAGAACCAGGCAAACAGGGAGACAGCCCTCCCTGGGGGCAGGAAGCCCTCCCCAGACGCTAAGGCCCTGCGCAGTTCGCCCCCTCCTGCCCCTGAGGCTGAGGCGTTCCCCGAGATGATCACCGGGAAGGCCAGGAGCTGTGTTCAGACACAGATGTCACCCCCATGGCCACCTGCCGGGCCTGGGTGAAGGGAATCAAAGTCTGAAAGGCTGACATCAAGTCAGGGGCTTTGCCCACTGTCGGGGGGGCTGCTCTGAACCGAACCCTCACCTGCAGGTAGTGTCTCCTCCAGCATCCACACCGCCTGGGCGCCCTGCAGTTAGGGAGGGTCCGCCTTCCCACACCAGAGCCCTGCCCCTCTGGAGCACGAGCCTCGAGTGTCAGCCTGCAAGCTCCCGTCCGGGCCGGGCCGGGCCCCACTCAGCACCAAAGAGGCTGCGCTGGGTTCCCACTGCATCCCCCCCAGTTTAAGAACTGGGCCGAGGGGGCCCCACACCTGAGGCAGAAAAGGCGAGATTCCGGACTGCCGCCCTCACCTTGAGGTCTCTGCCATTTGCATTCTCCGTCACCCTGTTTCCTGCAGCCACCGAGAGTTAATCTCCACAGCCGAGATTAGTTTATTCGATTAACTCTGCTCCCTGTAGACTCTCGGGGAGCTCTGTGCCTTGCGTCCGCAGCAAGACTTACCAGCCTCTTACCAGCCCGAAGAAGATTCGATAGAATAATCTCCCCCTCTCTTCTTTTCATATGATTGGAAAATAAATTGAAAATGAATTTCAGTCGTCGCTTGTGTTTTAAATAAGAGATAAAGGGCAGCCCCCCGTGCCAGCTGGTTCGGCGGGTGGGGGGGAGGAAGGGGGCTTCCGCAGCAAACCACACAAACACCCTCTGTGGGAAGAGGCTCTTGAGCAAATGTGTCAGCTTAAGGACCATGTTTGTGGAATCGGGCTGTTACATTGTGACATCTTTACCTGATGATGACGACGCTGATGATTTTCTGAAGAACTACAGCCCAGCCATCAGCACTTAAAGTTATACAAAATAAAAGCGTTCCCCTCCACCGTCCTGTTTCGAAATGTCCCTTAAGCCGCCGGTTCTCCGACTCGGTTGCATGTCGAACCAGCTGCAGAGTTTTCAAAAGCTCAAATGTGCCCTCAGGAATTCCGATTTCATGCAGCAGGGGCGTGTGGCCTGGGCACGAAGATACATTTTCAAGCGTTATTGTTACTATTATTATTATTAATGTAAACATTTGAGTTTGTAAAGCTGCTTTTCAGAGTTGATGTCCATGTGTAGCCAAGTTTGAGAACTTTGGTCGCTCTGTTCCCTACCGCCAGCAATATCGGGAAGATACGCAGGCGTCACAGTCTCACGAACTGCCTGGGTGAGCAGGGTGCGTCGCCTCTTAAGCATAAGGCCGGGACTGTGAAGTCAACACGGTTGTCCCCCCTACCTGCTTTTTTTCTAGTGGTGTAGGTGCCTGCCAGCAGTCAGTGCCTCGGCGAGGGCGCCCCGGGCAGACAGTGACCCCGAATGTTTGTCACGCAACGTTCATAGATGTATTTAGACAGGGCCCGTGTTCAGCATTTGTCATCACTGTCACTGGAAATGATCTCCCGGGTCATGCAAATGACTTTGGAGCGCGGCCCTGAAGCCTCGCCTTGCTCATTTGCTTATTCAGGTTCAAGGTGTGATGTCAAACACTGCTCGGTTAGCGATCGCTCTTCACATCGCACATCGCGTTTGCTCGGGTCGATCGCGGCGACGCTGTGAAAAGGAACCGCATCTCGACGGTGGCCCAGATAGAAGGTTGGCGAGCTACTGAGAGCCTTGGTGTTGACAAGAGAGATGGGGCCGGGGAGAGATGTGCAAATGTCACCTTTCCTGACAGCACCCTTTTGGAGCTCAGCAAGTCGTCACTGCATAGTAATCACAGGAGAATTCCCGGTACCACTCTCTCTCTTTCTCCTATAGGTTGACGCGCCCCTCCACACACGTTATTTTAAAATGCACTGAGATCTAATTAAAGGGGACTGCAACACTTCTTTTAATTACTCGTTACAACTCCGGCACACAGAGACGCTTCCTAAAGTCATAGTAATTGTCAGGTGATGAGTCCTCACCTCCTGCTGCGTCCTTCTAAGTCCAGGCATATGCCAACTCACCCCCTAATCATATTAGCCCAAAACGACTTTGGGTTGCGGGAAGCATAAGGGTCAAACTCAGATATCCTCAAAGAAGACTCCTATTTTAAAATTAGGTTATTAAAACACTTGGACAGGAAGACACGCCTGGGTAAATGTCGGATCAATAGCTGGGCAGCAGTGCTATTTTTGAAAGATTGAGTACATTCACTTTTATTAAATGTGATCGCGCACCACCGGTTTATTGTTTGGCTACGAACCTTCAGCTAAGTCACAGAACAGCCAAAATTAGGATGGTGGACTTCTTTTAGAAAATAATAATAACAAAGAATTTAAAATACAATCAAGGTCGTGTGATTCCTGTCCCACCCGAAGAAACAAAAATTTCCCAAACCGGATATTCTCAATTTTTTGATTAACAGAAACCACCACCAGAAGATTTCAGATTGGTCGAGGTTATTCTTCTTCCAGAGGTCCTTGATTTTAGAGACGTTTGGTATTTGCAGGCGCTGCTTGGTCGGGACCTCCGAAGGCCCCCCCCCCCCCCCATTTACGTTTCCACTCTTGGAATTCTGAACGCCCCTGTCTTCTCTTTCGGAATGTTTTCTAGTGCGCCTAACGTCATCCATGTGGAATCCGTGCTATTTCACTTTAGGAATGTGGGGTTCCTTTGTCGCGATGGTTTGAAACAGTCCCCAACTCTGCACACGTCCGGTGTTTCACAAAGGAGTCCAGCCCGACACGAATCACAATGTAAGGACACAGGAGTCACACTTTACAAATCGTAACAGGCGTTTACCAGCAGAGCTTTGCTATGGAATACGGAGGCTACCAGGACACAGGGCTGCATGATTTTCTTTACTGCAGTCTTCGATTACCGCTTTTCCTGACATTCTCCCCCATGGAAGGGCTCGATGCTGGATCTTTGGCCTGGATGATTTGAATTCCTCATTTACGATCTCTCCCAATGGGTGATGCCCCCCATTTAGGTTACTTGACACAGAGCAGCACAACTCAATAATTGTTCCTGGGACTTACCAATTGGGCCATAAGTTTTCCATCCACTGTGCTAAGAGTGGAAAAAATAATCACTTGTGGGCTAACAGCCCTTCAATAGAACACCATGGGGTCCCCCAGATCGTGCCTTCAGATAAGGCTCCCAGGAACTCAGCCTCTCAGTCTGACGAGCCCCACTGATCCCCAGTAGCTGCCACGCTGAGCTCCACCCTCCCGCAGGGCACCACAGCCAGGCCCTAGGGAGGCCCCACCCCCACCCCCTTTCTTCTGACAAAGTGCAGAATATCAATAGCATTTTAGGCTTAGAAAGTTCAAGGGTCAATCTTCAAGATGCTTAAGGCAGGGGCACTCCCCAGAGACTGGAGGCCAAACCCAGCCCTCAGTAGGCAGGCCGGTGTCCTTGCGGCTTTGCTGACAGCGAAGGCATTTCCAAGTAAATAGAGGCATCCCCTTATGAAAGCATCGCTGTTGCTCGTGCTAATTAAGCAAACCAATTATGGTAATTAACTGGCACAAATGTTTCAATGGCTGTGAATCTGGGTGAAGAGGGTCACCTGCCTGCTTCCACACGATTATCCTGGTAAAAATGGATTTCCAAACAAAATCATACCAAATTTTTTTGATGACTTTCAAAGTGTATATATTGAAGTCCTTGCAATCATCTGCCAATCTTCATCATCGTTGGGCTCCTAAAGACAAGAAATAGAAAAGAGAGAGAGAGGGAAAGAGAAAGAGAGAGGAAAGGAAGAAAGAAAGAAAGAAAGAAAGAAAGAAAGAAAGAAAGAAAGAAAGAAAGAGAGAGACCATAAGCCCAGTTTTTATAAACCCGCTGCACTTACTGTCCTGTCACTTGGCTATAATAATTTAGAGAAATTCAGCTTCAGTGAAGGTCACCTTGACTTTAGGAAGGAAACAAGGCCTGAATGATATGCTAATTAGGACGCATCTCCCTGAAAACTGTGTAAAGGACTGAAAACATATTTTTAAAGCGGGCCTGTGGTCAAAATAGTTTTGCACCAAGTTTTCACTTCTTGTTTTCTATCTAAAGAGAGTTGGTTGGTCAACTCCATCCCTTGTTGTTGAAATTCAATCAAGGGCATTAAAGTGTAAACCAGTTGGAAAAACAAAGAGCTTTAGGGAAATTAGTTGCTTCAACAACAACAAACAAGCCCTCCATAATCTTCTTAGAGAAATTAATGAAGGGAAAACCCCCTCCACTGGGGAGCAGAGTGACCCTGGGCGCTCAAAGCACAGGCCTCGGAGGTTCAGAGAGAAGGTGCGAATGAAGAAAGCGGGATTAAATCGGACTTCAATGAAAACGCAAAGAAATTTGGGGGATCTGAGAGCACAGCACCCATTTTCAGAAGGAAGAGTATTTTGGAAGGCCAGTGGGTCCTAATCCTTTATGCAAATCTTCCCGCATTGAAGTTTGCTTAAGTGTTTCATTTCTTTGCATACAATTAACAAGTGAAGCTCTGAAATGCTAAACCACTTCAAAGAGGCTCTTGTCTAGAAGCATCTAGAATTATCAAGCGTGCTGCATTTAATAACCTTCCAAAGTTTTCTGATACTTTAAAATGAAAACTCGTTTTTTTTTTCCAGAGAGTCTTGAGGGCCTTGCAAACACTCAAAACACCAAAGAATAAAAGAAAAAAAAAAGAAAGAAAGAAAAGAAAAAAAAAAACCACCACCACCAAACAAAACAAATAAACAAAATATCCTCCTTCTTCATTAACAGGCCAGATTTTATCTTCTTTTAGTGTTGGTTTTCAGGTTGATAAGTAAATCTCCTATTTTTTCTTCTAATTTGATCATGTTTCCTCACTTCTTTTTAATTTAACATGCAAATTATCATCCTGAACGATGAGCAGTGTTTTATTAGGAATAGCTTCAAATTCACAGGAAAATCACAAAAGTTAAAAATAGTATAAAGAATACCTTTTCCCCTTTACCTAGATCCAACTATTACTAACATTTTGGTATCTCTCCCTGCCTCCCCACACACACTAAATTTGCTTTTTTAACCACCTCGAGGGGCACTTAGGTACCTCAAGTAACATACCCGCATGTTTCCATGGGCATTTCCTAAGAACAGAGATATTCTATTACGTAGCCACAATATAGTTATCAACTTTAGTAACATTGATACACTAACTTTTATCTAATTTATTATTCGTGTTTCAGTTTCGTCAGCTGACCCAGGAAGCTTCTTTTTACCCTTTTACCTCCTCTTCAGCGTAAGACCAGGGGTAGAATCAGGATTGCATTTGGTCATCACGACTTTCTTTTTTAGGTTTGAATATTTTTAAAGTTACATAAATAATAAGCATTTTGGGGTGTTTTTAGTAAAAAAAAAAGATTATATTCAATAAATTACTATATACTATTTAATTTAGAAACCTAGAGTTTAAGTTTGCGCCAACATTTGTAATTGACATATGTGGAAGCCAAGAATTGGGGGGTGGGGGGTGCCGGTAAAAACGACAGCAACAGTGATAACAGTCGGCCTGCGCCGATCAACCGCTAGGTGCCTGGCACTCCACGCCCGGAATTTGCTGCGCATCCCCAGGCAGGTCATTGAACTTCTCTGTGCCTTTCCTTCCCCCGCCGCTCCAGAAACAGATGGAGCGGAGGAGGTTTTTTAAAGTATGAAATGCCTTGATTTAAATGTGAAATGGTTATTGTAATCTCTCTCCCAGTTAACGTGAAGCTACCACAGAACGGGCTTCGGGGGGCTTCGGAAGTCATAGCCAGCGACGGCGGTGGGGGCGGTGGAGGTGGCGGTATGGGAACGGAACTCGGATCCTGGCTGCCTGGAATTTCTCACGGGGCCACCTAAGCGCCGTGGAGGGGAGGGGTGATGGGAGAGGAGCAGCAGTGGCCAGGAGACCGGCCCACGGGCCCCGTGAGTCCGAGCGAGGACTTCGGCTTTCACTGAGGGGTGTGAGACGCCATCGCAGGCAGGGGAATCATTTCAAAGGTCACAATGTGGCACCAGGAAGCTATTCGTAGGACGTGACGACGACTCCGGGCGGCGATGGTGGCCTGGGCCGGTGTGTTTCACAGGTAGAACGTCCATGATTTGCTGATGGGAGGGATGTGGGGGTGTGAGCCAGCGAGAGGAGGCAAAGTCGGCTCCGGACTGTGAGGGCTGAGCACCTGGGACGACAGACTTGTCCTCGACAGAGATGGGGACGGTGCCCGCTGGTTTTGGCGAGCGTGGACATCGGAATTTCTTCTGCGAACACGACGAAACTCCCGTTAGGCATCAAGCGGCCGCAGAGGCGAATCGGCCCCGCAGACCGCGACATTCGAGCGCTGTAGAGATGGGTGTTCAGTGCGCCGCCTTCGCCCGCCTCGCCCCCTGAAAAGCAAAGCTCTCGCTAGGCATCGTCGCGTCTTGCTGAACGTGGGGGGTCACGGGGGAGTCACGTCAACGAGACGTCATAATTTGTGACGGGTCAGCGTTGGGGTTCATGCACATGCGAGTCCTCTCCCTTTGACACGTAGAGAGGAATCAGACTGTGTGGAATTTTCTCTGCACGAGCTTCTACGGGGTGACGAGTCGAGCGGGAGGTGTGAAGGGTAAGGGTGCCGTGGGATGACCCCCTCGTCACTGAGGGCGTGAGTGGCAATTCCTTCGCAGCAGGAGAGTGGGCGGGTGTGCTGTCCACGGCACCTGTTTCGGAAAGGCCATGTTTTGGGGTGCGTGGATCAGCTGCAGGATTCAGGTGTGGGCCGTGCGGAAAGCAGACAGGGTGGGGGTCGTCCTGGACTTTGCTGGTTGCCCTCGCGCAGTTTACTGTTCTGGCGTTTCCCACCTCTCCTGCCCCCAGCCCTTCCCCTGCTCCCCCAATCTGTCCCGATGCCAGGAACCACGGCCACGTCCGTTTGTGCTCGGAGGCCCCTGTGCCGGGGTGGGGGTGCTCTCCAGTTCCGATCTCACCCCGTCCTTTCTTCCAGGCGGCGGTAAAGGGGAGGCGTCTCTGGGCCCAGAAGACCCAGGCGGGAGCCGTTCACTCCTCGGCCGTATGGCACCAGGCAAATCGTCGAACCTCTCTGAGGCTCAGTCTCCTCACCAGTACGGTGGAGATGGCGGTGGTCATGCCCGTCGAGCGGCACCGAGGCGCACGGAGGGCGGACCGGGGTACAGCCCGCGTGTTCTCCCCTAGGCGTCTCCGGCGGGCTGCTCGGCCTGACCCATTCACGCAGGTCCGGGTAGAAGTGGTGCGTGCTTGATAGATCCTCACCAGTGTTCCTGAGCGCCGTTCTCAAGGCAGCCGTGGTCCTCAGTGGTGATCATGGCGCCGGATTGGCTGTCAATGGCCCAGAAAGTTCCTTCTCTGGATTCAAACGAAGTAACCAAAAAGGGGCGGCCCCGCGCATCAGAGCACCCCACCGAGCCCCGTCCCCCCCTCCCACCGAGCCCTTGGGAGGGCTGGGGAGGATGGATATTCCCGCCGAAACGCCACGTGTCGGCAGCGGCCGGCGGTATTCCTGAAACCCACGAGGAAGGGAAACGAATTTGCACAGCTCCGGCAAATGGCTCGAGGCCCCCCGGACGCGCCCGGACGGGCGGCCGAGCGGGCCGGGCAGAAGCCGCGCCGTGTGGGCCGCCCGGAACCATCCAGAGAACACAGCCCGCTGTCCGTGGCTCCCCCCCGGCCCTGCTTGTCACCCCCGATCACACTCGCTCTAATCCGCGTTTTAATTTCCTCGGCCGGGGCGACGCCTGAGCTGCCGGGGCGGTCCTTCGGGCCCCCTCATTCCTGCCGCCGATGACAAGGCGCATGCAGAAGGTGCAGTTATTCACCCAGCGAGGTGACAGGGGCCTCCGCCTGGGCGTGGGTTTCCAGAGCCCCACATTGTCACGTCTGTGGCCGAAGCACTTCGCAGTTTGCGGACAACTCTATGGAGACCGTTCTCTCTCTCTCTCTCTCTCTCTCTCTCTCTCTCTCTCTCTCTCTCTCTATCTCAAAGAGTATTTTGACCGTGGCAAGTGATGAGCCTTCCAATGGTGGCCGCGCGCTCGCCGTCGATTCTGAAGGTCCGCGCTGAGAAAGACGCCGCGCGCCCCTCTCCGGCCGGGTTATCGGGTTCCTGCTGGAGTCAGAGTTTCTCCTCGCCCTCCTCCTGCTCCGTGGCCTCCCGCACCCCGGTCCTGCCTGTCTGGCCTCAGACAAAGGGAAACGTGTCGAGCCCGGCCCGTGACGTGGGGCTCCCGGGCCCCTGATGTGTGTGTCATTGGCTACGGACGAGCTGTGGCCACGATGCCTTTCGTTTTCTTATGGCCTAAAATGATTTTCTTTCTGCGAGGGCCGTTTTGTGGGAGAGAGGGAGAGAGAGAGAGAGAGAGAGAGAGAGAGAGAGAGAGAGAGAGAGAGAGAGTTTTCTGGGTGTCATTTGCAATTTAAAGCTGATCTAGGGAGTGCGGGAACAATGACGTTCCTGTAAAGTGTCCCAGCCTGGGGGGGGGGGGGGATGCTCGCCCCCTGAGGGGGATGTTGAGCTATTTAGCTCTTTGTGCCTCCATAATATCGACTTAACGCAGTTCAATGGCAGCGGATTGTTCGCCGCACTGAGGCTTCTGTTGAGTTCTTCCCTGAGCCCTGCCGCTCTCCTCCAGCTGTTGAGAGCCAACGCTTTCAGCCCCGCCTGGAGTAGAACCTTCTGGAAAACACCCCTGGAAACGGAGTCTTTTCCAGCCTCACAAAGACTTACACACTTTCTTGCAGACCTCGGAGCTGTTTTCACATCGCAACAGGCCCCAAAGCTTTGAATTGGGGGGGGGGACCCCCCCTTTCACGTTCTCTCAAATATATAAAATGCTTCCACATCTCACATTTAATATAATCTTCACCCCGAAACTATTTTCTGAAAGCATTTTTTTAGGATCGTTCAATCATTTTCGGTTCTGCCTTTGTGAGACTGAGCGACCCACTTCAGTCTGTTTTTCTTCGTGGTTTAGGTGCAATGAGATGAGTTAAATTTGGGGCGTGTCTGCAGGATCCCTCCTCATTCGATATTTAATTAAACCGTTCCTTATTTTTTTCACCTGGCAGTTTTTTTGTTTCACATTTCGAAGCCAACGCTTTCACTTTATTTTCAGACAAGAAACCGTCCCGTGGGCCCCTCAAAAAGTGGGCCCTGGACCAGCGGGTAAAAATGGCCCCTACCTGCGAAGTTTGCCCGAGACTGACTCGAGGTTCCTTTCAGCCTGAGCCGAGTCAGCTGGCGAGCCCCATGGTAGCCTTTAAATCTTAGACCTCTGAGCCGACCTTGTAGGATTTTTCTAGAGCAAACAGAAGCCCGGCGGCTGGATTCCCATGTTCAGAGGCTAGCACCGTACCTGTCACACACAGGGGTGCCCCAGGACTCCCAGCCCAGGGTCATTTATCAGCGAGGTTTCGAGACAGCCATCGGGATCTAGTCTTTTCCTCCTTCCTTGAATGCTAATTCCCTCTCAGGGCCACTCTGCCCCAGCAAAGGCGGTGGCGGGGTCGGGGTGGGGGTGCAGGTGGGGGTCCCCCGCTTGCCTGTGGCAGCCCCGGACGGTGTGGCCTCCAGGAGTCGACTCCTTCCAGAATGGGCTACGTGTGAGCGGGAGGCGGGGGTCGAGGGGAGGGGGCCGCACCAGGATTTCACACAGTTGGCTTGAAGAGGCAAGCACTAAGCTGCCTTTTCAACGGCGGTAAACCCCGTCCATCTGGCCCGCCTAAAGCCCGGCTGGCTTGTCCCCCTCGCCCAGGGCTGATTGGACCTCCTGAAGCAGAAGTAACGCCGTCAATGGCGTGAACCCCAGCCACTTGAGGGTTTACATTTCATTTCATGCTTGACTTAATCAAAACCCGGGAAATGAAATGTACACCTTTTTGATGTTCTTTTCCCTGCTGTTTAAAGAGAAGAATCTTAACCCATTTGATCTTCACATGCACCCAGTAAATGACCAAATATGCCAAGCCGTCAAAAGCAGAAGGCGGCCAGTTGCCAGGCGGTGTTGGGTCACTGGGAAGGCGCTGAATGCAGACGGACGGACGTTTGGAGCTCAGGGGTTTCGCGGCAAATGCGTCATGTCCCCCAGCCAGGCCGCAGTTAGGAACTTTGTAAAGGAAAATGCATGTTAATGCGTGTTGGGGAAGGAAACACGTCCTTTGATGGAGCAAGGAGGAGTGTGGCTGATGCTTCCCCTGCTGGTCCTGTGCAGTCTCTCTCGGGTATCACCTCCTCCCTGAAACTTTGTTCGCCCTTTTCCCCCGCCCCCCGCCCCCACCCGGTACTGGTGGTCGTGGGGTCGGGGGAAGCTCTGGAGTCACTCTGTGTGTCCTTGGGCAAGTCAGTCTCTCCGGGGGCCTCAGTTAACTCATCTGTAAAACAGGGATGATTATGGTTGCTGTGAGGATTAAACGAGAGAATGTATATACAGTGCTTAGTGCCAGGCCTGGCACATAAGAAACGCAAGCCGTTACGACTATTATTACGATGCAGGCATCTCTTGCTTTTCGAAATGCCGCTTTTTGGTCTTGGCAAATGGCATAAGGACTTACAAATCAACGGTCACTGCTTCTTCGCTTTACACCATTTCGACTTATGAACGGTTTCATCGGAACACCCTGCTTTCAGGTAGCGGGGGAAACTATATTTATCACCAGCTGCCATGAACTAAATTGTACCCGCCCCAAAATTCTCATGTCACAGCTCAGTCCGCAATGTGATTGTATTTGGAGAAAGGAATTTCAGGAGATAATTAAGGTAACGGTGGAGGTACAAATCCTATAGGACTGGGGGCCTTAGAGGTGTCTCTTTTTCCACGCTCTTGCACCAAGAAAAGGCCAAGTGTGATCGCAGCGAGAAGGCAGCCACCTGCAAACCAGGATGAGAGTCCTCACCAGAAACCCAGTTGGTCAGCGACTTGATCCTGGACTTCCCAGCCTCCAGAGCTGTAAGAAAATTGTCGTTTAAGGACCCCATCTGGTATTTCGTGATGGCCCCTGGCTAATTCACCAACCTGTTAGAGTTTTCTTCTTAAAAAAAAAAAAAAAGATTTATGTCTCCATCTCAATGAAACTCTTACATTCTTTGGAGAGAAATCCCATGGCTTTGTGTCCTGGGGGCTTGGCACCGTGTCCGGTAGACAGCGGATGCTCAGTAAATACCTCTTAACTATACGACTGGGTGGACACAGTTTTATGTGGCAAAAGAACCCAGGCAGTTTCTTGTTCTGCTTTGGCTACTTCCGTGCTCTGTGAACTTGGACAAGTCGCTCACCCTCTCCGTACCTCAGTTTCCCCTTCTGTCACACCGCCGAGTTGGACCGGACGATTTTCTCAGGGACCAGAGACTGTGAGATTCAGCCTTTAATCAAAAACCGAGGCAGGGAGAGCAGGACGAGGGGGAGAGAAGAGGCTAGAATGACACGCTGTTCCCACCCCCACCGGGCAGCAGGAAAACGCTCCGTTGGATATGACGTCGAACTGGCAGGAAGGCGTTACGATGGGTTCGTTAGGCGGCTTGAGTTCAAAGTGGGGAGGGCACATGCTCAAGACTGTGCATGCACAGGCCTCATTCTGGGGGCGTCACAGCTCTGGGTCCTGTCCGTCCAGTGGGGCTGGGGAAGGGTTGCCTGTCCAGTGCTCAGGGAGGGCCAGGCGTGGCGTCCTGAGTGCGCAGCTGGCGAAAACACATACCCTTGTTCACTCAGTGGGGGTTTTCAATAGCCTCTCCTCTCCTCACATCTGAAGGGGGTGCTTGTTAAATTGGCAGGCCCCCCCCCCCCAACCCCCTGCCCAGCCCTCAGCCTCGCCTTCCTGCCTGGCTCAGGAAGGGGGTGCCCCAGTGCGGGGATTTCTACCAGGCTTCCCTGGAGACCCAGGAATGCTTCCCAGACATGCTCCTCCTCAGCCAGCCTTGCCCGCTGCCAGCCCACTCATGCATGACCCGGGACTAGTCCTGCAGACCCTCTGGGCCTCAGTGTCTTCACCTCTGAAAGTAGCATAAGGAGCATCTGCCTCTCGTAGGGCAGGGGTTCAACTGCTCGTGAGGGCTGCTTCTCTGTGAAAGCACATCTTTTGAGCCCTGAACTGGAAGTTTAACTAAAGCCCTTCCAGGCACCCGAAAGAGCAATGGACCACTTCGCGGCCATCCAACGAAGACTTCTGTGGTGCAAGGTTAGGTTAAAGCAAGAACTTGCAAAACAGTGTGCAGAATGTGGTTAAACAACAGAAATTAATTCTGTAATGGGTGTGTTGTGTGCGTGTGTGTGCACGCATGTGTGTTCACATCTGTAACGTGTATAAGAGCATGTGGGCTCTGGGAAGTGACCGAGTTCTGAACCGGACTCTCCCTTCGTGTAGCTACGCGGCTTGGACAAGTTACTGAACTTCGCTCCTGCCTCAGTTTCCTCGCGTGTGAGATCGGGATGATACTGATCGATGCCTACTAGCCTCAGATAGTTATAAAGATGAAATGAGTCAATGCAGAGTAAGGTTCTTATTAGCACAGGCTCGTGATAGAAATCTAGGAAACTCTAAGCTGTTATTAGTTCTGTAGAAGTATGAATAATAATAATAATAATAATAATAATAATAATAATAATAATAAAAGGCAGGCTAGGCACCCAAATGATAATCCTAACCACCAATCATTTCTGTATCCCATGACTGCAAGGAAAACAAAAAAAGAGGTAGGATTTAATTTCTTAAAGGAAGAAAAAAGGATGCAAAGACAGGACAGAGCTTATATCCCCTGAGCACAGGGAAGATGTTCAGCATCTGCCCGGTGGAAAAACGAGCCGCCAGTCCGCACGGCGGGAGCTCGCCTCGGAAACAGCGCCAAAACGTGGGTGTGCCCCGCGAGCGCGGATCACACCCGCACGCACGTGCGGCCCCCGGGCACCCTGGGCCCTGAATCCACACTCGGCCGCCCCGAGAGTCCGCGTCTCCCTCAGTTCTGCAGCCCCCGGGCCACGCCCGCCTCACCCCTGCCCTGCGCCTGCTCAGGAGGGCGAGGCCCTGTAAACCTCCATTTCCATGTTATTTTAATCGTTTTGACTGTTATCCATGTTTCCCATTTGTTTCTGTTTTATTTCGCGTTGATTTTCTTTCTGTTTAGAGAAACAGTCTATATTCTGGTATTTCTTCAACAGGGTGGCCTATTATTGATAGAGTCGTAATGCCATAACATTAATAATTACCACTAGTATTTATCTGTTGGGACCCTGGGCGTGGAGTTGCCTGCCCCTGTCCCGCCCCTAAACCCAACATCCGCTCTGCGAAAGGTCGCTTGCGGCCAGCCCTTACTGAGCGCGTCCTGTGCGCAGGGCCCCACGCTGTCACACCCGTTTACGGCCCCCGGCCTTCTGTGCGGGGTCAGGTGCTGTCCCTATTTTAAAATGAGGGAACGTGAAGTTCAGAGACCTCAAGACACTTGCTCGGGGTTGCACAGCTCCTTAGAGACAGAGGGGGGATTCGAGCCCTTGGAGTGGATACTCTCGCTGTAGGATCTGTGGGGTACCCCGCACTGCTCTGCTCAGCCCAGATTCGTCTATACAATTGCATCTTCTACTATCCTGCTTTGGGGGGGGGGGTTGCGTCCCCCTGACACTTCTTTTTTTTATTTTTTAATGCTGCAGCAACAGGTTCAACCCGAGGTGCCAAACAACCCAAATACCCCACCAAGAACATCCAGGTCTCTGCCCCACCCCTGGGCAGCACCAAAGGGTTGTTTTTTTTTTTTTTTTCCCCTCCCTTTTGTTAAGAGGCCTCATCTCTGACTTGATGAAAACATTCGTAATAGATAATCAAATGCTGATATGTCGCAAGGGACAATGCCTTATTTGTTAAAATATAAATGAACATGAACACGGGTCCTCGGTGCCAGAAAGGCAAAAGGGTTCGACTGCCTTTTCAGTACCACAGGCTGGGCCCCTGGAAAGAAAGCCAGGAGCCCCTAAAGGGTCTCGTCTAGGACGGTGATCGACGACAGCTCTTGTGTGACAAGATACATAGTTTCTTTTCAGCCACAGGCAGATTATCGGTTACTATAGTTTCCCTAATGCTCAAATACAGCTCAGGCCTAAGCTGAACAGAATAGGTTAAAAGGTGCCGAAGTCTGGCCCGGGGAAGCCACATGTTGAGAATCAGACACCAAACAAAGCGAAAAGCACATCTCCTTGGTCTTTGATGTCTTTTCTGAGGGATGTAGAGTGAGAAGAACAACCGGTGCTCAGGCCAGGGGCTCGATGGGCCCCTGCGACAATGGCCGGCCGGCCGAGTGGGAGCCGAACACAAAGCTCAGACAATGTCCCCGTCCCAGGCATCCCTGGGTGTGCCATTCCCTCACAAACGCCCCGCTGGAAACAGCGTTTCAGGCCCCAGTTGCTTAGAAAGTTCCTGCCGGCCTCCCCGCCCCAGCTAAAACTGCCAGCCTCCCCAGCCCCCGCCTTTTCGCAAGCCCCCCACCCCGCCGCCCCCCCAGAGAGGCGACTTTCTCAAAAAAATACCACTGCCCCAGCCGACAGAACACATCGCCCGCCTGAGCCCCATTTTTCCGCCTGTTTTGAATTTTCCTAGATCTGCATAAACATCCTTTCCCGACCTCTGAAGAGAGAGACGCTCTCTCCCCGCCAATAATTCATCTCGGCTCTAAAATATTGCCTTGCGTATCCCTCGGAGGTGACGGTGTGACGTTTTTCATAAACGGGATTAAATTAACCACTCTTGATGCCGGCAGTAGTGGGTTTCTCCTCCTCTGCCGGGATCTGTTTATTTCATTTTGCTTTTTATTTAAATTTAGGGAGCAAGATAAATGCGCCCGCGCGTTCGAAGACCCCCATCCATCAGCAGCTAGCGTCTGGGAAAGGCAGCGGGGGGGGGGGGGGGGGGAGGTGACGAGGGCGGAAGCCAGCCAGCGGCGGCCCCTGACGCTTTCTGGCAGTTGTTACAGTATTGTGCTTCTCGTTGTCATTAGTTCTTTATAATGTTTCATGAAAATTATCTAATTGTAACAACTGTATTCCTCGAGTGAACATATTCCTTGAATTGGAGCGCTCACAATGGCCATAGGATAACTGTCCTTGAATTTGGGCCCTTTGTGGGCCGTCAATAGGCTTACAATGTGCTGAATTAGCAGACATATTAATGGACAGATCCAACAGTAGCCATTCTTCAGCCTCAAATCTTCTTATGCAAATACCCCATGAATTCAGTTCAAAGCGCTGCCTTCAGAATGAGCCGAGCCTTCCTCTCAGGAGGGACCCCGGGAGAAAGTGACATGAGAAAAGTTTCGACACTTGTTTTTATAACTGGACATGATCTTGTTATCATAATCTGATACTGGTCACTTGCATGGCCGGCTTGTCGGATTTTAAACCCTTAACAGAGAGAGATAATCTGGGCCTTTGTGGGTCCGTGGACGGAGTCCGGCGTGCGGGACAGCCGGCAGCGAGTGCGCGCCATCGCAGACAAAACTTCTCACGACAAAAGCTTTTATCCTTAAGATAACCACCCGGCTGGTTTGCAGCGGTGCTGGGAAGGGTGGCAAAGGGCGAGTCAAGGTGACTCTGGAAGCAATGAAAATAACCATTTCTCGAGATGACGCCCTGTTGGGCCGAGTCGGCTCTCGGAAGCCCGCTAAGAACAAACAGGGGCTGGGTTTTCAAAGATCCCAGAGAGAACCGGGTTCGCGGAACCTCCGCCCCGCCCGGGCATGGCAGCATCGGGACAGCTGACGTTCCCGAGGCACCAGAACGTGCCGGACGGTCTTATTCTGCTCTTAGCTCTTTACAACTGGCCACTCGTTTCACCATCGCAAACACCCTACGAAGCAGCTACCACTGGTATTATCCCCATTTTGCAGATGAGAAAAATGAGGAAAGAGGTTAAGTGAGTTGCCTAGGCGCTGGAGAGGTTATTAAGCCCTCTGGAAGGGAAAGCATGCCACAGGGCCATCAGCTAATTCCCGTGGGAGATGAGAAGTCCCCCAGAAAGACTTTTTTTTTTTTGGCCAGAAGAATCTGTCCACCCTGTCCCCCCCACCCCACCCCCAGGTCCCTCCGAGCTGTGGGGCCTCCCCAGCATAAGGACACTTGGCCAGTCGGCACCCACAATGCTCTTTCCCCCTGAGCAAAGTTCTCTGATAAGCCTGTATTTATAAACATTTTAAAGAAGGATGTAGATATGACAGTAATGCGCCTCGCACTGTGGCACATTCAGGGGCCACACGGAAGGCAAAGCTACCGAGATGCGACGTTGCAAACCGGGAGTCGGTTGCGGTGTTTTAACGAGAAACACCGGCTTGTGCGGCGTCATCATTAGCGGCAGCGGCCGGCATTTCCCATTGGCGTCTCAGGCGCTCACTTACTTACTGACTTATTTCCCACACCTACAGCATGAAGAGAGTTGGCTCATCCTTTCCGTTTTATCGCTGAGGCCCAGAGAGGTTCAGTCCCTTGTCCGAGGTCAAGGAGCTGAGACTTGAACCCAAGAACTCTGGATTCAAGAGTCAGCCCTCGACCCATCCACCCCCACCCCCACCCCCGGCCAGTCAAGATGCCGCGGTCCCCCGGGGGGGCGGTGGCTGTGGTTCCTGGGTCGGTCCTGCCGGCGTATCCCGATTCACCAGAAGCACATTTTAGTCCAGGTCCATTCCTTACGCCGTTGTTCCTCGCCTCTCTCTCTAAGTGTGTTTGGTGCACAACAGCATCTCCCTGCATTCCCCACGTCGTGCTTGCGCATCCGTGCGTGGGCACGTTTGCGTGCGTGCGAGTGTGTGTGTGCTGTGTGCACGTGTCGCACGTGTGGTATAAAGGCCGGCAGCGGGGTGTGGGGGGAGCGGCAGAGAAGAAACAGGACGCCTTACGTCTGGGGAGACCGAAGAACACAGAGGCGGGAACTTGCCCGGGGCCCTGGACCTGGGCGGATCCCTCCAAGACACCCGCCGCGCGAAGGGCTTTCTACGGATAACCCACGAGCCGTAGGCAGGGCAATGCGAAGGAGAAGAAAATATCTCAATTGCGGAATAAAATAAATCAGCTGTTGTTGGGACATCGGATGGGCGTCCGGGAAAGTTAATGCTGGCTGGTGGCCTAGTTGCTCAGACCGCTGTAACCCAACACCACGGACCCGGCGGCTGAAGCCACCGATTCATTTTCTCCCAGTCTTGGAGGCTGGAAGTTCAAGACCAAGGTGCAGTCAGGGCGGTTTCCGGTGAGACCCGCTCCTCCTGGCTTTAGACAGCCGCCTCCTCACGGGGTCCCCCACGTGACCTTTCGTCTGTGCACACGCAGGGAGAGAGCCCGCTCTGACGTTCTTCCTCCTACAAGGACGCCGGTCAGATCAGTGCGCCACCCTATGACCCCAATTAACCATAATGACCCCCCGAAGGCCCCTCCTCCAAAGACAGTCCCGCTGGGGCGGGGGTTAGGACTTCAACACACGAGCTTGAGGGAGACGCAGTTCGGTCCCTAACTGATGGGAACTTTGGGCGCACTCCTTGGCGATGGCAGCGTCGGACGCTGAATGAATGATCCTAACCGAAGTGCTGCAGACGGGCAGAAGGGTTTCGTTTGGTCTGCATGGTGTTTTAAAAGTGGGGAGAGAAAGCTCATCAATATCTGCATTTTCAGCTTCTTTTGAGAACTTGGCAGCTCCGGAGACGCTCAGCCTGCAGCGACTGGCAGGGTGGCACTTCGCGTGGGCGCCAAGGTCACTTTCCCAAAGTCCTCACCCCGCCCTATTGTTCAGCCCCACGACTCTTTGGTCCAAACTTCGGGGGTCAGATGGCTCTCCAAGTTCAGAGCTGTTTAGATTTTGGAGAGGGAGTGCAGAGCCCAGACCCGATTGCCTTCTGCCCCCAGCATGCTCCGGGGCAGGCTCCTCCGTAACCGACCCGCCGATACCGCCGCAGCGAAATGCGTGGCCGTCCACACGAAGGCGGACAGGTGAAGACTGACGTGGCCCCTCATCTGCTCCAGCCGCGTGTCGCCGTCAAGCACCATGAGATCAGGGCGGTTTTATTTTGTTTCGTTTTGTTTTTGTTTTGCCCGGGAGTGATTCGCAGCAAACTCGCAAGGTCCAGAGCCTTCTGGCTTCGGGAATTTCGGGGAATGGCTGTGCCCCCCGTCTTCCCCCCAGCCCGCTCGTTTCGCCTGCGCTCCGACCCGGCCACGACTTCTGCTTTAGCAAGCGACGTGGAGCAGACCCTGTCTTTGTTTCTGAGCGCGAAGGCTTGGAGGAAGGGACGCGTCGGGTGTTAATTCAGGGGGACGTTTGTTGGAGAAAGTTCAATGAAGCCGACTTTCTTTAAGACGATTTTGGGAAAGGGAAGCACGTGGCAGCGGACCTTTCGGACCGCGGTGTGCGCGTCCCCCTCCCGTGGTCCTGCCTCTGCCTGCCGAAGCCCATCTCGACCTGCGGGTTATGGGATGGCAGCTCCAGGTGGCTCTGTAGAAGCCCCTGCGCATGCTGGGACTTGCGTTTAGTGGCAGCGAGGACCTGGGTGGCGTCGCTCGTGACATCGTCTACAGGTGGCAGCCCACGGCCCTCTTTGCCCTGCCATGTGAGTTTGGACGGGTCGAGATGCCGCAGGATCACCCAAATGAGCTCACCCAGACAAGTCCCGTGGTCACGAAGGCGATGAAAACTTACATTTTCATCTAGGACCAAAACGAGAAGGTAAAAGCAAAACAAAACAGAACACCCCCCCCCCAAAAAAAAAAAAAAAACCAGACCCTGATTATCCCTTTATCGTTTTTCTAGAAACCAAAATCGCATGCATTCGCCGTTTAAGCAGACCATTGTAAAACACACATCCGGCCACATCCTCCCCCTGCTTGACGGCTTCGCAGAAATGAGCAAACCAGACGAGAGTCCCTGCCCTTTTGGCTGTTTGTGGCAGAGGCTGGCCCACCAAGTGCTCCCACAGTGACCGGTTACCACGTCAGGCGAGAGACCCTCATAGTGACAGCTCCACCGTTAGAACACTTTAAGGAGGGGAAACTGAGGCACATCTATTGGAAGTCTTCGCCTCGATCCTTTACCCTGTTCTGGCCACATTTAATTCGTTTTTGGGTGCAAATCAAATGGTGCCGACTTATGTCTTTCATTTGAACGCTTTGGAACATTCCCCCAAAGAAGGAGAACTCATCTTGTCTGTCTGGTTCAGTTGTCTTTTTTATCTGGACCATTGGCGTAGAAGGGATCTCGAGAGGGGACTGTGGTCAGGATGGCCATCTCCCTACAAGGAACTTCTGTGGTTCAGAGGGGTCTCAACTTTCCCCAGACTTTCTTCCTGGAGGGTAATTGGAAATTGTGGTTAACGTAGCATGGCTTCTCAAATTGAGTTGAAAAGTTCATCAAAATGTCATTAATCTGCTTTCCGTAGCCTTTCTCGATTAAGTCACACTTGCGTCTGGCCAAGTCTTTTGACGAAGCGCAGCCCTGGACGGGCCTGTGGTGGCCTCTGCGGCCTGACATTAGGCTGGGGGGAGAAAACGAGCCCTTCACACTTGGGGGCTCTGAGACATCGGCAAATGCCACCAGCGCCCACCGCCAGCCGAGGAGACGCTGCGGCCCCCCCAGGGCATGTCTCAAGCGATCGGCAGCGTTCGATTGCCAAGTTCGCTTGAGCATCGACTGTGTGTAACAAATGACGGGGAGATACCCAATAACTGTCATCCCTTGTCACCTTGGGGCGACCACGAGGAAGAAAGCCTCGCATATTTCAAACGGGCGCTGGTGCCCATCGGCCTTCCCTCTGGCTGTCCCCTCAGGAGGAGCCGAGAGCAGTCACCGGACCTGCCTCCCGAGCCCCGTCCTGCGGGTGGGGGGGCGTTGGCCAAGCTGGAACTTGGCTCTCCGGCTGTCATCGTAGCAGTGACGACCCCAGCAATGATGCCGCGGTGTGTTTCTGCGTGCCGGGCCCACGGCCCTCGCCGTATCCCGGCGAGAAAGGGCCGCTGTCGCTTCTTTCCTCCGTTAAACAAAACAGAGGCTCCGGAGGGGCTGGCTCACTCGCCAGTGTCTCTGGGTCAAGGCCGGAAACTGAGTCCGTGGGAAAGACAGATGTTCGGGCGCTTAGCTGCCATGACCGAGTTTTTGTTTCTTTTTTTTTTTTCCTTCCCAAATAAGTTTCCTTTGGACAGAGAGGACGTTTTCTCAGCCTGACTGCCCAGAGGGCCTCTCGGTCTGTGCGATATAATTTTTAATGACTTGGGCACAGATCCCCAAAATAGGGGCAATTTAAGAGAACAGACACCCTGCTGGGAGCCGCGGGGCAGTGGGGCCCCGGAGCCAGTGAAGACCAAATGGCGGGGACCCCGAGAAGCAGCCAGGAGTCCGAGCATGGCCAGAGCTGCAGTGCTCTGGAGGCCACGCTGATCCAGCCACCTGCCTGGAGGCCAGAAGGCGCCTCGGGGCTCTGGGAAGGAGGAGGCTGCTCACTGGGGAGCAGCCGCCGCCCTGGGCCTGGCCTCGTGCATCCACGGCTCCCCCCGTTCGTCATGGCGGCAAAAATATGGCAGGCGGGGTGCCTGGCACTTCTGCCAACAGGCCCAAGGCATGTCATCAGGCAATACTTACGTGGGCTAAGTTTTTCTCTTGGTGTGTGTGTGAGAGAGAGAGACAGACAGACAGAGAGAAAGAGAGAGAGAACCCATATTTCTGGAGTTTGCAAAGCCTTAGTAGCTCCTGACAGTGCTCTGGGCAAGTTGCCACCAACACCTCTGGACCCAGCCGGATCCTGTTTTATGAGTTTCTAGGTCCCCCGAAGACATCTTTATTAATGTCCGACTCCAGAGAGTGGCTCCTTGGGGTCAGGTTTCCCATATCTCTTTGGTACGTTCTGCAGGGGAGGAGAGATTTTTGGGCACACAGCCTGCTGAGGTCATTTGTGTTTATATTTTGATCTCCCTCGTCTTCATCTTCTATTGCCGTCTAAGGATTATAAAGTGACATAGACCATCCCAGCTCATCAGCGCGCCCTGCCCGCTCGAGGCACTGTCCCGTAAGATAGGCCACCTTCAGCAAGCTCCTCGTGGCTTTGAATGGCTGGGCGTTACTTGGGAGGACGAAAACCCCAGTCCGAACGACCTGAAGCGAACGCGGGCATTTATTTATTGGCTCGTGCAGCCAGAAGTCCTGGGTTTAGCCTGTCGTCAGAGGATGTGAGCAGGATCTGTTGGCTCTCTCTCAGTCAGGCTCACTCCTTCATCTGTGCGAGGGCTTGTGGCATCTGCCCCCCCGCTAACATGTTCCTACATCCACGCCTGTCCTTGTCTCAGTCGTCAGGACCTGTCTCTGCTTGGCTCAGCTTGGGTCATAACGCCCATCACTGAACCAAGACGTGAGAGGGTGGGCTGTGCCAATTGGCTCGTGCCAAGGTCACACCTCACCCCTGCGCTTAGGATGTGGCGAGCCCCTCCCAAACCACGGGGGCTGAGAAATGGGGGCCCACGGGACCCTCGAAAGACATGCAGATTTCTGTTTTCAAAATTAAGTGAACCATTGTTCCAGGTTCACGTGTTTCTACCCAAAATCCAGTATCTGCAGGCATAAGGCCCGCCTTGAAGGAAGAAGGTACAAGGGGCGCGGCCGGTCTCTCGCCTTCCCAGGACGGAGGACAAGCAGTGTCGCCGAAGGACGTCGGTGTGCCAGGCTCTCACTGCAGCAGCTCCGGGCCGAGCGAGGGTGGCCGCGATTCAGCGTCCTTCTCCGTCACTGTGCGGACTGCCCCTTGGAGCATCCCACTGGGCCACCAGGGCAACGGGCTCGTGGTCCCCTGAGAAACGAGTCAAGCTGGACACTTAGCTGGGTTTTACCTCTGATTTTAGGAAACGCCGTTGCTTTTTCTTTACATGGCGAGAAGACCCTCAATCTGAATGTAGAAACATTTTTTTTTTTCAAAAAAAAAAAAAAAACTTTAGTATTAACAAAACTCTAAAAGGAAAAATCTAGAAGGAAATAGCATACGCCGACAACGTTTTCTGCTTTCACAGAAATTTTCACTGTAAAAGCGAAGTCAGAGTCATCGTTACTTTTGATCGGTGACGATGGTCTCAACCCAGGACAGTTTCGTCCCCCAGGGGACATTCGGCGATATCTAAAGACATTTTTGGTTGTCAGAACTTGGGGAGGGTTGCCGCTGGCATCTAACGTGGAGAAGCCAGGGGTGCTACCAACCATCCCGCAGTGGAGGGCGGTGCCCACGACGAAGAATCCTCTGGCCCCAAATGTCAACAACACTGCGGTTGAGAAATCCTGTGTTTGACCCTCACGACATCTCTGTGGGGAAGTAAGACACTGTGTCCTCATCTGACACGCCCCGAGAGCTTGTCTTAACTGGGAAGGTATTTGGCTCCAAGAGACAGAAAATCCAAGGGTTACTTAAGTAGACAGACATTTCTTTCCCCCCAAATCACCAGAAATCCAGGGGCTTCCGTGCTCTGGAGGCCACCAGGCGCTGTGGTCCTGTTCCCCTTCTCTGCCGTTCGTACCGAGCTGGCTCTCATCTTTATGCTTGTCACATGGTTGCGGGCATGTTTCTGTGGCTCCCCAAACCACGCTCTCTCTAAGCAAGAAGAATGGAGGAAAAGCCAAGGCCAGCGCCGCACCTTTTGTCAGGCAATCAAAAGCTCTCCCAAACCACCCTCTCTCGTCGAACTTGGGCTCGTCCTTCATTTGTCTGACCGGAGTCACATGGCCACCTCTGGCTGCAAAGGATGCTGGGAGAGGAAGTCATCAGCTTTCCAGCTGCATAATGGGGGGGGGTGGCAAAGAAGAGGAAGTAGAGGATGAGTACTGACTTAGGCAACCCAAGGCGAGCTCTACCGTGGACCTAAGGATTTGCTCACGGTCACGCGGCTAGCCTGTCTAGGACTCAGGTATTCGGACACCTGGCTCTCATCCACTTTACACGGATATGTCAGGTTTTTTGTAATGACTGTCAGTGTGTTGATGAATTCAGGAAAAGCACTTACCTTTAGACAGCCCACATGCCTCTAGCAGACCAGACACTGCATTCGTAAGCCTCCCGCCTTCGTCGCCAGAATCCGTGGCCGGGCCTCTTCGTAATTGCCATCCCGCTACTCGTAATAACAGCAATAACTTGACGCAGCGGAATCGCTGTGGGATCTTGGGGCTCAGGTAGAAGAGACTCGAAATCCCCAAAGTGTAAAACCCCAAACCAATCGCCCATCTGGACACGCTCGGGGTGGAAATGGGGGAGATGGAGACGAACAGGTGCCGATTACGGTCGCAGCCCATTCGTGGGTGGCGGATTTACCCGAACGGGCCACGGCTGGCGTTGTTCAGACACGTGGACTCGACTAGCACGGGGATGCGAGCTTCGGAGCGCGCCGCGCGTGGGGCGGGCAGCGCGGTCGTGTCGCGTGCACGTCGGCCGCGGCATGAAAAGCATTTCCTCCTGGGCGAGGCACGGCGGACGGGCTTGAAAAGCATCGCGTCCCCTAGACGCAGAAGCGAAAGAGCCGGCGCACGTAGGGCCAGAGGCTGCCCCGCGACTCAGACCGGGCGGGCGGCGCGGCCTCGAGTGAGGCCCGTAATGAATTGTCCTTCTGCTTCCTAATTATCTTGAAAGCCTGATTGCGGGGGGCTCCGCGGGAAGCTAAACAATCCTCCTGCCACTTTCCGTCTCTCGGGCTGAGTGGCCATCAGCCCCGGCACCTCCACGAGGCAGCTCTGCTTAATTAGACTCCGCTCCCCCATGACAGCCCTCGTTTGGCGTGACTGTTCCCCGGAGACTGTCTCTGCGGCACCTCGGGCTGGTGGCCCGGCCTCCTCGGTGGCTCACCTCTGCGCGGTGACGAGCGTATTGAAATGAGAAGGAGAAAGACACCTGGGGTTAGTATCTCCTCTCCTTTGAAATCGGGGTGTGCCGGATGTGGGGTTCAAGAGTTGCCCTTCCCTGCCTCTGTTTTGCGTCTATTTCCACGAAAAGCAAGCGAATTCGAAATGGCCTGTCTCCTTGCTTCTTTCTTTGCTCGCTTTGGGAGGTGTCTCCTGCCCGTCACCCGGACACTCCTCGGCTTCCCCTCGGCCTCCTCGAGGGGCGAGGAAGAGCGCAGGCAGGACAGATTCCTTTGCGACACCCCACTCGATCATCCTCAGCGGGGGCTCTGGGTACCCCCTACAAGGAAGGCAGCCCTTTGGACTTTAATTTTCAGATGTTTTAACAACAGCGACGCTCATCTCGTGGTTCTCACGCCCGCAGAAGCGTAGAAACCGTCGCCGCCGAGCCGTCTCTGCCCGGAGCACCATAGATCTCTGTCAAATCGCCATTATGACTTCAGGTCGGAGGGAGACGAGAAAGCAGCCGCCTTGAGCTTCGCCGGAGATCGGCAAGCGGCACGTCCCCTGCGCTCCTCTGTGACCTTAAACGGCATCATTAAAGTCTGCACACTCAAACGCAGATCTGTTAAGAATGTCACTCGATGTATTTCGTGTGACAACCTCTCTTCCTCCCTCGTCATTTCCAGTATGTCACCCGGGTTACCCGAGAAGCTTCCATAGCCTCACGGCGGCCAAGGGAAGGGGCTAACGGCCCTTGGGCTGTTCTCTGGGGCCTCACTAAGGGGCCCCACAGTCCACCGCATGGTGGCTTATCATCTCATATGGGCATCTGGTTATGTGACCCATTCCTTCTGGCCTGAGTGACATCGGACTTGAGCCT
Source organism: Rousettus aegyptiacus (assembly GCF_014176215.1). Classification (NCBI taxonomy): domain Eukaryota; kingdom Metazoa; phylum Chordata; class Mammalia; order Chiroptera; family Pteropodidae; genus Rousettus; species Rousettus aegyptiacus. Next base: position 6,137,381 of record NW_023416289.1, on the reverse strand, counting down.
ACTGCTGGGGACTTCGGCCGTGGCCTCTGGTTATCCAACCCACTCTCCGGGTCTGCCTCATTTTAACCCCCAGTGTCCCCTGGCTCACCACTTCCCGTGGGTTCTTCGCCCCTTCACTGTGGCATGTGGGAGTTTTGGGGCCCCCGGCACACCTCGCGCCGGTCGTGAGCGGACAGGACCTCTGCGCGGGGCCCCTCCACCTTGGCGATGTCTTTGAGCCATGCTGGGCCAACCCTAGAGACTGAAGGGCGTTCGTCCTGCAGGTGGTCACGATCCCCATTCTCTCTGGCGACACGTTCGCAAAGCTCTATGTTTATATCTCCAAAGCCGGCTGGTGACGGTAAAGGGAGTTCTGAAAGCCGCCCCCTTTCCCCTCTATGCACCCCAAAGAATCTAATTCGAGGCATGTAGTCGATCAGTGATCTCTTCGCTGATCTCTTCCTTCCCCTGAAATCATACATTAAGAGACGGGGTGGGGTGGGGAGAGACCCAGAGAAAGACCAGCGTCATCCATTACCATGTGTGGAGTATATTGGTAAATTGCGTACACACACACACACACACACACACGTTTCTTGTCAAAGCCGAGTGACTATGTGTAGAGATTCATCTTACCATTCTCTCTCCTTCTACTTACGTTGGAATTTTTTTCCATAATAAAGAGTTTGACATAAGCAAATAAAAATGCAGATGCCTACCCAACTCAGAGAAGCCGGTTGTGGCCGCGTAGAGAGCTGAGAACATTGACTCCCGCGCGGCCGGCCGCGGGCAAGAGTCGGCAGCCGGAGCTCGGGCTGCGAGTCGTCACAGCTCTGCTCTGAGCCGCCGGGGGCTCCCACTCCATTACAGCAACAGGGGAGCCCCTAATTTAGCCAGATTTAATTTTCAACTTTTATAATTCATTTAAAATTTGTTCAAGGAGTTAATTTATGACAAGGGCAAGGGGTGCCTTGCCCGCTCATCTGGTGAGCAAAGGCATTGTAACTTAATTTATGGTTAAGGCAGCTCATTATAATTGAGTGCAAAAAGGAGGTTAGTCGTCTGGAGTCCTGAGGTGTGTGGAGAGACGGGTGGGCGTCCCGGGCTGTCATCCGAGAGGCGGAGTGTGGGTGTCGGGGCACGCAGCAGCGAAGTCACATAGGAGGGCACGTTCTGATTAGATGCCATCAATCAGAATCTGATCGAGAGGTGAAGGGGAACCCATTATGGCAGCTCCAGACCCAGGATGTCCCAGGCTCCTCCCATGGCCCCGGGGATGGGACCATTGTCTAGAGCAGGGCGGCAGGGTGTGGCCGGCCTGTCGGCGACGGAGGTGTGTGATTAGCTTCGTGGGATGTAAGAGGAGAAAGCTCGGAGGTACCAAGGGATTCAAATTTGTTCAGTAGCTCAGGACACAGCAGGTTGTGTGTGTGCGTGTGAGTGTGTGTGTGCATGTATGTGTGTGCGTGTGCATGTGTGTGAATGTCAGCACAGGTATGTGTGGCTATGAACACGTATGATTGTATGGATGCGGAGGAATGTGTGTATGTCTGTGTGTGTGTGTGTCTGTGTGTAAATCTATATATCCATGGGTATGTGTGTGTGTCAGCATGGGGGGACCTGTGTGCACGTCTGTGGGTGTGTGTCCTGTGCGTGAGCATGGGAGGGTGTGTGTGCATCTGCAAACCAGGTGTATCTCTGTGTGCGTAGATGGGGGAAATTTGAATATATCGGGGAACGTCAGTGTGTTCACGGGAACACGTGTGTCGCTGAGAACGTGCCCCCGTGTGTGTCGACACGGGGCCTGTGTGTACGTGTTTGGGCGTGCGCATCCAGGTGTGTAAGCGTAGGGAATGCGTGTGTGTACTCATGAGTGCATCAAAAGAATGCATCTCACGGTGGCGTCGCAGGCCCGTGGCTTGGGCCGGGGGCAGAGACTGAACCCCAGAGGCCCGCGAGTGCCTTCTGAGCACAGTGCCCAGGGGCTGCAGGGCGGCCAGCGGGCCTGGGTCGCGCCGTCCATTTCTGGAGGCCCCTGTCAAATCGGAAGCTGTTACGGAAGGGCTATGGCGTGCTTCCTCTGACGTGGGTCTGGGACAGACTTTCGCCGAGGGATTGACGTCGCTGCCGTTTTTATAGCCACGCGCCCCGTCCTCGGCTGCCCCTGGGCCCTCTGTCCCCCAGCCTCAGGGTAATGGGCATGTTAAATAAATCAGCGAGACGCGCTGGGGCGTCCTCATTTCCAGCTTTAGGAACAAGCAGAAGAGGAATGGAGGCGCTTGGCCCCGCGAACGTCCCCAGATCGCTGCGTTCTGCGGATGCCAGGAGGGAGGGACGGAGGGAAAGCATGCGGGGGCCTTGGCCACACTCACGGCTGTGCACCCCATTCCCAAGGGAGCCCAGGATCCGCCACGTCCCGCCCCGGAACCGGCTGTCGAATGGGCAATGTTGTCAGGCCGCTCTGCCCGGTTCTCCCCCTTGATCCGCTCCTGGGTTTTTCGACTTCAGCACTATGACGTGTTGGGCAGCAGCATCATTTTGTTTTGTTTTGTTTTGTTTTGTTTTGTTTGTTTTGTTGCAGGGTGGGGGCCAGTTCTGTGCCCCGTAGAATGTTCAGCAGCATCCTCGGCCTCTTCCCACTAGATGCCAGTAGCAAACCACCCCTCTTTTGATGCTCACCACCACCCCAGGAGGTGGGTACTATCCAAAAAAAAAAAAAAAAAAAAATGAGGACCAGATGTGTTAAGAGACTCGTCAGAGGTCACACGGCAAGTAAGCGAAGCAGCTTGGCCTTGAACCCAGCAGGACGGAGCTCCAGAACCTGCTGTCCATACGAAGGGCCTTAAGGGATAAAGAGCAATCAGCCACACACCCACCGCCTGGGCTCTGCAGTTAGTATCTGGTGATACTGCTTCCCCACATACCCATCGCCCAGCCACCCGTCAGTCCGTCTTATTTATTTTTATGTCTACGCATTTCAAAATAAGTTGCAGACATCAGCACACACTTTATCCCTGAACATATCAGCCTGCATGTCGTTCACTAGGGAGTAATATTTGTTTAGAGCTTTTTTTTTTTTTAAAGAAAAAAATTTACATCCATGAAACGCATAAATCTTAAGCGTGCCAGAACATGAGTTTTGACAGACGCGTGTTCCCTTGTAATGCGCACCTCTGTCGAGATGGAACCCATGACCATGTCCCACGAAAGTTCCCGCGTGCCTCTTCTAGTCAATTCCTGCCTCTCCACCACAGAAGTAACCCCTCCAATTTTTTTTTTTTTACCATGAATTAATTTAGCCTGCTCCAGAACTTTCAAAAAACGGACTCATACATTGGTGTGTGGCTTTCGTGTAGGGCTTGTCTCTCAGCGTGATGTTTTTGAGAGGCAACCGTATGATTACACACACCAGTAGTTTCTTTCCCTTCTTGCCGAATGCTGTTATGGGACTATACCTCAGTTTGTTTATCTAGTCTCCCGTTTCTAAACACCTAGGCTATTTCCAGAGTCGGGATCGTTATGGATTAATTGGCTGCGGTGGTTCGTAACAGACAAATGGCTTCTCGTCTTCTGGCAAGGTCTTTTGATAGACAGAGGTTTGGATTTCTCTCGGGTAAATATCCAGGACTAGAATGGAGAGCCGAGAGATTGCTGTCTGTTTGCTTACATAAAAAACCGCTTCGTTTTTCCCAAGGTGGTTGAACTGTTTCGCATTCGCACCAGTACTGCACGAACGTTCCGGTGGCTCCGCGTCCTCGCCGGCATCGAGGGTCGTTTTAACGGATCCGGTGGGTTAGTGCCGCGGTCGCTCAATGTGGTTTTAATTTCCCCTTTCCTGATAACTAATGACGTTGAGTACTTTTTCATGTGTTTATGGGCCTTCATAAACTCCCATTTCCTTTGTAAAATACCTGTTCAAATCTTTCCTCCTTTAGAAAATATTGAGTGTTCTGTCTGTTTCGTGTTGAGTTGGGGGAGTTTCTTTCTATGGTCTCAATACCGGTCCTCTGACAGATACATATTTTGGAGTCTGTGATTTTAACCGCCGGGAAGTCAGAGGTGAAGAGCTTCACGGTGCTCAGACTGCACTCTCTGGAGTAGGAGGCACTTGGGGCTGGCGTAGTCGGTCCCTCCTCCCCCTTCCCCGCTCCTGCCCACGGCTGGGCGGTCGCCAAGCGGAAAAGTGTCCTGCACGTTCGGGAAGGAACAGAAGGAGAGGCGTGGGCAGGGGCAGGGGCGAGAAGCTTCAGGGAGCTAAGCGCAGGAGGCCGCGTCCCAGCCCACGGCCAGCCGCGGTGCACGCGGAGGTGCCTCGGACTCTTTCACGTTGTGCCCTGCAGACTCGGGGCCTGCGAGGGTCGTTTCGGCTCTCCAGCAAGTATTTCCGGCTGCCTTTCTTCCCGATGCAAGCAAGCACCACATTTCCTTTGAAGTTAACCGTGCCATGTGACTTGCTCAGCCTGCGAAATGGGAGCAGAAGTAACTTCTGGGCAAAAAAAAAAAAAAAAAAAAAAAAATTAAGAGCGAGTATAATTCTTGCTTCTCGTTACTGTGGTAATCACAGTCGGGGCTCTGGGGGATTACAACGAGCAGAAAGCCCTGCTCACATGGGCTAGAAATGCAGCACGAGTATGAAATCAACCTCCGCTGGGATTCTGTGGCTGGCTGTTACCGCAGCATAACCGAGCCGATCCCGACGGGCGGAGGCTCGCTGTCTCTGTCTACAGGCTGCCCGAGGAGCATGATGGGATTTATATGATTCAGCACGTTTTCTTCTCTCCCCGTTAGACATAACACCTTCGCTATTCTGTGCAATCGACAGCCCGAGCATCTCACAGCAAATGAATAAATGTAACAGTTGGAACTTGATCTTGCCTTTAGGTTTCTTCCCTCCTCTTGGCCTTTTTTTTTTTTTTTTTTTAAGCAGCAGGAAAGTGCTTTTGGCTTTTCACGTACGATAACCAACAAAGTAAACGAGAGCGAACTTTTTAATTCAGGCAATAACAAACACAATTTAATTTCGTTTTAAATGATTAAAAAAAAAGGCGTAGAAATCATGTGAATTTATAGCTCCTCGTGGGACCCCAGAAGGATTTGCATTGACACCCGATGCAGAAGCCTCCCTGACAAGCAAGGAACCGGAAGGAGAAGCCCAGTGCCCCGGCCGTTGGAACTTTCATCTCTCAGAGACGCACGGGACCTGATGGGCAGACCAGTCACAGAAGAAGACGGCACCCCCCCCACCCCCAGCCAGAGCTGAGTGCAGCGTCCTCTCTTCTCCAGCCAAGACCTATGGCCATGGCTGATTGATATTCATCTACTGACTCTTGCCCATTAACCATCAGCAAATCTGTCACGTCCCAAGCTGACGTGCCCAGGTTCACACTAATTGCTCGACGAGTGTTTCAGACTCTGTAGCATATCAACAGAGTGTTTACAAAGGGCCTAGCACTGCGCTTTGGGAATTAACAATGCAACGAATATTTATTGATCGCTTTTATAGGGCGCAATAATCACCATCCGTATACAAAATAAAGCGAGTGGCATCTGGTTAACTCTCAGGGATGAGACGTGTCAACAGCCAACTGGCAACTCATGTCGGCAGCCAGGGCTCGCAGACCAGCCTTCGTCGCTTAAAGCAATGACGGCAGCTCCGCCTCAGGGCGCGAGGGACCCCAATGCGAGCAAGCGGCGATGTTTTCGACTGCGAGGGCGATCCGCACTCTCCGCCAGCCCGGCTTCTTGCAGGAGCTTGGCCTCTGGACCCGGGGCGCATTTTTGTGGCTCTATCAATATCCTTCGTGATGGCCCAGCTTGGCTACGATGGATAATGATCTGCTATGGTGATTACCATTCATTTTGCAATTTTATTTCAATCAAAAGAGTAAGGCTTACGGGCGTGGCCCTACCCAGCTCTCCGGGGCTGAGATCTTACTTCTCTGGGCTGGGAGCCCCCGGCGAACACACATGGAACTGATTTCGTGGCCAGACGGCCTAACAGCAGAGGGAATTAAGCCGCCGGCCTACATTTCTAGACTGCGTATGTGGCTAACAGTGTGGAGCCATTACTGGGTGCCAGACACGGCTGAACGCTCTACTTTCATTATCTCATCTAATCCTAGCAACAACCCCAAGGAGATGTCATTTTTTGATGCCCGGTTTACAAAGGAGGAAACTGAGGCACCGAGAGCCGAAGTCGCCGAACTTGTAAATGGCAGGGTCGCGGCTTGCTCTCCCGTTGGCCTCTCCAGTCATTACTAAGCTTTACGCGCAGACCAGGAAGGGGTGTGTGAGTGGGAATGAAGTCTTCTGGGCGACCTGCCGAGGTGTGCGTTCGGCCAGACGAGCTCTGCCGAACAAATCTAGGCTCTGCGATCTGGGGGAGGTGTAAAGGGGTGTTTTTATATGATACATATAAAACCTCGGTGATTTAAAATGTATTATATACCAAACAATCTCCAAACTCTAGTGTAAGATAAAAAAAAAGAAATTAAAAAAAAAAAAAAGCGGTGTAAGATGATCACATCTATGTGAACACAGGAAAGCTCTTTTTCTGTGTACATAAAACTGAAGAAAAATGCAGAAAAGTTTCAGGGTGGAAGTGTACAAAATTGTGCTTACCCCGCCAGGAGGAGATGTAGAGGTTGGTGGAGGGGTTGTTTTCCTGTTCCGCTCAGTGAGGGCGTGCCTTGCTCTGACTCGATTTTTTTACGATAAAATGTATTCATGTATTGTTTACATAATTCTAAAAGACACGTCTGTGTTACAAAGGACAGTAGCAAGTGTTGGCAAGGATGTAGCATGATGGTCATTTGGAGTGTAAAATGATGCGGTTTGGCAGTTCCTCAACACGCTGAACATGAAGTTCCCACGTGACCTAGCAATTCCTCCCCAAAACTTGTGCAGGTGCGTTCACAACAGCATTATTCATAATAGCCAAAAAGAGAGGAAAACCCCAAATGTCCATCCACTGATGAATGGATAAATAAAATGTAGTATCGTCATGCAATGGAGGTGGGGGAAATGGGTGAAGGGGACCCGAAGGTACAAAGTTGCAGTTATTAAATAAATAGGTCTTGGGGACGTTGTGTACAGCATGGTGACCATACTTAACAGTACTGTACTATATCTTTAAAAGTCGCTAAGCGAGTAGATCTTAGACCTTCTCATTGCAAGAAAAAAAAAATTATAACTATGTGAGGCGACAGATGTTAACCAGACATGTCGTTTTTATCATTTTGTAATATCTATGCATCTCGAATCACTACATCGTACACCTGAAACTAATATAAAGTTATATGATGTTATATAATGTCAATATCATCTCAATTTTTAAAAGAAAGCATAACAGACTCTACAGTGAAAAGCTTATCCCTCTGTCCATGATCAGCTAGTACTGATCCCTGGGCCAACCGTCACTGCCAAGTTCTGGTCCCTTCAGGAACCCTCCTGAAAACAGTATTTTAAATGGCGGAGAGTGCCTTTAAGGTGGGCTCTTCAAGGTGCAGTTCAGATAGGTACCTCCGTTCTCAGAGGGCAAGACAACACTTCCTCTTGGTAAACATCAAACAGCTTTCAAAAGTGAAGCAGTCAGCCAGCTCCCTCGTCCCAGGATTAGACAAGGAGGCGAACGGTGCTTTGGAACGCCACGAAGAGCTCTGAGGAGACGGAAAAGATACTGAGTGGGAAGGATCGCACTCTGCACACACACACACGCGCACACACACGCGCACACATGCACACACACACGCACGCACGCGCGCACACACACACACACGCACACACAGCACATGGTAAAGTGGAAAGTTTGAATCAGACAGGCTGAGCTGGCATCTTCACGACACTGTTTACAGACTGTGAGCCTGAGGTATGAAATCTCTCTGAACCTCGGGCTTCCTCGGCTGTGAACTAGGGGTGACATTGCCTCCTTTGCAGTTTTATGACATCAGGACAGGAACTAGGCTGAGGCAACTGACGCTCATCTTGGGAGTGAAGTTTAAGGAGGTGCCAAGAACCTCAGGAATCAAAATAAATGGTACTTTAAAGCAATATTTCACAACATCGAATTAGCAAACGAAGGCTGGGGGTCAGCCATCGTTTTTATAGATGCAGTTTTTTTTTGGAATTAAAGATGATTTATATAATGCCACTTAGAAAAAGGTGTCTTCTATGTGGTTCGAGGGGCTCGGGGGAAGGGGTGTTTGTTGAATCCTTGGATTTAAAACGTTCTTGGAAAGGGAACTTTGTACTCTGCTGGTGGGACTGCAGATTGGTACAGCCGCTATGGAAAACAGTATGGAGCTTCCTCCATATGATCTACCATATGATCCAGCAATCCCTCTACTAGGTATTTACCCCAAAGACTTGAAAGCCCAAATTTAAAAAGATATTTGCACACCGATGTTCACAGCAGCGTTATTCACAGTGGCCAGGACATGGAAGCAACCGAAGTGTCCTATGATAGATGATTGGCTGAAGAAGCCGTGGTACATATATACAATGGAATACTACTCAGCCATAAGAAGAGATGAAATACTGCCTTTTGTGACATGGATGGACCTTGGGATAATCATGCTAAGTGAAATAAGCCAGAGAGAAAAAGTCAAAAATTATATGATATCACTTATATGTGGGATATAAACCTAAAAGCAACAAATGAACAGGACAAACAGAGACTCATGGACATGGACTATAGACTAGTGGTTACAAGTGGGTAGAGAGTGGGAAGGAGGGGTGAAAGGGGTCAAATATAGCGGGGTAGGAGGAAGGTGAAGTGGGTAAAGGGGATCAAATATATAGTAGCTGAAGGAAACCGGACTTTGGGTGGTAAACACACAACAGAATATACAGATGTCAAATGATAATGTCCACCTGAAATTATATAATTGTATTAACCAATGTTACCCCCAATGAACTTAATTTTAAAAAAGGTAAAAAGAAATAAAAATAAAACGTTCTCCGGTGACTCTCCTGTCCATCCCCCCCCACCCCAACTCCCATTGCTCACAACAAAAACGGGGCTCCCTCCCGAAGCCATTTATCAGAGTGGCAGGTTGAAATTATGTAACAGGAAGTTTTCTGTTCATATTGTAATGTAACCGAATCGCCATCCTCTATCGATAATTCATTACGTGTTGCCGCGCGCTCGCCTCAGCCCTGAAATGCTTTTTGCCGTAATGATTTTAAACCCCACTTCTGTAATGGCCTTCTGACGGTGCCGATCAGCTCCCCTTCTGTGTACGATGATATTACTCCGTGATCCGTCTTGGGAGAACGCTTAAAAGCTTTCTCTCATTTTCTCCATTTAACTCATGTATTATCTGAGTTTTTACATTAAATGGCCATTCTTAATATCCCATGACACGTCACCTCTTTTCTAGAGAGGACACTGTGACAGTACTTACCCGATTCCAGAATCTATACTAATCAAATCACGCCTTCCCACTTCAGCCGAGAGCAGTTCGTTCGGTGCGACAGCATTTAATCTGGAGAAGGAACTTATGAAAGAGAACAAAAACAATTTAAGCCGCAGTTGGTTAAATGCGAACGTGATTGATGAAATTTGTTTTATAAAAAGGAATTAGCGGATATTGAAGTCAAGTTGTGGAATGAAGGTCAAAAGCGCCCAGACTTATTGTCCGCTGTACAACCAGCAACAACGCATTTTTAAAAGCCTGACCTGGGCAAATTGCGGATAAATATTTGAGTTTTGATACAAAAGGAGAAGAAAGGCGAGAGCCTGGGCTTTCAACCGACACTATGATCTAGTAATTTAGAGGCACGGAAGCCCATCCTGGAAATCCTCACACTTCACCCTGGACTTGGTCCGCTGTCCTTACTCTGTGCTTCCCAGCACTGCCTTGAGCAAGAAGCTAGCAAGCCCACTTTCAGCATCCATTTGAAGGAAGAAAGCATGTCTGATCACTGACTCGCCTTCCCTGTAGAATTCAAACAGAAAACAGAAAAGTTGAAGCTCAAATTTCTTTAAGATAGTAAGGGACATAACCGACTGACTGCTGCCTGAGGCCCCCAGGCTGGAAATATTTTGATTCTAAGAGTCAGACGCCTCCAAACCCGCGGACCGGTTTCTTTCTCATACATATAGAAAGTTCCATCTCGCTAATGGATTGGGGGCAGGACACGGGATGCATTTGGAGGCCAGTGATGGAGAAGATGTTCATGTCAATCCGAGAGGGGCTGGGGGTTGAGCGGAGGGCAACGAGGAGACAGAGGACGATGAATCATCCGTCGTTCGGAGGTGGGCACCAGCCCGGAGGAGAATGGATGCACTTGACTGACCTACCCAGAATCTATGCTGCAGAGACCCAAAGAACAAGTTGCTGCACACACTAGAGCCAGAAAGACCGAGGCTTGAATTCCGTCTCTGCCACAGAATAGCTGGGTGACCTTGGACAAGTCACTGAAGCTGTCTGGACCTCAGTTCCCTGTAGATAATGATGTCTCCTTTGTAGGGCTGCAGTGAATATAACAGATACAATATATGTACAGCACCGACACAGTGTCTTCTACAGAGTGAGAGCTCAACAAAGTTGTCACCTTGTTCCATTCTGTTCTGTCTAGCCGGTGTAGCCTAGACGTCCTTGCATGGTCCATTGTAACTTGATGGATGGCAACAACTGAAATTTCAAGCAGCTAATTGGATTGAAAATTGACTTGTTTATTCCATTTTTAAAACAACAGACAAATACATTGTGAAATTAAAATTATGGCAGGACTTCATATAATGGAATTTGTTTTGCGCTTAAACAATTCATCTTTAAAAACGCCATTTTGCCATTTTCCGTGGCCAGAGTGTCATTGGCAAGGACCTTGATAGAGATACTCTGCCATCTCCTTTATCCAAAGGTATTTATTTTATTTTATGCTCACATTCTGGCTCACGGAGCCTCTCTGCTGGCATCATGTTGGATGATAAATCCATTTGTTTGGGCAACTTTAGAAGGGAAATTTGCCCAGAAAACTGGCGGGAGTTGGCTTGGAAAAATCCAAATTAGGTCTCCAACAGACTGGGGTCCCTTCCAAATGAGTTCCCAGTGGGCAGAGGGTGTTCAGCGCTGTTCCGTGTGCAGCCTTCGCCGGGAGCCCCCAAACCGTGTTAAACAAAGGCGACCCAGCCATTGGCAGGCACATCGATTGGCGGATATCAGATTGCATTCCTTTGTCTGCTGCCCACTTATTTTCATACCCCGGTCCAACCTTTGTAAAGGAACAAGCTTAAATGCTGACAAATTTCCCCCTCCATAAGAAATCGCTCCTGCAATTTGTCTTTTTAGCTGAGCTTCTGTGGGACTGTGTAACATAAAAAAAAAAAAAAAAATGTTGTCCTTGTCACCTGCCATTTTTCCAGCCAGCCTGACACCCCCGGGCTCCCCAACAGCTCTCTCCAGCAGGAGCTGTCTCCGGGCTCTTAGCACCACCAAATAATTGAGGTTGTCACATCTCTTGTTCATTGTTTTTCTCAGCCCTGGAAAAATGCAAATATTTCATTGTAGTCATTAATTTTCCCATCCTTTTCTTCGAGCGTCTCGTCGGTGTGATCTGATGAAAAGGGCTGAAGGCATGATTGCAAACACAGTGGCATCGGGCTCCTGCCCAGGGTGGAGAGAATCTCATCAGATCAAGTCTCAGGGAGGTCATCAATCACACCCGCTGACAACCATTTTGCCTTCGTTTGTTACAGATGTGAACATGCTTAATTATTTGTAGTGTAATTAGTTCATGAAATGTCAGGAAATGTCAAACTGTGTTCACAGCACAGATTTTTTTTTTTTTTTTTTTTGCCGCGAAGAGCAGCTAGAGCAAGTGTCAGTGGCAAATGAGAAGGACTGACGAGAAGGGCTCTCCGTCTGCAGGCAGATGAGGGGACGGCCTGGGGGACGAGCGAGGGTCAACGATATTAAGATTAGGCATTTTGGAGACGTGGACTTTCCAACAACAACAGCACAAATCCGGGTATGCACCGGACACGTGAAACGTGACAAGGCAAGACGTTCTGCCAAGTTCCTACCAGGGGAGTTGGCGTTAGAGATTCTGTTCGCCTGGAGTGTAAAAGCAGTGGATTTTCATGTAAAAGGATGTCAGGTTTAAAAAAAAAAAAAAAAAAAAAAATCTACACCCAGGGAGTCAGATTCTTCCTTACAGTCCTTGAGTAAGAAACATTTTCCTTTTTCAAACTATTTATTTTTAGGTGGATAAAAAAGGTCAAGGTACGAAACCTATCTCTGGATTAAGGACAGATTTTCTTCCACGGAGGGAGGAAACGCCTCTTTCCGGCAGCCTTGCTGAAGGAAGCCTTCCGCGGCTTGAATGTTTATTTTCTTCCCATCTGATGCTAGAGGCTGGTGAGCGTGCCCACAGAAGTAGAGACAGAGATGAAGAAAA